>NW_028145698.1:1562500-1640000 GCF_977016875.1 Pavona decussata
TTTCCGCTTCCCCTCGCCCAAGGAAGGAACGATACGATGGCTGATGTATACTAGCCAAATTAAAGATATTCATTTGACTAGTTACACCACGAAGTGAAACGGCCATAGCCCTTATGCAACACACCAAACGGTACGATGGAACCGTGTTCCTTGGTGGATTTGAATGGTCATACTAAAAGATGCTGGGGTGAAATAAATCGAAATTTCCTCGAGGAGTGAAGTGAAAGATCGAGTAATCCGCTTCGTAACTCCAGTGACAAATTAAACAAGTGGGGCGGGGAAAACAAGCTTCTATCACCCACTGATAACATATAAGTCAGAGAATGGGTTTACAAAGACAATATTTCCTTTAGAACAAGAAGACGGCAGCGTTTTATTAGTGAATATTGTCACAAAACGATTCAAAAACAAACGATAGAAACCATTAGGATCTCAAAGAAAACCTTATCAGTTTTAAGAAAGGAAAGCTATTCGAATCCACTACGTAAACATAGGCCTTATTTTGCGCTAGTTGAGATAGTACAATTGTAACAGGACTCCCAGCGCGATTGCAATCCCATTACTAGCCAATAAGATTCGAGAATTATGTAAAATATATGATAGTTACAGCCCAGGCGGTGTGCGTCACGACCCACAAAGGCTCATGGGTAAAAAATTCAATTCGCCTCATTTCAATCGTGACACGGTAGAGTAAACATCTCTAGAGAGCGCTTACAGCCGGAACAGAATGGGAATAAAAACATTGCTGCCTTTTTTGAAGAACGTTACAGAGGAGAGCAGCCTAGATAATTTCCGAGATCTTATAGCGGCGGTTGATGCTTCCTGTTGGCTTCATAAAGCAATCGCATCAAGTTTATCTAGATTTGATGACGAGCGAAGGTGCGATTTCAGCCGTATAAATTTAACCAGCTCGGAAGTTTTTCTGTATTTTTTGTGGTACAAATGTTAATGTTTTTTATCCCAGGACACAAGAGATATGTAGTTCCTACCTGGATCTCATCAAGTCTAAAAAGATTCAACCATTAGTTGTCTTCGATGGAATTTTATTGCCGGGCAAAGAGAGAGAGCGTGAACATCGTGCAAGGTGAGAAAATTTGCATCGTCTCACATATCAATTTTTATTTTTTTTATCGACGAGTTTGTTTCTTTTCTTTCTGATGTAAACGGTGGAAGTCTGCAAACTTTAAACGCAAATGAATCTTCCTTTAGGCAAAGAGAGAAACAGACCGAGAAAGCCGAAGAGCTACGGCGCAATGGCAATTTAACAGGAGCAAGAAAGGCCCTTGCTGCGGGTGCAGAAATAAATCATGATCATGTGCGTGGATTTATTGAAGTAAATTCTGCAGTGTTTCGATTTTGTTTTAAACGTCGCTGTTTTAAAATCTGTATGATGTTGTCTTTATCTTCGATCACACGGCGAAATTTTTTAATCGTCTTTTTATTTTCTTCACAGATTTGCCGTCAAAAGTCTGTCAATTATGTGGTTGCTCCATACGAGGCAGATGCCCAAATAGCTTACCTCATGAAGCAAGGCTATGCCGATATTGCAGTTACCGAAGATTCCGATCTGCTAGCGTATGGATGCCAAACGGTAAAAGGAATGTAAATAGAACCGATCTACCATGCAATCAGGCCCTCAATACATGGAGGATGGGACTGGTAGGGCCAAAATGCACCTCTTGACTTTGTGGCCCTCCCTTGACATATAGGCCATCTTGCATTTAAGAACAAAATTTTCCAGACACCAAACCACCCACCCTTTTATTTTAAAAGTAGGTAGCTAGTATGAACTTGTATTATTGGAGTCTTAAATCCAAAGTATGTACGCATATATATGTATATATATATATATATATATATATATATATATATATATATCTGAGCTGATTTTCAAAAAGGTGGCTACAGAAATTGAGCACATTTTGAGACTTTCTAAGCTGAAGGAATATGCTAGTCATTAACAATACTCCAGTTACGGTTCATCACAAGAAAGTAAGGTCAGGAAATACTATGCAAGAGAAAAGAGGGGCTTTTCTTTGGAATTATACGTGACATTGACATCCGAGTGAAATGAAACATGACCTGTGATCCGACTAAACAAGTGTAACACTTGGTAATTATTAACGGCGCCAACGCATCTTAAATCTCAACCAAAACCCGGTCGTTAAGTGCTCAAGACTAGCCTTCCACAAAAGAATCGGCTTAATCGGGGCAAGACAGCGTTTTAAATTGATTTTCCGTGTTAATTATAAGTTCAAGACGTAATGAGAATCACGCCGAACGAACATCTGGAAATTATTTATGACATTGAGTCCGGAAATCCGACCAAAATCGCACTTCTCGACTAATCGATGACTAGCCTAACAACGCTACAGTTATAACGGCGAAAAATAATAGAAAAGCTTTTCAAACTCACGCTTCTTGAAGAGAAAATCCTTGCCCATTCTTGCTAGTGTTTTCCATATCAGCTTATATCCCGGATGTTGAAATCAACATTTGAAAAGGGAAGGGTTAGCGCCCTTTTCCACCACAAAAATATATTAAGTCTTTGGCTGGGTAAACAATTCGCGAAAATTTCACGTTGCCCGAAAAGAACTCATCCCTAAGACCTACTTTTTAAAGCCAAAGACTGTCACCTCCTCAAGCAAAGCCCACAATATACAAGCCTTTAATAGTCCAAGCCCGAGTAACTGAAAATTACTCGTTTAGCTTAAAAGAGGACTATTGGTAGCAAGCATATTAGTACGAGGCAGAAACTGCACTCGTAAGACTTCTCCCATCACTAGACTTAATGATGTCCTCAGGAAAACTTTGCTTCAGGAAGCCAAACGAAACGCTAGGTCTAATGACTTAGTTCTGATCTCTGAGCGCGCGCCGAATTCAAAGCCAAATCGTTGCGCGGTTAGAAGACATTTGAGAGAGAGTGGGGCTAGGTTAGCAAATCAGGGAGGGAGGGGGGGGGGTAATAGAAAAATATTTTGGTTTTATAAATATTTGATAATGACCATTGTAATCTATTAAGTTACTGATGTGAAATTCAATAAGAAACGCTAAAAAAAATAAATAAATAAATATCTTAAGAAAAGGTAACAAAAACGTCAATTTCTGTAGCCACCTTCTGGAAAATCAGCTCAGAAAGCACAAGGGTATAGCCTTGAATTTGCAAGAAAGGATTGATATTCTGCTTTGCATCATAAATCACCTCAGAATGATCCGTAGAAATGAAATGAACAAGAAACGGTGCTTTTAAGAGTTGTATTTTTTGGCTAGAAATCATGTCCTTAATGACTGCCATAGAACAAAGGCTAACAGGTCTCTTAGATACAACATATCCTGAAATGACAGGCTAAGTTCGGGCTTCAAGGCCCTCTGTTAACATCAGTTACATTGCTTGACAAAAAAGAAATGTGATTTAGACATGCAGGGCTATAACATATGCACCATATTTTCATTTGTTCAAGCTCGTTGAACTCATTTGACTTATACCATTGAGCTTAAGCACAAGGGTATAGCCTTGAATTTGCAAGAAAGGATTGATATTCTGCTTTGCATCATAAATCACCTCAGAATGATCCGTAGAAATGAAATGAACAAGAAACGGTGCTTTTAAGAGTTGTATTTTTTGGCTAGAAATCATGTCCTTAATGACTGCCATAGAACAAAGGCTAACAGGTCTCTTAGATACAACATATCCTGAAATGACAGGCTAAGTTCGGGCTTCAAGGCCCTCTGTTAACATCAGTTACATTGCTTGACAAAAAAGAAATGTGATTTAGACAAGCAGGGCTATAACATATGCACCATATTTTCATTTGTTCAAGCTCGTTGAACTCATTTGACTTATACCATTGAGCTTTCTGAGCTGATTTTCAAAAAGGTGGCTACAGAAATTGAGCACATTTTGAGACTTTCTAAGCTGAAGGAATATGCTAGTCATTAACAATACTCCAGTTACGGTTCATCACAAGAAAGTAAGGTCAGGAAATACTATGCAAGAGAAAAGAGGGGCTTTTCTTTGGAATTATACGTGACATTGACATCCGAGTGAAATGAAACATGACCTGTGATCCGACTAAACAAGTGTAACACTTGGTAATTATTAACGGCGCCAACGCATCTTAAATCTCAACCAAAACCCGGTCGTTAAGTGCTCAAGACTAGCCTTCCACAAAAGAATCGGCTTAATCGGGGCAAGACAGCGTTTTAAATTGATTTTCCGTGTTAATTATAAGTTCAAGACGTAATGAGAATCACGCCGAACGAACATCTGGAAATTATTTATGACATTGAGTCCGGAAATCCGACCAAAATCGCACTTCTCGACTAATCGATGACTAGCCTAACAACGCTACAGTTATAACGGCGAAAAATAATAGAAAAGCTTTTCAAACTCACGCTTCTTGAAGAGAAAATCCTTGCCCATTCTTGCTAGTGTTTTCCATATCAGCTTATATCCCGGATGTTGAAATCAACATTTGAAAAGGGAAGGGTTAGCGCCCTTTTCCACCACAAAAATATATTAAGTCTTTGGCTGGGTAAACAATTCGCGAAAATTTCACGTTGCCCGAAAAGAACTCATCCCTAAGACCTACTTTTTAAAGCCAAAGACTGTCACCTCCTCAAGCAAAGCCCACAATATACAAGCCTTTAATAGTCCAAGCCCGAGTAACTGAAAATTACTCGTTTAGCTTAAAAGAGGACTATTGGTAGCAAGCATATTAGTACGAGGCAGAAACTGCACTCGTAAGACTTCTCCCATCACTAGATTTAATGATGTTCTCAGGAAAACTTTGCTTCAGGAAGCCAAACGAAACGCTAGGTCTAATGACTTAGTTCTGATCTCTGAGCGCGCGCCGAATTCAAAGCCAAATCGTTGCGCGGTTAGAAGACATTTGAGAGAGAGTGGGGCTAGGTTAGCAAATCAGGGAGGGAGGGGGGGGGGGGTAATAGAAAAATATTTTGGTTTTATAAATATTTGATAATGACCATTGTAATCTATTAAGTTACTGATGTGAAATTCAATAAGAAACGCTAAAAAAAATAAATAAATAAATATCTTAAGAAAAGGTAACAAAAACGTCAATTTCTGTAGCCACCTTCTGGAAAATCAGCTCAGAAAGCACAAGGGTATAGCCTTGAATTTGCAAGAAAGGATTGATATTCTGCTTTGCATCATAAATCACCTCAGAATGATCCGTAGAAATGAAATGAACAAGAAACGGTGCTTTTAAGAGTTGTATTTTTTGGCTAGAAATCATGTCCTTAATGACTGCCATAGAACAAAGGCTAACAGGTCTCTTAGATACAACATATCCTGAAATGACAGGCTAAGTTCGGGCTTCAAGGCCCTCTGTTAACATCAGTTACATTGCTTGACAAAAAAGAAATGTGATTTAGACAAGCAGGGCTATAACATATGCACCATATTTTCATTTGTTCAAGCTCGTTGAACTCATTTGACTTATACCATTGAGCTTTCTGAGCTGATTTTCAAAAAGGTGGCTACAGAAATTGAGCACATTTTGAGACTTTCTAAGCTGAAGGAATATGCTAGTCATTAACAATACTCCAGTTACGGTTCATCACAAGAAAGTAAGGTCAGGAAATACTATGCAAGAGAAAAGAGGGGCTTTTCTTTGGAATTATACGTGACATTGACATCCGAGTGAAATGAAACATGACCTGTGATCCGACTAAACAAGTGTAACACTTGGTAATTATTAACGGCGCCAACGCATCTTAAATCTCAACCAAAACCCGGTCGTTAAGTGCTCAAGACTAGCCTTCCACAAAAGAATCGGCTTAATCGGGGCAAGACAGCGTTTTAAATTGATTTTCCGTGTTAATTATAAGTTCAAGACGTAATGAGAATCACGCCGAACGAACATCTGGAAATTATTTATGACATTGAGTCCGGAAATCCGACCAAAATCGCACTTCTCGACTAATCGATGACTAGCCTAACAACGCTACAGTTATAACGGCGAAAAATAATAGAAAAGCTTTTCAAACTCACGCTTCTTGAAGAGAAAATCCTTGCCCATTCTTGCTAGTGTTTTCCATATCAGCTTATATCCCGGATGTTGAAATCAACATTTGAAAAGGGAAGGGTTAGCGCCCTTTTCCACCACAAAAATATATTAAGTCTTTGGCTGGGTAAACAATTCGCGAAAATTTCACGTTGCCCGAAAAGAACTCATCCCTAAGACCTACTTTTTAAAGCCAAAGACTGTCACCTCCTCAAGCAAAGCCCACAATATACAAGCCTTTAATAGTCCAAGCCCGAGTAACTGAAAATTACTCGTTTAGCTTAAAAGAGGACTATTGGTAGCAAGCATATTAGTACGAGGCAGAAACTGCACTCGTAAGACTTCTCCCATCACTAGATTTAATGATGTTCTCAGGAAAACTTTGCTTCAGGAAGCCAAACGAAACGCTAGGTCTAATGACTTAGTTCTGATCTCTGAGCGCGCGCCGAATTCAAAGCCAAATCGTTGCGCGGTTAGAAGACATTTGAGAGAGAGTGGGGCTAGGTTAGCAAATCAGGGAGGGAGGGGGGGGGGGGGTAATAGAAAAATATTTTGGTTTTATAAATATTTGATAATGACCATTGTAATCTATTAAGTTACTGATGTGAAATTCAATAAGAAACGCTAAAAAAAATAAATAAATAAATATCTTAAGAAAAGGTAACAAAAACGTCAATTTCTGTAGCCACCTTCTGGAAAATCAGCTCAGAAAGCACAAGGGTATAACCTTGAATTTGCAAGAAAGGATTGATATTCTGCTTTGCATCATAAATCACCTCAGAATGATCCGTAGAAATGAAATGAACAAGAAACGGTGCTTTTAAGAGTTGTATTTTTTGGCTAGAAATCATGTCCTTAATGACTGCCATAGAACAAAGGCTAACAGGTCTCTTAGATACAACATATCCTGAAATGACAGGCTAAGTTCGGGCTTCAAGGCCCTCTGTTAACATCAGTTACATTGCTTGACAAAAAAGAAATGTGATTTAGACAAGCAGGGCTATAACATATGCACCATATTTTCATTTGTTCAAGCTCGTTGAACTCATTTGACTTATACCATTGAGCTTTCTGAGCTGATTTTCAAAAAGGTGGCTACAGAAATTGAGCACATTTTGAGACTTTCTAAGCTGAAGGAATATGCTAGTCATTAACAATACTCCAGTTACGGTTCATCACAAGAAAGTAAGGTCAGGAAATACTATGCAAGAGAAAAGAGGGGCTTTTCTTTGGAATTATACGTGACATTGACATCCGAGTGAAATGAAACATGACCTGTGATCCGACTAAACAAGTGTAACACTTGGTAATTATTAACGGCGCCAACGCATCTTAAATCTCAACCAAAACCCGGTCGTTAAGTGCTCAAGACTAGCCTTCCACAAAAGAATCGGCTTAATCGGGGCAAGACAGCGTTTTAAATTGATTTTCCGTGTTAATTATAAGTTCAAGACGTAATGAGAATCACGCCGAACGAACATCTGGAAATTATTTATGACATTGAGTCCGGAAATCCGACCAAAATCGCACTTCTCGACTAATCGATGACTAGCCTAACAACGCTACAGTTATAACGGCGAAAAATAATAGAAAAGCTTTTCAAACTCACGCTTCTTGAAGAGAAAATCCTTGCCCATTCTTGCTAGTGTTTTCCATATCAGCTTATATCCCGGATGTTGAAATCAACATTTGAAAAGGGAAGGGTTAGCGCCCTTTTCCACCACAAAAATATATTAAGTCTTTGGCTGGGTAAACAATTCGCGAAAATTTCACGTTGCCCGAAAAGAACTCATCCCTAAGACCTACTTTTTAAAGCCAAAGACTGTCACCTCCTCAAGCAAAGCCCACAATATACAAGCCTTTAATAGTCCAAGCCCGAGTAACTGAAAATTACTCGTTTAGCTTAAAAGAGGACTATTGGTAGCAAGCATATTAGTACGAGGCAGAAACTGCACTCGTAAGACTTCTCCCATCACTAGATTTAATGATGTTCTCAGGAAAACTTTGCTTCAGGAAGCCAAACGAAACGCTAGGTCTAATGACTTAGTTCTGATCTCTGAGCGCGCGCCGAATTCAAAGCCAAATCGTTGCGCGGTTAGAAGACATTTGAGAGAGAGTGGGGCTAGGTTAGCAAATCAGGGAGGGAGGGGGGGGGGGGGTAATAGAAAAATATTTTGGTTTTATAAATATTTGATAATGACCATTGTAATCTATTAAGTTACTGATGTGAAATTCAATAAGAAACGCTAAAAAAAATAAATAAATAAATATCTTAAGAAAAGGTAACAAAAACGTCAATTTCTGTAGCCACCTTCTGGAAAATCAGCTCAGAAAGCACAAGGGTATAGCCTTGAATTTGCAAGAAAGGATTGATATTCTGCTTTGCATCATAAATCACCTCAGAATGATCCGTAGAAATGAAATGAACAAGAAACGGTGCTTTTAAGAGTTGTATTTTTTGGCTAGAAATCATGTCCTTAATGACTGCCATAGAACAAAGGCTAACAGGTCTCTTAGATACAACATATCCTGAAATGACAGGCTAAGTTCGGGCTTCAAGGCCCTCTGTTAACATCAGTTACATTGCTTGACAAAAAAGAAATGTGATTTAGACAAGCAGGGCTATAACATATGCACCATATTTTCATTTGTTCAAGCTCGTTGAACTCATTTGACTTATACCATTGAGCTTTCTGAGCTGATTTTCAAAAAGGTGGCTACAGAAATTGAGCACATTTTGAGACTTTCTAAGCTGAAGGAATATGCTAGTCATTAACAATACTCCAGTTACGGTTCATCACAAGAAAGTAAGGTCAGGAAATACTATGCAAGAGAAAAGAGGGGCTTTTCTTTGGAATTATACGTGACATTGACATCCGAGTGAAATGAAACATGACCTGTGATCCGACTAAACAAGTGTAACACTTGGTAATTATTAACGGCGCCAACGCATCTTAAATCTCAACCAAAACCCGGTCGTTAAGTGCTCAAGACTAGCCTTCCACAAAAGAATCGGCTTAATCGGGGCAAGACAGCGTTTTAAATTGATTTTCCGTGTTAATTATAAGTTCAAGACGTAATGAGAATCACGCCGAACGAACATCTGGAAATTATTTATGACATTGAGTCCGGAAATCCGACCAAAATCGCACTTCTCGACTAATCGATGACTAGCCTAACAACGCTACAGTTATAACGGCGAAAAATAATAGAAAAGCTTTTCAAACTCACGCTTCTTGAAGAGAAAATCCTTGCCCATTCTTGCTAGTGTTTTCCATATCAGCTTATATCCCGGATGTTGAAATCAACATTTGAAAAGGGAAGGGTTAGCGCCCTTTTCCACCACAAAAATATATTAAGTCTTTGGCTGGGTAAACAATTCGCGAAAATTTCACGTTGCCCGAAAAGAACTCATCCCTAAGACCTACTTTTTAAAGCCAAAGACTGTCACCTCCTCAAGCAAAGCCCACAATATACAAGCCTTTAATAGTCCAAGCCCGAGTAACTGAAAATTACTCGTTTAGCTTAAAAGAGGACTATTGGTAGCAAGCATATTAGTACGAGGCAGAAACTGCACTCGTAAGACTTCTCCCATCACTAGACTTAATGATGTCCTCAGGAAAACTTTGCTTCAGGAAGCCAAACGAAACGCTAGGTCTAATGACTTAGTTCTGATCTCTGAGCGCGCGCCGAATTCAAAGCCAAATCGTTGCGCGGTTAGAAGACATTTGAGAGAGAGTGGGGCTAGGTTAGCAAATCAGGGAGGGAGGGGGGGGGGGGTAATAGAAAAATATTTTGGTTTTATAAATATTTGAGAATGACCATTGTAATCTATTAAGTTACTGATGTGAAATTCAATAAGAAACGCTAAAAAAAATAAATAAATAAATATCTTAAGAAAAGGTAACAAAAACGTCAATTTCTGTAGCCACCTTCTGGAAAATCAGCTCAGAAAGCACAAGGGTATAGCCTTGAATTTGCAAGAAAGGATTGATATTCTGCTTTGCATCATAAATCACCTCAGAATGATCCGTAGAAATGAAATGAACAAGAAACGGTGCTTTTAAGAGTTGTATTTTTTGGCTAGAAATCATGTCCTTAATGACTGCCATAGAACAAAGGCTAACAGGTCTCTTAGATACAACATATCCTGAAATGACAGGCTAAGTTCGGGCTTCAAGGCCCTCTGTTAACATCAGTTACATTGCTTGACAAAAAAGAAATGTGATTTAGACAAGCAGGGCTATAACATATGCACCATATTTTCATTTGTTCAAGCTCGTTGAACTCATTTGACTTATACCATTGAGCTTTCTGAGCTGATTTTCAAAAAGGTGGCTACAGAAATTGAGCACATTTTGAGACTTTCTAAGCTGAAGGAATATGCTAGTCATTAACAATACTCCAGTTACGGTTCATCACAAGAAAGTAAGGTCAGGAAATACTATGCAAGAGAAAAGAGGGGCTTTTCTTTGGAATTATACGTGACATTGACATCCGAGTGAAATGAAACATGACCTGTGATCCGACTAAACAAGTGTAACACTTGGTAATTATTAACGGCGCCAACGCATCTTAAATCTCAACCAAAACCCGGTCGTTAAGTGCTCAAGACTAGCCTTCCACAAAAGAATCGGCTTAATCGGGGCAAGACAGCGTTTTAAATTGATTTTCCGTGTTAATTATAAGTTCAAGACGTAATGAGAATCACGCCGAACGAACATCTGGAAATTATTTATGACATTGAGTCCGGAAATCCGACCAAAATCGCACTTCTCGACTAATCGATGACTAGCCTAACAACGCTACAGTTATAACGGCGAAAAATAATAGAAAAGCTTTTCAAACTCACGCTTCTTGAAGAGAAAATCCTTGCCCATTCTTGCTAGTGTTTTCCATATCAGCTTATATCCCGGATGTTGAAATCAACATTTGAAAAGGGAAGGGTTAGCGCCCTTTTCCACCACAAAAATATATTAAGTCTTTGGCTGGGTAAACAATTCGCGAAAATTTCACGTTGCCCGAAAAGAACTCATCCCTAAGACCTACTTTTTAAAGCCAAAGACTGTCACCTCCTCAAGCAAAGCCCACAATATACAAGCCTTTAATAGTCCAAGCCCGAGTAACTGAAAATTACTCGTTTAGCTTAAAAGAGGACTATTGGTAGCAAGCATATTAGTACGAGGCAGAAACTGCACTCGTAAGACTTCTCCCATCACTAGATTTAATGATGTTCTCAGGAAAACTTTGCTTCAGGAAGCCAAACGAAACGCTAGGTCTAATGACTTAGTTCTGATCTCTGAGCGCGCGCCGAATTCAAAGCCAAATCGTTGCGCGGTTAGAAGACATTTGAGAGAGAGTGGGGCTAGGTTAGCAAATCAGGGAGGGAGGGGGGGGGGGGGGTAATAGAAAAATATTTTGGTTTTATAAATATTTGATAATGACCATTGTAATCTATTAAGTTACTGATGTGAAATTCAATAAGAAACGCTAAAAAAAATAAATAAATAAATATCTTAAGAAAAGGTAACAAAAACGTCAATTTCTGTAGCCACCTTCTGGAAAATCAGCTCAGAAAGCACAAGGGTATAGCCTTGAATTTGCAAGAAAGGATTGATATTCTGCTTTGCATCATAAATCACCTCAGAATGATCCGTAGAAATGAAATGAACAAGAAACGGTGCTTTTAAGAGTTGTATTTTTTGGCTAGAAATCATGTCCTTAATGACTGCCATAGAACAAAGGCTAACAGGTCTCTTAGATACAACATATCCTGAAATGACAGGCTAAGTTCGGGCTTCAAGGCCCTCTGTTAACATCAGTTACATTGCTTGACAAAAAAGAAATGTGATTTAGACAAGCAGGGCTATAACATATGCACCATATTTTCATTTGTTCAAGCTCGTTGAACTCATTTGACTTATACCATTGAGCTTTCTGAGCTGATTTTCAAAAAGGTGGCTACAGAAATTGAGCACATTTTGAGACTTTCTAAGCTGAAGGAATATGCTAGTCATTAACAATACTCCAGTTACGGTTCATCACAAGAAAGTAAGGTCAGGAAATACTATGCAAGAGAAAAGAGGGGCTTTTCTTTGGAATTATACGTGACATTGACATCCGAGTGAAATGAAACATGACCTGTGATCCGACTAAACAAGTGTAACACTTGGTAATTATTAACGGCGCCAACGCATCTTAAATCTCAACCAAAACCCGGTCGTTAAGTGCTCAAGACTAGCCTTCCACAAAAGAATCGGCTTAATCGGGGCAAGACAGCGTTTTAAATTGATTTTCCGTGTTAATTATAAGTTCAAGACGTAATGAGAATCACGCCGAACGAACATCTGGAAATTATTTATGACATTGAGTCCGGAAATCCGACCAAAATCGCACTTCTCGACTAATCGATGACTAGCCTAACAACGCTACAGTTATAACGGCGAAAAATAATAGAAAAGCTTTTCAAACTCACGCTTCTTGAAGAGAAAATCCTTGCCCATTCTTGCTAGTGTTTTCCATATCAGCTTATATCCCGGATGTTGAAATCAACATTTGAAAAGGGAAGGGTTAGCGCCCTTTTCCACCACAAAAATATATTAAGTCTTTGGCTGGGTAAACAATTCGCGAAAATTTCACGTTGCCCGAAAAGAACTCATCCCTAAGACCTACTTTTTAAAGCCAAAGACTGTCACCTCCTCAAGCAAAGCCCACAATATACAAGCCTTTAATAGTCCAAGCCCGAGTAACTGAAAATTACTCGTTTAGCTTAAAAGAGGACTATTGGTAGCAAGCATATTAGTACGAGGCAGAAACTGCACTCGTAAGACTTCTCCCATCACTAGATTTAATGATGTTCTCAGGAAAACTTTGCTTCAGGAAGCCAAACGAAACGCTAGGTCTAATGACTTAGTTCTGATCTCTGAGCGCGCGCCGAATTCAAAGCCAAATCGTTGCGCGGTTAGAAGACATTTGAGAGAGAGTGGGGCTAGGTTAGCAAATCAGGGAGGGAGGGGGGGGGGGGGGTAATAGAAAAATATTTTGGTTTTATAAATATTTGATAATGACCATTGTAATCTATTAAGTTACTGATGTGAAATTCAATAAGAAACGCTAAAAAAAATAAATAAATAAATATCTTAAGAAAAGGTAACAAAAACGTCAATTTCTGTAGCCACCTTCTGGAAAATCAGCTCAGAAAGCACAAGGGTATAGCCTTGAATTTGCAAGAAAGGATTGATATTCTGCTTTGCATCATAAATCACCTCAGAATGATCCGTAGAAATGAAATGAACAAGAAACGGTGCTTTTAAGAGTTGTATTTTTTGGCTAGAAATCATGTCCTTAATGACTGCCATAGAACAAAGGCTAACAGGTCTCTTAGATACAACATATCCTGAAATGACAGGCTAAGTTCGGGCTTCAAGGCCCTCTGTTAACATCAGTTACATTGCTTGACAAAAAAGAAATGTGATTTAGACAAGCAGGGCTATAACATATGCACCATATTTTCATTTGTTCAAGCTCGTTGAACTCATTTGACTTATACCATTGAGCTTTCTGAGCTGATTTTCAAAAAGGTGGCTACAGAAATTGAGCACATTTTGAGACTTTCTAAGCTGAAGGAATATGCTAGTCATTAACAATACTCCAGTTACGGTTCATCACAAGAAAGTAAGGTCAGGAAATACTATGCAAGAGAAAAGAGGGGCTTTTCTTTGGAATTATACGTGACATTGACATCCGAGTGAAATGAAACATGACCTGTGATCCGACTAAACAAGTGTAACACTTGGTAATTATTAACGGCGCCAACGCATCTTAAATCTCAACCAAAACCCGGTCGTTAAGTGCTCAAGACTAGCCTTCCACAAAAGAATCGGCTTAATCGGGGCAAGACAGCGTTTTAAATTGATTTTCCGTGTTAATTATAAGTTCAAGACGTAATGAGAATCACGCCGAACGAACATCTGGAAATTATTTATGACATTGAGTCCGGAAATCCGACCAAAATCGCACTTCTCGACTAATCGATGACTAGCCTAACAACGCTACAGTTATAACGGCGAAAAATAATAGAAAAGCTTTTCAAACTCACGCTTCTTGAAGAGAAAATCCTTGCCCATTCTTGCTAGTGTTTTCCATATCAGCTTATATCCCGGATGTTGAAATCAACATTTGAAAAGGGAAGGGTTAGCGCCCTTTTCCACCACAAAAATATATTAAGTCTTTGGCTGGGTAAACAATTCGCGAAAATTTCACGTTGCCCGAAAAGAACTCATCCCTAAGACCTACTTTTTAAAGCCAAAGACTGTCACCTCCTCAAGCAAAGCCCACAATATACAAGCCTTTAATAGTCCAAGCCCGAGTAACTGAAAATTACTCGTTTAGCTTAAAAGAGGACTATTGGTAGCAAGCATATTAGTACGAGGCAGAAACTGCACTCGTAAGACTTCTCCCATCACTAGATTTAATGATGTTCTCAGGAAAACTTTGCTTCAGGAAGCCAAACGAAACGCTAGGTCTAATGACTTAGTTCTGATCTCTGAGCGCGCGCCGAATTCAAAGCCAAATCGTTGCGCGGTTAGAAGACATTTGAGAGAGAGTGGGGCTAGGTTAGCAAATCAGGGAGGGAGGGGGGGGGGGGGGTAATAGAAAAATATTTTGGTTTTATAAATATTTGATAATGACCATTGTAATCTATTAAGTTACTGATGTGAAATTCAATAAGAAACGCTAAAAAAAATAAATAAATAAATATCTTAAGAAAAGGTAACAAAAACGTCAATTTCTGTAGCCACCTTCTGGAAAATCAGCTCAGAAAGCACAAGGGTATAGCCTTGAATTTGCAAGAAAGGATTGATATTCTGCTTTGCATCATAAATCACCTCAGAATGATCCGTAGAAATGAAATGAACAAGAAACGGTGCTTTTAAGAGTTGTATTTTTTGGCTAGAAATCATGTCCTTAATGACTGCCATAGAACAAAGGCTAACAGGTCTCTTAGATACAACATATCCTGAAATGACAGGCTAAGTTCGGGCTTCAAGGCCCTCTGTTAACATCAGTTACATTGCTTGACAAAAAAGAAATGTGATTTAGACAAGCAGGGCTATAACATATGCACCATATTTTCATTTGTTCAAGCTCGTTGAACTCATTTGACTTATACCATTGAGCTTTCTGAGCTGATTTTCAAAAAGGTGGCTACAGAAATTGAGCACATTTTGAGACTTTCTAAGCTGAAGGAATATGCTAGTCATTAACAATACTCCAGTTACGGTTCATCACAAGAAAGTAAGGTCAGGAAATACTATGCAAGAGAAAAGAGGGGCTTTTCTTTGGAATTATACGTGACATTGACATCCGAGTGAAATGAAACATGACCTGTGATCCGACTAAACAAGTGTAACACTTGGTAATTATTAACGGCGCCAACGCATCTTAAATCTCAACCAAAACCCGGTCGTTAAGTGCTCAAGACTAGCCTTCCACAAAAGAATCGGCTTAATCGGGGCAAGACAGCGTTTTAAATTGATTTTCCGTGTTAATTATAAGTTCAAGACGTAATGAGAATCACGCCGAACGAACATCTGGAAATTATTTATGACATTGAGTCCGGAAATCCGACCAAAATCGCACTTCTCGACTAATCGATGACTAGCCTAACAACGCTACAGTTATAACGGCGAAAAATAATAGAAAAGCTTTTCAAACTCACGCTTCTTGAAGAGAAAATCCTTGCCCATTCTTGCTAGTGTTTTCCATATCAGCTTATATCCCGGATGTTGAAATCAACATTTGAAAAGGGAAGGGTTAGCGCCCTTTTCCACCACAAAAATATATTAAGTCTTTGGCTGGGTAAACAATTCGCGAAAATTTCACGTTGCCCGAAAAGAACTCATCCCTAAGACCTACTTTTTAAAGCCAAAGACTGTCACCTCCTCAAGCAAAGCCCACAATATACAAGCCTTTAATAGTCCAAGCCCGAGTAACTGAAAATTACTCGTTTAGCTTAAAAGAGGACTATTGGTAGCAAGCATATTAGTACGAGGCAGAAACTGCACTCGTAAGACTTCTCCCATCACTAGATTTAATGATGTTCTCAGGAAAACTTTGCTTCAGGAAGCCAAACGAAACGCTAGGTCTAATGACTTAGTTCTGATCTCTGAGCGCGCGCCGAATTCAAAGCCAAATCGTTGCGCGGTTAGAAGACATTTGAGAGAGAGTGGGGCTAGGTTAGCAAATCAGGGAGGGAGGGGGGGGGGGGTAATAGAAAAATATTTTGGTTTTATAAATATTTGATAATGACCATTGTAATCTATTAAGTTACTGATGTGAAATTCAATAAGAAACGCTAAAAAAAATAAATAAATAAATATCTTAAGAAAAGGTAACAAAAACGTCAATTTCTGTAGCCACCTTCTGGAAAATCAGCTCAGAAAGCACAAGGGTATAGCCTTGAATTTGCAAGAAAGGATTGATATTCTGCTTTGCATCATAAATCACCTCAGAATGATCCGTAGAAATGAAATGAACAAGAAACGGTGCTTTTAAGAGTTGTATTTTTTGGCTAGAAATCATGTCCTTAATGACTGCCATAGAACAAAGGCTAACAGGTCTCTTAGATACAACATATCCTGAAATGACAGGCTAAGTTCGGGCTTCAAGGCCCTCTGTTAACATCAGTTACATTGCTTGACAAAAAAGAAATGTGATTTAGACAAGCAGGGCTATAACATATGCACCATATTTTCATTTGTTCAAGCTCGTTGAACTCATTTGACTTATACCATTGAGCTTTCTGAGCTGATTTTCAAAAAGGTGGCTACAGAAATTGAGCACATTTTGAGACTTTCTAAGCTGAAGGAATATGCTAGTCATTAACAATACTCCAGTTACGGTTCATCACAAGAAAGTAAGGTCAGGAAATACTATGCAAGAGAAAAGAGGGGCTTTTCTTTGGAATTATACGTGACATTGACATCCGAGTGAAATGAAACATGACCTGTGATCCGACTAAACAAGTGTAACACTTGGTAATTATTAACGGCGCCAACGCATCTTAAATCTCAACCAAAACCCGGTCGTTAAGTGCTCAAGACTAGCCTTCCACAAAAGAATCGGCTTAATCGGGGCAAGACAGCGTTTTAAATTGATTTTCCGTGTTAATTATAAGTTCAAGACGTAATGAGAATCACGCCGAACGAACATCTGGAAATTATTTATGACATTGAGTCCGGAAATCCGACCAAAATCGCACTTCTCGACTAATCGATGACTAGCCTAACAACGCTACAGTTATAACGGCGAAAAATAATAGAAAAGCTTTTCAAACTCACGCTTCTTGAAGAGAAAATCCTTGCCCATTCTTGCTAGTGTTTTCCATATCAGCTTATATCCCGGATGTTGAAATCAACATTTGAAAAGGGAAGGGTTAGCGCCCTTTTCCACCACAAAAATATATTAAGTCTTTGGCTGGGTAAACAATTCGCGAAAATTTCACGTTGCCCGAAAAGAACTCATCCCTAAGACCTACTTTTTAAAGCCAAAGACTGTCACCTCCTCAAGCAAAGCCCACAATATACAAGCCTTTAATAGTCCAAGCCCGAGTAACTGAAAATTACTCGTT
Organism: Pavona decussata; assembly: GCF_977016875.1. Classification (NCBI taxonomy): domain Eukaryota; kingdom Metazoa; phylum Cnidaria; class Anthozoa; order Scleractinia; family Agariciidae; genus Pavona; species Pavona decussata. Next base: position 1,580,162 of record NW_028145698.1, read on the forward strand.
TAGCTTAAAAGAGGACTATTGGTAGCAAGCATATTAGTACGAGGCAGAAACTGCACTCGTAAGACTTCTCCCATCACTAGATTTAATGATGTTCTCAGGAAAACTTTGCTTCAGGAAGCCAAACGAAACGCTAGGTCTAATGACTTAGTTCTGATCTCTGAGCGCGCGCCGAATTCAAAGCCAAATCGTTGCGCGGTTAGAAGACATTTGAGAGAGAGTGGGGCTAGGTTAGCAAATCAGGGAGGGAGGGGGGGGGGGGTAATAGAAAAATATTTTGGTTTTATAAATATTTGATAATGACCATTGTAATCTATTAAGTTACTGATGTGAAATTCAATAAGAAACGCTAAAAAAAATAAATAAATAAATATCTTAAGAAAAGGTAACAAAAACGTCAATTTCTGTAGCCACCTTCTGGAAAATCAGCTCAGAAAGCACAAGGGTATAGCCTTGAATTTGCAAGAAAGGATTGATATTCTGCTTTGCATCATAAATCACCTCAGAATGATCCGTAGAAATGAAATGAACAAGAAACGGTGCTTTTAAGAGTTGTATTTTTTGGCTAGAAATCATGTCCTTAATGACTGCCATAGAACAAAGGCTAACAGGTCTCTTAGATACAACATATCCTGAAATGACAGGCTAAGTTCGGGCTTCAAGGCCCTCTGTTAACATCAGTTACATTGCTTGACAAAAAAGAAATGTGATTTAGACAAGCAGGGCTATAACATATGCACCATATTTTCATTTGTTCAAGCTCGTTGAACTCATTTGACTTATACCATTGAGCTTTCTGAGCTGATTTTCAAAAAGGTGGCTACAGAAATTGAGCACATTTTGAGACTTTCTAAGCTGAAGGAATATGCTAGTCATTAACAATACTCCAGTTACGGTTCATCACAAGAAAGTAAGGTCAGGAAATACTATGCAAGAGAAAAGAGGGGCTTTTCTTTGGAATTATACGTGACATTGACATCCGAGTGAAATGAAACATGACCTGTGATCCGACTAAACAAGTGTAACACTTGGTAATTATTAACGGCGCCAACGCATCTTAAATCTCAACCAAAACCCGGTCGTTAAGTGCTCAAGACTAGCCTTCCACAAAAGAATCGGCTTAATCGGGGCAAGACAGCGTTTTAAATTGATTTTCCGTGTTAATTATAAGTTCAAGACGTAATGAGAATCACGCCGAACGAACATCTGGAAATTATTTATGACATTGAGTCCGGAAATCCGACCAAAATCGCACTTCTCGACTAATCGATGACTAGCCTAACAACGCTACAGTTATAACGGCGAAAAATAATAGAAAAGCTTTTCAAACTCACGCTTCTTGAAGAGAAAATCCTTGCCCATTCTTGCTAGTGTTTTCCATATCAGCTTATATCCCGGATGTTGAAATCAACATTTGAAAAGGGAAGGGTTAGCGCCCTTTTCCACCACAAAAATATATTAAGTCTTTGGCTGGGTAAACAATTCGCGAAAATTTCACGTTGCCCGAAAAGAACTCATCCCTAAGACCTACTTTTTAAAGCCAAAGACTGTCACCTCCTCAAGCAAAGCCCACAATATACAAGCCTTTAATAGTCCAAGCCCGAGTAACTGAAAATTACTCGTTTAGCTTAAAAGAGGACTATTGGTAGCAAGCATATTAGTACGAGGCAGAAACTGCACTCGTAAGACTTCTCCCATCACTAGATTTAATGATGTTCTCAGGAAAACTTTGCTTCAGGAAGCCAAACGAAACGCTAGGTCTAATGACTTAGTTCTGATCTCTGAGCGCGCGCCGAATTCAAAGCCAAATCGTTGCGCGGTTAGAAGACATTTGAGAGAGAGTGGGGCTAGGTTAGCAAATCAGGGAGGGAGGGGGGGGGGGGTAATAGAAAAATATTTTGGTTTTATAAATATTTGATAATGACCATTGTAATCTATTAAGTTACTGATGTGAAATTCAATAAGAAACGCTAAAAAAAATAAATAAATAAATATCTTAAGAAAAGGTAACAAAAACGTCAATTTCTGTAGCCACCTTCTGGAAAATCAGCTCAGAAAGCACAAGGGTATAGCCTTGAATTTGCAAGAAAGGATTGATATTCTGCTTTGCATCATAAATCACCTCAGAATGATCCGTAGAAATGAAATGAACAAGAAACGGTGCTTTTAAGAGTTGTATTTTTTGGCTAGAAATCATGTCCTTAATGACTGCCATAGAACAAAGGCTAACAGGTCTCTTAGATACAACATATCCTGAAATGACAGGCTAAGTTCGGGCTTCAAGGCCCTCTGTTAACATCAGTTACATTGCTTGACAAAAAAGAAATGTGATTTAGACAAGCAGGGCTATAACATATGCACCATATTTTCATTTGTTCAAGCTCGTTGAACTCATTTGACTTATACCATTGAGCTTTCTGAGCTGATTTTCAAAAAGGTGGCTACAGAAATTGAGCACATTTTGAGACTTTCTAAGCTGAAGGAATATGCTAGTCATTAACAATACTCCAGTTACGGTTCATCACAAGAAAGTAAGGTCAGGAAATACTATGCAAGAGAAAAGAGGGGCTTTTCTTTGGAATTATACGTGACATTGACATCCGAGTGAAATGAAACATGACCTGTGATCCGACTAAACAAGTGTAACACTTGGTAATTATTAACGGCGCCAACGCATCTTAAATCTCAACCAAAACCCGGTCGTTAAGTGCTCAAGACTAGCCTTCCACAAAAGAATCGGCTTAATCGGGGCAAGACAGCGTTTTAAATTGATTTTCCGTGTTAATTATAAGTTCAAGACGTAATGAGAATCACGCCGAACGAACATCTGGAAATTATTTATGACATTGAGTCCGGAAATCCGACCAAAATCGCACTTCTCGACTAATCGATGACTAGCCTAACAACGCTACAGTTATAACGGCGAAAAATAATAGAAAAGCTTTTCAAACTCACGCTTCTTGAAGAGAAAATCCTTGCCCATTCTTGCTAGTGTTTTCCATATCAGCTTATATCCCGGATGTTGAAATCAACATTTGAAAAGGGAAGGGTTAGCGCCCTTTTCCACCACAAAAATATATTAAGTCTTTGGCTGGGTAAACAATTCGCGAAAATTTCACGTTGCCCGAAAAGAACTCATCCCTAAGACCTACTTTTTAAAGCCAAAGACTGTCACCTCCTCAAGCAAAGCCCACAATATACAAGCCTTTAATAGTCCAAGCCCGAGTAACTGAAAATTACTCGTTTAGCTTAAAAGAGGACTATTGGTAGCAAGCATATTAGTACGAGGCAGAAACTGCACTCGTAAGACTTCTCCCATCACTAGATTTAATGATGTTCTCAGGAAAACTTTGCTTCAGGAAGCCAAACGAAACGCTAGGTCTAATGACTTAGTTCTGATCTCTGAGCGCGCGCCGAATTCAAAGCCAAATCGTTGCGCGGTTAGAAGACATTTGAGAGAGAGTGGGGCTAGGTTAGCAAATCAGGGAGGGAGGGGGGGGGGGGGGGTAATAGAAAAATATTTTGGTTTTATAAATATTTGATAATGACCATTGTAATCTATTAAGTTACTGATGTGAAATTCAATAAGAAACGCTAAAAAAAATAAATAAATAAATATCTTAAGAAAAGGTAACAAAAACGTCAATTTCTGTAGCCACCTTCTGGAAAATCAGCTCAGAAAGCACAAGGGTATAGCCTTGAATTTGCAAGAAAGGATTGATATTCTGCTTTGCATCATAAATCACCTCAGAATGATCCGTAGAAATGAAATGAACAAGAAACGGTGCTTTTAAGAGTTGTATTTTTTGGCTAGAAATCATGTCCTTAATGACTGCCATAGAACAAAGGCTAACAGGTCTCTTAGATACAACATATCCTGAAATGACAGGCTAAGTTCGGGCTTCAAGGCCCTCTGTTAACATCAGTTACATTGCTTGACAAAAAAGAAATGTGATTTAGACAAGCAGGGCTATAACATATGCACCATATTTTCATTTGTTCAAGCTCGTTGAACTCATTTGACTTATACCATTGAGCTTTCTGAGCTGATTTTCAAAAAGGTGGCTACAGAAATTGAGCACATTTTGAGACTTTCTAAGCTGAAGGAATATGCTAGTCATTAACAATACTCCAGTTACGGTTCATCACAAGAAAGTAAGGTCAGGAAATACTATGCAAGAGAAAAGAGGGGCTTTTCTTTGGAATTATACGTGACATTGACATCCGAGTGAAATGAAACATGACCTGTGATCCGACTAAACAAGTGTAACACTTGGTAATTATTAACGGCGCCAACGCATCTTAAATCTCAACCAAAACCCGGTCGTTAAGTGCTCAAGACTAGCCTTCCACAAAAGAATCGGCTTAATCGGGGCAAGACAGCGTTTTAAATTGATTTTCCGTGTTAATTATAAGTTCAAGACGTAATGAGAATCACGCCGAACGAACATCTGGAAATTATTTATGACATTGAGTCCGGAAATCCGACCAAAATCGCACTTCTCGACTAATCGATGACTAGCCTAACAACGCTACAGTTATAACGGCGAAAAATAATAGAAAAGCTTTTCAAACTCACGCTTCTTGAAGAGAAAATCCTTGCCCATTCTTGCTAGTGTTTTCCATATCAGCTTATATCCCGGATGTTGAAATCAACATTTGAAAAGGGAAGGGTTAGCGCCCTTTTCCACCACAAAAATATATTAAGTCTTTGGCTGGGTAAACAATTCGCGAAAATTTCACGTTGCCCGAAAAGAACTCATCCCTAAGACCTACTTTTTAAAGCCAAAGACTGTCACCTCCTCAAGCAAAGCCCACAATATACAAACCTTTAATAGTCCAAGCCCGAGTAACTGAAAATTACTCGTTTAGCTTAAAAGAGGACTATTGGTAGCAAGCATATTAGTACGAGGCAGAAACTGCACTCGTAAGACTTCTCCCATCACTAGACTTAAGGATGTCCTCAGGAAAACTTTGCTTCAGGAAGCCAAACGAAACGCTAGGTCTAATGACTTAGTTCTGATCTCTGAGCGCGCGCCGAATTCAAAGCCAAATCGTTGCGCGGTTAGAAGACATTTGAGAGAGAGTGGGGCTAGGTTAGCAAATCAGGGTGGGAGGGGGGGGGGGGGGTAATAGAAAAATATTTTGGTTTTATAAATATTTGATAATGACCATTGTAATCTATTAAGTTACTGATGTGAAATTCAATAAGAAACGCTAAAAAAAAATAAATAAATAAATATCTTAAGAAAAGGTAACAAAAACGTCAATTTCTGTAGCCACCTTCTGGAAAATCAGCTCAGAAAGCACAAGGGTATAGCCTTGAATTTGCAAGAAAGGATTGATATTCTGCTTTGCATCATAAATCACCTCAGAATGATCCGTAGAAATGAAATGAACAAGAAACGGTGCTTTTAAGACTTGTATTTTTTGGCTAGAAATCATGTCCTTAATGACTGCCATAGAACAAAGGCTAACAGGTCTCTTAGATACAACATATCCGGAAATGACAGGCTAAGTTCGGGCTTCAAGGCCCTCTGTTAACATCAGTTACATTGCTTGACAAAAAAGAAATGTGATTTAGACAAGCAGGGCTATAACATATGCACCATATTTTCATTTGTTCAAGCTCGTTGAACTCATTTGACTTATACCATTGAGCTTAAGCACAAGGGTATAGCCTTGAATTTGCAAGAAAGGATTGATATTCTGCTTTGCATCATAAATCACCTCAGAATGATCCGTAGAAATGAAATGAACAAGAAACGGTGCTTTTAAGACTTGTATTTTTTGGCTAGAAATCATGTCCTTAATGACTGCCATAGAACAAAGGCTAACAGGTCTCTTAGATACAACATATCCGGAAATGACAGGCTAAGTTCGGGCTTCAAGGCCCTCTGTTAACATCAGTTACATTGCTTGACAAAAAAGAAATGTGATTTAGACAAGCAGGGCTATAACATATGCACCATATTTTCATTTGTTCAAGCTCGTTGAACTCATTTGACTTATACCATTGAGCTTAAGCACAAGGGTATAGCCTTGAATTTGCAAGAAAGGATTGATATTCTGCTTTGCATCATAAATCACCTCAGAATGATCCGTAGAAATGAAATGAACAAGAAACGGTGCTTTTAAGACTTGTATTTTTTGGCTAGAAATCATGTCCTTAATGACTGCCATAGAACAAAGGCTAACAGGTCTCTTAGATACAACATATCCGGAAATGACAGGCTAAGTTCGGGCTTCAAGGCCCTCTGTTAACATCAGTTACATTGCTTGACAAAAAAGAAATGTGATTTAGACAAGCAGGGCTATAACATATGCACCATATTTTCATTTGTTCAAGCTCGTTGAACTCATTTGACTTATACCATTGAGCTTTCTGAGCTGATTTTCAAAAAGGTGGCTACAGAAATTGAGCACATTTTGAGACTTTCTAAGCTGAAGGAATATGCTAGTCATTAACAATACTCCAGTTACGGTTCATCACAAGAAAGTAAGGTCAGGAAATACTATGCAAGAGAAAAGAGGGGCTTTTCTTTGGAATTATACGTGACATTGACATCCGAGGGAAATGAAACATGACCTGTGATCCGACTAAACAAGTGTAACACTTGGTAATTATTAACGGCGCCAACGCATCTTAAATCTCAACCAAAACCCGGTCGTTAAGTGCTCAAGACTAGCCTTCCACAAAAGAATCGGCTTAATCGGGGCAAGACAGCGTTTTAAATTGATTTTCCGTGTTAATTATAAGTTCAAGACGTAATGAGAATCACGCCGAACGAACATCTGGAAATTATTTATGACATTGAGTCCGGAAATCCGACCAAAATCGCACTTCTCGACTAATCGATGACTAGCCTAACAACGCTACAGTTATAACGGCGAAAAATAATAGAAAAGCTTTTCAAACTCACGCTTCTTGAAGAGAAAATCCTTGCCCATTCTTGCTAGTGTTTTCCATATCAGCTTATATCCCGGATGTTGAAATCAACATTTGAAAAGGGAAGGGTTAGCGCCCTTTTCCACCACAAAAATATATTAAGTCTTTGGCTGGGTAAACAATTCGCGAAAATTTCACGTTGCCCGAAAAGAACTCATCCCTAAGACCTACTTTTTAAAGCCAAAGACTGTCACCTCCTCAAGCAAAGCCCACAATATACAAGCCTTTAATAGTCCAAGCCCGAGTAACTGAAAATTACTCGTTTAGCTTAAAAGAGGACTATTGGTAGCAAGCATATTAGTACGAGGCAGAAACTGCACTCGTAAGACTTCTCCCATCACTAGACTTAATGATGTCCTCAGGAAAACTTTGCTTCAGGAAGCCAAACGAAACGCTAGGTCTAATGACTTAGTTCTGATCTCTGAGCGCGCGCCGAATTCAAAGCCAAATCGTTGCGCGGTTAGAAGACATTTGAGAGAGAGTGGGGCTAGGTTAGCAAATCAGGGTGGGAGGGGGGGGGGGGGGGGGGTAATAGAAAAATATTTTGGTTTTATAAATATTTGATAATGACCATTGTAATCTATTAAGTTACTGATGTGAAATTCAATAAGAAACGCTAAAAAAAAATAAATAAATAAATATCTTAAGAAAAGGTAACAAAAACGTCAATTTCTGTAGCCACCTTCTGGAAAATCAGCTCAGAAAGCACAAGGGTATAGCCTTGAATTTGCAAGAAAGGATTGATATTCTGCTTTGCATCATAAATCACCTCAGAATGATCCGTAGAAATGAAATGAACAAGAAACGGTGCTTTTAAGACTTGTATTTTTTGGCTAGAAATCATGTCCTTAATGACTGCCATAGAACAAAGGCTAACAGGTCTCTTAGATACAACATATCCGGAAATGACAGGCTAAGTTCGGGCTTCAAGGCCCTCTGTTAACATCAGTTACATTGCTTGACAAAAAAGAAATGTGATTTAGACAAGCAGGGCTATAACATATGCACCATATTTTCATTTGTTCAAGCTCGTTGAACTCATTTGACTTATACCATTGAGCTTTCTGAGCTGATTTTCAAAAAGGTGGCTACAGAAATTGAGCACATTTTGAGACTTTCTAAGCTGAAGGAATATGCTAGTCATTAACAATACTCCAGTTACGGTTCATCACAAGAAAGTAAGGTCAGGAAATACTATGCAAGAGAAAAGAGGGGCTTTTCTTTGGAATTATACGTGACATTGACATCCGAGGGAAATGAAACATGACCTGTGATCCGACTAAACAAGTGTAACACTTGGTAATTATTAACGGCGCCAACGCATCTTAAATCTCAACCAAAACCCGGTCGTTAAGTGCTCAAGACTAGCCTTCCACAAAAGAATCGGCTTAATCGGGGCAAGACAGCGTTTTAAATTGATTTTCCGTGTTAATTATAAGTTCAAGACGTAATGAGAATCACGCCGAACGAACATCTGGAAATTATTTATGACATTGAGTCCGGAAATCCGACCAAAATCGCACTTCTCGACTAATCGATGACTAGCCTAACAACGCTACAGTTATAACGGCGAAAAATAATAGAAAAGCTTTTCAAACTCACGCTTCTTGAAGAGAAAATCCTTGCCCATTCTTGCTAGTGTTTTCCATATCAGCTTATATCCCGGATGTTGAAATCAACATTTGAAAAGGGAAGGGTTAGCGCCCTTTTCCACCACAAAAATATATTAAGTCTTTGGCTGGGTAAACAATTCGCGAAAATTTCACGTTGCCCGAAAAGAACTCATCCCTAAGACCTACTTTTTAAAGCCAAAGACTGTCACCTCCTCAAGCAAAGCCCACAATATACAAGCCTTTAATAGTCCAAGCCCGAGTAACTGAAAATTACTCGTTTAGCTTAAAAGAGGACTATTGGTAGCAAGCATATTAGTACGAGGCAGAAACTGCACTCGTAAGACTTCTCCCATCACTAGACTTAATGATGTCCTCAGGAAAACTTTGCTTCAGGAAGCCAAACGAAACGCTAGGTCTAATGACTTAGTTCTGATCTCTGAGCGCGCGCCGAATTCAAAGCCAAATCGTTGCGCGGTTAGAAGACATTTGAGAGAGAGTGGGGCTAGGTTAGCAAATCAGGGTGGGAGGGGGGGGGGGGGGTAATAGAAAAATATTTTGGTTTTATAAATATTTGATAATGACCATTGTAATCTATTAAGTTACTGATGTGAAATTCAATAAGAAACGCTAAAAAAAAATAAATAAATAAATATCTTAAGAAAAGGTAACAAAAACGTCAATTTCTGTAGCCACCTTCTGGAAAATCAGCTCAGAAAGCACAAGGGTATAGCCTTGAATTTGCAAGAAAGGATTGATATTCTGCTTTGCATCATAAATCACCTCAGAATGATCCGTAGAAATGAAATGAACAAGAAACGGTGCTTTTAAGACTTGTATTTTTTGGCTAGAAATCATGTCCTTAATGACTGCCATAGAACAAAGGCTAACAGGTCTCTTAGATACAACATATCCGGAAATGACAGGCTAAGTTCGGGCTTCAAGGCCCTCTGTTAACATCAGTTACATTGCTTGACAAAAAAGAAATGTGATTTAAACAAGCAGGGCTATAACATATGCACCATATTTTCATTTGTTCAAGCTCGTTGAACTCATTTGACTTATACCATTGAGCTTAAGCACAAGGGTATAGCCTTGAATTTGCAAGAAAGGATTGATATTCTGCTTTGCATCATAAATCACCTCAGAATGATCCGTAGAAATGAAATGAACAAGAAACGGTGCTTTTAAGACTTGTATTTTTTGGCTAGAAATCATGTCCTTAATGACTGCCATAGAACAAAGGCTAACAGGTCTCTTAGATACAACATATCCGGAAATGACAGGCTAAGTTCGGGCTTCAAGGCCCTCTGTTAACATCAGTTACATTGCTTGACAAAAAAGAAATGTGATTTAGACAAGCAGGGCTATAACATATGCACCATATTTTCATTTGTTCAAGCTCGTTGAACTCATTTGACTTATACCATTGAGCTTTCTGAGCTGATTTTCAAAAAGGTGGCTACAGAAATTGAGCACATTTTGAGACTTTCTAAGCTGAAGGAATATGCTAGTCATTAACAATACTCCAGTTACGGTTCATCACAAGAAAGTAAGGTCAGGAAATACTATGCAAGAGAAAAGAGGGGCTTTTCTTTGGAATTATACGTGACATTGACATCCGAGGGAAATGAAACATGACCTGTGATCCGACTAAACAAGTGTAACACTTGGTAATTATTAACGGCGCCAACGCATCTTAAATCTCAACCAAAACCCGGTCGTTAAGTGCTCAAGACTAGCCTTCCACAAAAGAATCGGCTTAATCGGGGCAAGACAGCGTTTTAAATTGATTTTCCGTGTTAATTATAAGTTCAAGACGTAATGAGAATCACGCCGAACGAACATCTGGAAATTATTTATGACATTGAGTCCGGAAATCCGACCAAAATCGCACTTCTCGACTAATCGATGACTAGCCTAACAACGCTACAGTTATAACGGCGAAAAATAATAGAAAAGCTTTTCAAACTCACGCTTCTTGAAGAGAAAATCCTTGCCCATTCTTGCTAGTGTTTTCCATATCAGCTTATATCCCGGATGTTGAAATCAACATTTGAAAAGGGAAGGGTTAGCGCCCTTTTCCACCACAAAAATATATTAAGTCTTTGGCTGGGTAAACAATTCGCGAAAATTTCACGTTGCCCGAAAAGAACTCATCCCTAAGACCTACTTTTTAAAGCCAAAGACTGTCACCTCCTCAAGCAAAGCCCACAATATACAAGCCTTTAATAGTCCAAGCCCGAGTAACTGAAAATTACTCGTTTAGCTTAAAAGAGGACTATTGGTAGCAAGCATATTAGTACGAGGCAGAAACTGCACTCGTAAGACTTCTCCCATCACTAGACTTAATGATGTCCTCAGGAAAACTTTGCTTCAGGAAGCCAAACGAAACGCTAGGTCTAATGACTTAGTTCTGATCTCTGAGCGCGCGCCGAATTCAAAGCCAAATCGTTGCGCGGTTAGAAGACATTTGAGAGAGAGTGGGGCTAGGTTAGCAAATCAGGGTGGGAGGGGGGGGGGGGGGTAATAGAAAAATATTTTGGTTTTATAAATATTTGATAATGACCATTGTAATCTATTAAGTTACTGATGTGAAATTCAATAAGAAACGCTAAAAAAAAATAAATAAATAAATATCTTAAGAAAAGGTAACAAAAACGTCAATTTCTGTAGCCACCTTCTGGAAAATCAGCTCAGAAAGCACAAGGGTATAGCCTTGAATTTGCAAGAAAGGATTGATATTCTGCTTTGCATCATAAATCACCTCAGAATGATCCGTAGAAATGAAATGAACAAGAAACGGTGCTTTTAAGACTTGTATTTTTTGGCTAGAAATCATGTCCTTAATGACTGCCATAGAACAAAGGCTAACAGGTCTCTTAGATACAACATATCCGGAAATGACAGGCTAAGTTCGGGCTTCAAGGCCCTCTGTTAACATCAGTTACATTGCTTGACAAAAAAGAAATGTGATTTAGACAAGCAGGGCTATAACATATGCACCATATTTTCATTTGTTCAAGCTCGTTGAACTCATTTGACTTATACCATTGAGCTTAAGCACAAGGGTATAGCCTTGAATTTGCAAGAAAGGATTGATATTCTGCTTTGCATCATAAATCACCTCAGAATGATCCGTAGAAATGAAATGAACAAGAAACGGTGCTTTTAAGACTTGTATTTTTTGGCTAGAAATCATGTCCTTAATGACTGCCATAGAACAAAGGCTAACAGGTCTCTTAGATACAACATATCCGGAAATGACAGGCTAAGTTCGGGCTTCAAGGCCCTCTGTTAACATCAGTTACATTGCTTGACAAAAAAGAAATGTGATTTAGACAAGCAGGGCTATAACATATGCACCATATTTTCATTTGTTCAAGCTCGTTGAACTCATTTGACTTATACCATTGAGCTTTCTGAGCTGATTTTCAAAAAGGTGGCTACAGAAATTGAGCACATTTTGAGACTTTCTAAGCTGAAGGAATATGCTAGTCATTAACAATACTCCAGTTACGGTTCATCACAAGAAAGTAAGGTCAGGAAATACTATGCAAGAGAAAAGAGGGGCTTTTCTTTGGAATTATACGTGACATTGACATCCGAGGGAAATGAAACATGACCTGTGATCCGACTAAACAAGTGTAACACTTGGTAATTATTAACGGCGCCAACGCATCTTAAATCTCAACCAAAACCCGGTCGTTAAGTGCTCAAGACTAGCCTTCCACAAAAGAATCGGCTTAATCGGGGCAAGACAGCGTTTTAAATTGATTTTCCGTGTTAATTATAAGTTCAAGACGTAATGAGAATCACGCCGAACGAACATCTGGAAATTATTTATGACATTGAGTCCGGAAATCCGACCAAAATCGCACTTCTCGACTAATCGATGACTAGCCTAACAACGCTACAGTTATAACGGCGAAAAATAATAGAAAAGCTTTTCAAACTCACGCTTCTTGAAGAGAAAATCCTTGCCCATTCTTGCTAGTGTTTTCCATATCAGCTTATATCCCGGATGTTGAAATCAACATTTGAAAAGGGAAGGGTTAGCGCCCTTTTCCACCACAAAAATATATTAAGTCTTTGGCTGGGTAAACAATTCGCGAAAATTTCACGTTGCCCGAAAAGAACTCATCCCTAAGACCTACTTTTTAAAGCCAAAGACTGTCACCTCCTCAAGCAAAGCCCACAATATACAAGCCTTTAATAGTCCAAGCCCGAGTAACTGAAAATTACTCGTTTAGCTTAAAAGAGGACTATTGGTAGCAAGCATATTAGTACGAGGCAGAAACTGCACTCGTAAGACTTCTCCCATCACTAGACTTAATGATGTCCTCAGGAAAACTTTGCTTCAGGAAGCCAAACGAAACGCTAGGTCTAATGACTTAGTTCTGATCTCTGAGCGCGCGCCGAATTCAAAGCCAAATCGTTGCGCGGTTAGAAGACATTTGAGAGAGAGTGGGGCTAGGTTAGCAAATCAGGGTGGGAGGGGGGGGGGGGGGTAATAGAAAAATATTTTGGTTTTATAAATATTTGATAATGACCATTGTAATCTATTAAGTTACTGATGTGAAATTCAATAAGAAACGCTAAAAAAAAATAAATAAATAAATATCTTAAGAAAAGGTAACAAAAACGTCAATTTCTGTAGCCACCTTCTGGAAAATCAGCTCAGAAAGCACAAGGGTATAGCCTTGAATTTGCAAGAAAGGATTGATATTCTGCTTTGCATCATAAATCACCTCAGAATGATCCGTAGAAATGAAATGAACAAGAAACGGTGCTTTTAAGACTTGTATTTTTTGGCTAGAAATCATGTCCTTAATGACTGCCATAGAACAAAGGCTAACAGGTCTCTTAGATACAACATATCCGGAAATGACAGGCTAAGTTCGGGCTTCAAGGCCCTCTGTTAACATCAGTTACATTGCTTGACAAAAAAGAAATGTGATTTAGACAAGCAGGGCTATAACATATGCACCATATTTTCATTTGTTCAAGCTCGTTGAACTCATTTGACTTATACCATTGAGCTTAAGCACAAGGGTATAGCCTTGAATTTGCAAGAAAGGATTGATATTCTGCTTTGCATCATAAATCACCTCAGAATGATCCGTAGAAATGAAATGAACAAGAAACGGTGCTTTTAAGACTTGTATTTTTTGGCTAGAAATCATGTCCTTAATGACTGCCATAGAACAAAGGCTAACAGGTCTCTTAGATACAACATATCCGGAAATGACAGGCTAAGTTCGGGCTTCAAGGCCCTCTGTTAACATCAGTTACATTGCTTGACAAAAAAGAAATGTGATTTAGACAAGCAGGGCTATAACATATGCACCATATTTTCATTTGTTCAAGCTCGTTGAACTCATTTGACTTATACCATTGAGCTTTCTGAGCTGATTTTCAAAAAGGTGGCTACAGAAATTGAGCACATTTTGAGACTTTCTAAGCTGAAGGAATATGCTAGTCATTAACAATACTCCAGTTACGGTTCATCACAAGAAAGTAAGGTCAGGAAATACTATGCAAGAGAAAAGAGGGGCTTTTCTTTGGAATTATACGTGACATTGACATCCGAGGGAAATGAAACATGACCTGTGATCCGACTAAACAAGTGTAACACTTGGTAATTATTAACGGCGCCAACGCATCTTAAATCTCAACCAAAACCCGGTCGTTAAGTGCTCAAGACTAGCCTTCCACAAAAGAATCGGCTTAATCGGGGCAAGACAGCGTTTTAAATTGATTTTCCGTGTTAATTATAAGTTCAAGACGTAATGAGAATCACGCCGAACGAACATCTGGAAATTATTTATGACATTGAGTCCGGAAATCCGACCAAAATCGCACTTCTCGACTAATCGATGACTAGCCTAACAACGCTACAGTTATAACGGCGAAAAATAATAGAAAAGCTTTTCAAACTCACGCTTCTTGAAGAGAAAATCCTTGCCCATTCTTGCTAGTGTTTTCCATATCAGCTTATATCCCGGATGTTGAAATCAACATTTGAAAAGGGAAGGGTTAGCGCCCTTTTCCACCACAAAAATATATTAAGTCTTTGGCTGGGTAAACAATTCGCGAAAATTTCACGTTGCCCGAAAAGAACTCATCCCTAAGACCTACTTTTTAAAGCCAAAGACTGTCACCTCCTCAAGCAAAGCCCACAATATACAAGCCTTTAATAGTCCAAGCCCGAGTAACTGAAAATTACTCGTTTAGCTTAAAAGAGGACTATTGGTAGCAAGCATATTAGTACGAGGCAGAAACTGCACTCGTAAGACTTCTCCCATCACTAGACTTAATGATGTCCTCAGGAAAACTTTGCTTCAGGAAGCCAAACGAAACGCTAGGTCTAATGACTTAGTTCTGATCTCTGAGCGCGCGCCGAATTCAAAGCCAAATCGTTGCGCGGTTAGAAGACATTTGAGAGAGAGTGGGGCTAGGTTAGCAAATCAGGGTGGGAGGGGGGGGGGGGGGTAATAGAAAAATATTTTGGTTTTATAAATATTTGATAATGACCATTGTAATCTATTAAGTTACTGATGTGAAATTCAATAAGAAACGCTAAAAAAAAATAAATAAATAAATATCTTAAGAAAAGGTAACAAAAACGTCAATTTCTGTAGCCACCTTCTGGAAAATCAGCTCAGAAAGCACAAGGGTATAGCCTTGAATTTGCAAGAAAGGATTGATATTCTGCTTTGCATCATAAATCACCTCAGAATGATCCGTAGAAATGAAATGAACAAGAAACGGTGCTTTTAAGACTTGTATTTTTTGGCTAGAAATCATGTCCTTAATGACTGCCATAGAACAAAGGCTAACAGGTCTCTTAGATACAACATATCCGGAAATGACAGGCTAAGTTCGGGCTTCAAGGCCCTCTGTTAACATCAGTTACATTGCTTGACAAAAAAGAAATGTGATTTAGACAAGCAGGGCTATAACATATGCACCATATTTTCATTTGTTCAAGCTCGTTGAACTCATTTGACTTATACCATTGAGCTTAAGCACAAGGGTATAGCCTTGAATTTGCAAGAAAGGATTGATATTCTGCTTTGCATCATAAATCACCTCAGAATGATCCGTAGAAATGAAATGAACAAGAAACGGTGCTTTTAAGACTTGTATTTTTTGGCTAGAAATCATGTCCTTAATGACTGCCATAGAACAAAGGCTAACAGGTCTCTTAGATACAACATATCCGGAAATGACAGGCTAAGTTCGGGCTTCAAGGCCCTCTGTTAACATCAGTTACATTGCTTGACAAAAAAGAAATGTGATTTAGACAAGCAGGGCTATAACATATGCACCATATTTTCATTTGTTCAAGCTCGTTGAACTCATTTGACTTATACCATTGAGCTTTCTGAGCTGATTTTCAAAAAGGTGGCTACAGAAATTGAGCACATTTTGAGACTTTCTAAGCTGAAGGAATATGCTAGTCATTAACAATACTCCAGTTACGGTTCATCACAAGAAAGTAAGGTCAGGAAATACTATGCAAGAGAAAAGAGGGGCTTTTCTTTGGAATTATACGTGACATTGACATCCGAGGGAAATGAAACATGACCTGTGATCCGACTAAACAAGTGTAACACTTGGTAATTATTAACGGCGCCAACGCATCTTAAATCTCAACCAAAACCCGGTCGTTAAGTGCTCAAGACTAGCCTTCCACAAAAGAATCGGCTTAATCGGGGCAAGACAGCGTTTTAAATTGATTTTCCGTGTTAATTATAAGTTCAAGACGTAATGAGAATCACGCCGAACGAACATCTGGAAATTATTTATGACATTGAGTCCGGAAATCCGACCAAAATCGCACTTCTCGACTAATCGATGACTAGCCTAACAACGCTACAGTTATAACGGCGAAAAATAATAGAAAAGCTTTTCAAACTCACGCTTCTTGAAGAGAAAATCCTTGCCCATTCTTGCTAGTGTTTTCCATATCAGCTTATATCCCGGATGTTGAAATCAACATTTGAAAAGGGAAGGGTTAGCGCCCTTTTCCACCACAAAAATATATTAAGTCTTTGGCTGGGTAAACAATTCGCGAAAATTTCACGTTGCCCGAAAAGAACTCATCCCTAAGACCTACTTTTTAAAGCCAAAGACTGTCACCTCCTCAAGCAAAGCCCACAATATACAAGCCTTTAATAGTCCAAGCCCGAGTAACTGAAAATTACTCGTTTAGCTTAAAAGAGGACTATTGGTAGCAAGCATATTAGTACGAGGCAGAAACTGCACTCGTAAGACTTCTCCCATCACTAGACTTAATGATGTCCTCAGGAAAACTTTGCTTCAGGAAGCCAAACGAAACGCTAGGTCTAATGACTTAGTTCTGATCTCTGAGCGCGCGCCGAATTCAAAGCCAAATCGTTGCGCGGTTAGAAGACATTTGAGAGAGAGTGGGGCTAGGTTAGCAAATCAGGGTGGGAGGGGGGGGGGGGGGTAATAGAAAAATATTTTGGTTTTATAAATATTTGATAATGACCATTGTAATCTATTAAGTTACTGATGTGAAATTCAATAAGAAACGCTAAAAAAAAATAAATAAATAAATATCTTAAGAAAAGGTAACAAAAACGTCAATTTCTGTAGCCACCTTCTGGAAAATCAGCTCAGAAAGCACAAGGGTATAGCCTTGAATTTGCAAGAAAGGATTGATATTCTGCTTTGCATCATAAATCACCTCAGAATGATCCGTAGAAATGAAATGAACAAGAAACGGTGCTTTTAAGACTTGTATTTTTTGGCTAGAAATCATGTCCTTAATGACTGCCATAGAACAAAGGCTAACAGGTCTCTTAGATACAACATATCCGGAAATGACAGGCTAAGTTCGGGCTTCAAGGCCCTCTGTTAACATCAGTTACATTGCTTGACAAAAAAGAAATGTGATTTAGACAAGCAGGGCTATAACATATGCACCATATTTTCATTTGTTCAAGCTCGTTGAACTCATTTGACTTATACCATTGAGCTTTCTGAGCTGATTTTCAAAAAGGTGGCTACAGAAATTGAGCACATTTTGAGACTTTCTAAGCTGAAGGAATATGCTAGTCATTAACAATACTCCAGTTACGGTTCATCACAAGAAAGTAAGGTCAGGAAATACTATGCAAGAGAAAAGAGGG
Source organism: Pavona decussata (assembly GCF_977016875.1). Classification (NCBI taxonomy): domain Eukaryota; kingdom Metazoa; phylum Cnidaria; class Anthozoa; order Scleractinia; family Agariciidae; genus Pavona; species Pavona decussata. The sequence continues at coordinate 1,597,882 of NW_028145698.1, forward strand.
GCTTTTCTTTGGAATTATACGTGACATTGACATCCGAGGGAAATGAAACATGACCTGTGATCCGACTAAACAAGTGTAACACTTGGTAATTATTAACGGCGCCAACGCATCTTAAATCTCAACCAAAACCCGGTCGTTAAGTGCTCAAGACTAGCCTTCCACAAAAGAATCGGCTTAATCGGGGCAAGACAGCGTTTTAAATTGATTTTCCGTGTTAATTATAAGTTCAAGACGTAATGAGAATCACGCCGAACGAACATCTGGAAATTATTTATGACATTGAGTCCGGAAATCCGACCAAAATCGCACTTCTCGACTAATCGATGACTAGCCTAACAACGCTACAGTTATAACGGCGAAAAATAATAGAAAAGCTTTTCAAACTCACGCTTCTTGAAGAGAAAATCCTTGCCCATTCTTGCTAGTGTTTTCCATATCAGCTTATATCCCGGATGTTGAAATCAACATTTGAAAAGGGAAGGGTTAGCGCCCTTTTCCACCACAAAAATATATTAAGTCTTTGGCTGGGTAAACAATTCGCGAAAATTTCACGTTACCCGAAAAGAACTCATCCCTAAGACCTACTTTTTAAAGCCAAAGACTGTCACCTCCTCAAGCAAAGCCCACAATATACAAGCCTTTAATAGTCCAAGCCCGAGTAACTGAAAATTACTCGTTTAGCTTAAAAGAGGACTATTGGTAGCAAGCATATTAGTACGAGGCAGAAACTGCACTCGTAAGACTTCTCCCATCACTAGACTTAATGATGTCCTCAGGAAAACTTTGCTTCAGGAAGCCAAACGAAACGCTAGGTCTAATGACTTAGTTCTGATCTCTGAGCGCGCGCCGAATTCAAAGCCAAATCGTTGCGCGGTTAGAAGACATTTGAGAGAGAGTGGGGCTAGGTTAGCAAATCAGGGAGGGAGGGGGGGGGGGGTAATAGAAAAATATTTTGGTTTTATAAATATTTGATAATGACCATTGTAATCTATTAAGTTACTGATGTGAAATTCAATAAGAAACGCTAAAAAAAAATAAATAAATAAATATCTTAAGAAAAGGTAACAAAAACGTCAATTTCTGTAGCCACCTTCTGGAAAATCAGCTCAGAAAGCACAAGGGTATAGCCTTGAATTTGCAAGAAAGGATTGATATTCTGCTTTGCATCATAAATCACCTCAGAATGATCCGTAGAAATGAAATGAACAAGAAACGGTGCTTTTAAGACTTGTATTTTTTGGCTAGAAATCATGTCCTTAATGACTGCCATAGAACAAAGGCTAACAGGTCTCTTAGATACAACATATCCGGAAATGACAGGCTAAGTTCGGGCTTCAAGGCCCTCTGTTAACATCAGTTACATTGCTTGACAAAAAAGAAATGTGATTTAGACAAGCAGGGCTATAACATATGCACCATATTTTCATTTGTTCAAGCTCGTTGAACTCATTTGACTTATACCATTGAGCTTTCTGAGCTGATTTTCAAAAAGGTGGCTACAGAAATTGAGCACATTTTGAGACTTTCTAAGCTGAAGGAATATGCTAGTCATTAACAATACTCCAGTTACGGTTCATCACAAGAAAGTAAGGTCAGGAAATACTATGCAAGAGAAAAGAGGGGCTTTTCTTTGGAATTATACGTGACATTGACATCCGAGTGAAATGAAACATGACCTGTGATCCGACTAAACAAGTGTAACACTTGGTAATTATTAACGGCGCCAACGCATCTTAAATCTCAACCAAAACCCGGTCGTTAAGTGCTCAAGACTAGCCTTCCACAAAAGAATCGGCTTAATCGGGGCAAGACAGCGTTTTAAATTGATTTTCCGTGTTAATTATAAGTTCAAGACGTAATGAGAATCACGCCGAACGAACATCTGGAAATTATTTATGACATTGAGTCCGGAAATCCGACCAAAATCGCACTTCTCGACTAATCGATGACTAGCCTAACAACGCTACAGTTATAACGGCGAAAAATAATAGAAAAGCTTTTCAAACTCACGCTTCTTGAAGAGAAAATCCTTGCCCATTCTTGCTAGTGTTTTCCATATCAGCTTATATCCCGGATGTTGAAATCAACATTTGAAAAGGGAAGGGTTAGCGCCCTTTTCCACCACAAAAATATATTAAGTCTTTGGCTGGGTAAACAATTCGCGAAAATTTCACGTTGCCCGAAAAGAACTCATCCCTAAGACCTACTTTTTAAAGCCAAAGACTGTCACCTCCTCAAGCAAAGCCCACAATATACAAGCCTTTAATAGTCCAAGCCCGAGTAACTGAAAATTACTCGTTTAGCTTAAAAGAGGACTATTGGTAGCAAGCATATTAGTACGAGGCAGAAACTGCACTCGTAAGACTTCTCCCATCACTAGATTTAATGATGTTCTCAGGAAAACTTTGCTTCAGGAAGCCAAACGAAACGCTAGGTCTAATGACTTAGTTCTGATCTCTGAGCGCGCGCCGAATTCAAAGCCAAATCGTTGCGCGGTTAGAAGACATTTGAGAGAGAGTGGGGCTAGGTTAGCAAATCAGGGAGGGAGGGGGGGGGGGGGGGTAATAGAAAAATATTTTGGTTTTATAAATATTTGATAATGACCATTGTAATCTATTAAGTTACTGATGTGAAATTCAATAAGAAACGCTAAAAAAAATAAATAAATAAATATCTTAAGAAAAGGTAACAAAAACGTCAATTTCTGTAGCCACCTTCTGGAAAATCAGCTCAGAAAGCACAAGGGTATAGCCTTGAATTTGCAAGAAAGGATTGATATTCTGCTTTGCATCATAAATCACCTCAGAATGATCCGTAGAAATGAAATGAACAAGAAACGGTGCTTTTAAGAGTTGTATTTTTTGGCTAGAAATCATGTCCTTAATGACTGCCATAGAACAAAGGCTAACAGGTCTCTTAGATACAACATATCCTGAAATGACAGGCTAAGTTGGGGCTTCAAGGCCCTCTGTTAACATCAGTTACATTGCTTGACAAAAAAGAAATGTCATTTAGACAAGCAGGGCTATAACATATGCACCATATTTTCATTTGTTCAAGCTCGTTGAACTCATTTGACTTATACCATTGAGCTTTCTGAGCTGATTTTCAAAAAGGTGGCTACAGAAATTGAGCACATTTTGAGACTTTCTAAGCTGAAGGAATATGCTAGTCATTAACAATACTCCAGTTACGGTTCATCACAAGAAAGTAAGGTCAGGAAATACTATGCAAGAGAAAAGAGGGGCTTTTCTTTGGAATTATACGTGACATTGACATCCGAGTGAAATGAAACATGACCTGTGATCCGACTAAACAAGTGTAACACTTGGTAATTATTAACGGCGCCAACGCATCTTAAATCTCAACCAAAACCCGGTCGTTAAGTGCTCAAGACTAGCCTTCCACAAAAGAATCGGCTTAATCGGGGCAAGACAGCGTTTTAAATTGATTTTCCGTGTTAATTATAAGTTCAAGACGTAATGAGAATCACGCCGAACGAACATCTGGAAATTATTTATGACATTGAGTCCGGAAATCCGACCAAAATCGCACTTCTCGACTAATCGATGACTAGCCTAACAACGCTACAGTTATAACGGCGAAAAATAATAGAAAAGCTTTTCAAACTCACGCTTCTTGAAGAGAAAATCCTTGCCCATTCTTGCTAGTGTTTTCCATATCAGCTTATATCCCGGATGTTGAAATCAACATTTGAAAAGGGAAGGGTTAGCGCCCTTTTCCACCACAAAAATATATTAAGTCTTTGGCTGGGTAAACAATTCGCGAAAATTTCACGTTGCCCGAAAAGAACTCATCCCTAAGACCTACTTTTTAAAGCCAAAGACTGTCACCTCCTCAAGCAAAGCCCACAATATACAAACCTTTAATAGTCCAAGCCCGAGTAACTGAAAATTACTCGTTTAGCTTAAAAGAGGACTATTGGTAGCAAGCATATTAGTACGAGGCAGAAACTGCACTCGTAAGACTTCTCCCATCACTAGACTTAATGATGTCCTCAGGAAAACTTTGCTTCAGGAAGCCAAACGAAACGCTAGGTCTAATGACTTAGTTCTGATCTCTGAGCGCGCGCCGAATTCAAAGCCAAATCGTTGCGCGGTTAGAAGACATTTGAGAGAGAGTGGGGCTAGGTTAGCAAATCAGGGTGGGAGGGGGGGGGGGGGTAATAGAAAAATATTTTGGTTTTATAAATATTTGATAATGACCATTGTAATCTATTAAGTTACTGATGTGAAATTCAATAAGAAACGCTAAAAAAAAAAAAATAAATAAATATCTTAAGAAAAGGTAACAAAAACGTCAATTTCTGTAGCCACCTTCTGGAAAATCAGCTCAGAAAGCACAAGGGTATAGCCTTGAATTTGCAAGAAAGGATTGATATTCTGCTTTGCATCATAAATCACCTCAGAATGATCCGTAGAAATGAAATGAACAAGAAACGGTGCTTTTAAGACTTGTATTTTTTGGCTAGAAATCATGTCCTTAATGACTGCCATAGAACAAAGGCTAACAGGTCTCTTAGATACAACATATCCGGAAATGACAGGCTAAGTTCGGGCTTCAAGGCCCTCTGTTAACATCAGTTACATTGCTTGACAAAAAAGAAATGTGATTTAGACAAGCAGGGCTATAACATATGCACCATATTTTCATTTGTTCAAGCTCGTTGAACTCATTTGACTTATACCATTGAGCTTAAGCACAAGGGTATAGCCTTGAATTTGCAAGAAAGGATTGATATTCTGCTTTGCATCATAAATCACCTCAGAATGATCCGTAGAAATGAAATGAACAAGAAACGGTGCTTTTAAGACTTGTATTTTTTGGCTAGAAATCATGTCCTTAATGACTGCCATAGAACAAAGGCTAACAGGTCTCTTAGATACAACATATCCGGAAATGACAGGCTAAGTTCGGGCTTCAAGGCCCTCTGTTAACATCAGTTACATTGCTTGACAAAAAAGAAATGTGATTTAGACAAGCAGGGCTATAACATATGCACCATATTTTCATTTGTTCAAGCTCGTTGAACTCATTTGACTTATACCATTGAGCTTTCTGAGCTGATTTTCAAAAAGGTGGCTACAGAAATTGAGCACATTTTGAGACTTTCTAAGCTGAAGGAATATGCTAGTCATTAACAATACTCCAGTTACGGTTCATCACAAGAAAGTAAGGTCAGGAAATACTATGCAAGAGAAAAGAGGGGCTTTTCTTTGGAATTATACGTGACATTGACATCCGAGGGAAATGAAACATGACCTGTGATCCGACTAAACAAGTGTAACACTTGGTAATTATTAACGGCGCCAACGCATCTTAAATCTCAACCAAAACCCGGTCGTTAAGTGCTCAAGACTAGCCTTCCACAAAAGAATCGGCTTAATCGGGGCAAGACAGCGTTTTAAATTGATTTTCCGTGTTAATTATAAGTTCAAGACGTAATGAGAATCACGCCGAACGAACATCTGGAAATTATTTATGACATTGAGTCCGGAAATCCGACCAAAATCGCACTTCTCGACTAATCGATGACTAGCCTAACAACGCTACAGTTATAACGGCGAAAAATAATAGAAAAGCTTTTCAAACTCACGCTTCTTGAAGAGAAAATCCTTGCCCATTCTTGCTAGTGTTTTCCATATCAGCTTATATCCCGGATGTTGAAATCAACATTTGAAAAGGGAAGGGTTAGCGCCCTTTTCCACCACAAAAATATATTAAGTCTTTGGCTGGGTAAACAATTCGCGAAAATTTCACGTTGCCCGAAAAGAACTCATCCCTAAGACCTACTTTTTAAAGCCAAAGACTGTCACCTCCTCAAGCAAAGCCCACAATATACAAACCTTTAATAGTCCAAGCCCGAGTAACTGAAAATTACTCGTTTAGCTTAAAAGAGGACTATTGGTAGCAAGCATATTAGTACGAGGCAGAAACTGCACTCGTAAGACTTCTCCCATCACTAGACTTAATGATGTCCTCAGGAAAACTTTGCTTCAGGAAGCCAAACGAAACGCTAGGTCTAATGACTTAGTTCTGATCTCTGAGCGCGCGCCGAATTCAAAGCCAAATCGTTGCGCGGTTAGAAGACATTTGAGAGAGAGTGGGGCTAGGTTAGCAAATCAGGGTGGGAGGGGGGGGGGGGGGGTAATAGAAAAATATTTTGGTTTTATAAATATTTGATAATGACCATTGTAATCTATTAAGTTACTGATGTGAAATTCAATAAGAAACGCTAAAAAAAAATAAATAAATAAATATCTTAAGAAAAGGTAACAAAAACGTCAATTTCTGTAGCCACCTTCTGGAAAATCAGCTCAGAAAGCACAAGGGTATAGCCTTGAATTTGCAAGAAAGGATTGATATTCTGCTTTGCATCATAAATCACCTCAGAATGATCCGTAGAAATGAAATGAACAAGAAACGGTGCTTTTAAGACTTGTATTTTTTGGCTAGAAATCATGTCCTTAATGACTGCCATAGAACAAAGGCTAACAGGTCTCTTAGATACAACATATCCGGAAATGACAGGCTAAGTTCGGGCTTCAAGGCCCTCTGTTAACATCAGTTACATTGCTTGACAAAAAAGAAATGTGATTTAGACAAGCAGGGCTATAACATATGCACCATATTTTCATTTGTTCAAGCTCGTTGAACTCATTTGACTTATACCATTGAGCTTAAGCACAAGGGTATAGCCTTGAATTTGCAAGAAAGGATTGATATTCTGCTTTGCATCATAAATCACCTCAGAATGATCCGTAGAAATGAAATGAACAAGAAACGGTGCTTTTAAGACTTGTATTTTTTGGCTAGAAATCATGTCCTTAATGACTGCCATAGAACAAAGGCTAACAGGTCTCTTAGATACAACATATCCGGAAATGACAGGCTAAGTTCGGGCTTCAAGGCCCTCTGTTAACATCAGTTACATTGCTTGACAAAAAAGAAATGTGATTTAGACAAGCAGGGCTATAACATATGCACCATATTTTCATTTGTTCAAGCTCGTTGAACTCATTTGACTTATACCATTGAGCTTTCTGAGCTGATTTTCAAAAAGGTGGCTACAGAAATTGAGCACATTTTGAGACTTTCTAAGCTGAAGGAATATGCTAGTCATTAACAATACTCCAGTTACGGTTCATCACAAGAAAGTAAGGTCAGGAAATACTATGCAAGAGAAAAGAGGGGCTTTTCTTTGGAATTATACGTGACATTGACATCCGAGGGAAATGAAACATGACCTGTGATCCGACTAAACAAGTGTAACACTTGGTAATTATTAACGGCGCCAACGCATCTTAAATCTCAACCAAAACCCGGTCGTTAAGTGCTCAAGACTAGCCTTCCACAAAAGAATCGGCTTAATCGGGGCAAGACAGCGTTTTAAATTGATTTTCCGTGTTAATTATAAGTTCAAGACGTAATGAGAATCACGCCGAACGAACATCTGGAAATTATTTATGACATTGAGTCCGGAAATCCGACCAAAATCGCACTTCTCGACTAATCGATGACTAGCCTAACAACGCTACAGTTATAACGGCGAAAAATAATAGAAAAGCTTTTCAAACTCACGCTTCTTGAAGAGAAAATCCTTGCCCATTCTTGCTAGTGTTTTCCATATCAGCTTATATCCCGGATGTTGAAATCAACATTTGAAAAGGGAAGGGTTAGCGCCCTTTTCCACCACAAAAATATATTAAGTCTTTGGCTGGGTAAACAATTCGCGAAAATTTCACGTTGCCCGAAAAGAACTCATCCCTAAGACCTACTTTTTAAAGCCAAAGACTGTCACCTCCTCAAGCAAAGCCCACAATATACAAGCCTTTAATAGTCCAAGCCCGAGTAACTGAAAATTACTCGTTTAGCTTAAAAGAGGACTATTGGTAGCAAGCATATTAGTACGAGGCAGAAACTGCACTCGTAAGACTTCTCCCATCACTAGACTTAATGATGTCCTCAGGAAAACTTTGCTTCAGGAAGCCAAACGAAACGCTAGGTCTAATGACTTAGTTCTGATCTCTGAGCGCGCGCCGAATTCAAAGCCAAATCGTTGCGCGGTTAGAAGACATTTGAGAGAGAGTGGGGCTAGGTTAGCAAATCAGGGTGGGAGGGGGGGGGGGGGTAATAGAAAAATATTTTGGTTTTATAAATATTTGATAATGACCATTGTAATCTATTAAGTTACTGATGTGAAATTCAATAAGAAACGCTAAAAAAAAATAAATAAATAAATATCTTAAGAAAAGGTAACAAAAACGTCAATTTCTGTAGCCACCTTCTGGAAAATCAGCTCAGAAAGCACAAGGGTATAGCCTTGAATTTGCAAGAAAGGATTGATATTCTGCTTTGCATCATAAATCACCTCAGAATGATCCGTAGAAATGAAATGAACAAGAAACGGTGCTTTTAAGACTTGTATTTTTTGGCTAGAAATCATGTCCTTAATGACTGCCATAGAACAAAGGCTAACAGGTCTCTTAGATACAACATATCCGGAAATGACAGGCTAAGTTCGGGCTTCAAGGCCCTCTGTTAACATCAGTTACATTGCTTGACAAAAAAGAAATGTGATTTAGACAAGCAGGGCTATAACATATGCACCATATTTTCATTTGTTCAAGCTCGTTGAACTCATTTGACTTATACCATTGAGCTTAAGCACAAGGGTATAGCCTTGAATTTGCAAGAAAGGATTGATATTCTGCTTTGCATCATAAATCACCTCAGAATGATCCGTAGAAATGAAATGAACAAGAAACGGTGCTTTTAAGACTTGTATTTTTTGGCTAGAAATCATGTCCTTAATGACTGCCATAGAACAAAGGCTAACAGGTCTCTTAGATACAACATATCCGGAAATGACAGGCTAAGTTCGGGCTTCAAGGCCCTCTGTTAACATCAGTTACATTGCTTGACAAAAAAGAAATGTGATTTAGACAAGCAGGGCTATAACATATGCACCATATTTTCATTTGTTCAAGCTCGTTGAACTCATTTGACTTATACCATTGAGCTTTCTGAGCTGATTTTCAAAAAGGTGGCTACAGAAATTGAGCACATTTTGAGACTTTCTAAGCTGAAGGAATATGCTAGTCATTAACAATACTCCAGTTACGGTTCATCACAAGAAAGTAAGGTCAGGAAATACTATGCAAGAGAAAAGAGGGGCTTTTCTTTGGAATTATACGTGACATTGACATCCGAGGGAAATGAAACATGACCTGTGATCCGACTAAACAAGTGTAACACTTGGTAATTATTAACGGCGCCAACGCATCTTAAATCTCAACCAAAACCCGGTCGTTAAGTGCTCAAGACTAGCCTTCCACAAAAGAATCGGCTTAATCGGGGCAAGACAGCGTTTTAAATTGATTTTCCGTGTTAATTATAAGTTCAAGACGTAATGAGAATCACGCCGAACGAACATCTGGAAATTATTTATGACATTGAGTCCGGAAATCCGACCAAAATCGCACTTCTCGACTAATCGATGACTAGCCTAACAACGCTACAGTTATAACGGCGAAAAATAATAGAAAAGCTTTTCAAACTCACGCTTCTTGAAGAGAAAATCCTTGCCCATTCTTGCTAGTGTTTTCCATATCAGCTTATATCCCGGATGTTGAAATCAACATTTGAAAAGGGAAGGGTTAGCGCCCTTTTCCACCACAAAAATATATTAAGTCTTTGGCTGGGTAAACAATTCGCGAAAATTTCACGTTGCCCGAAAAGAACTCATCCCTAAGACCTACTTTTTAAAGCCAAAGACTGTCACCTCCTCAAGCAAAGCCCACAATATACAAGCCTTTAATAGTCCAAGCCCGAGTAACTGAAAATTACTCGTTTAGCTTAAAAGAGGACTATTGGTAGCAAGCATATTAGTACGAGGCAGAAACTGCACTCGTAAGACTTCTCCCATCACTAGATTTAATGATGTTCTCAGGAAAACTTTGCTTCAGGAAGCCAAACGAAACGCTAGGTCTAATGACTTAGTTCTGATCTCTGAGCGCGCGCCGAATTCAAAGCCAAATCGTTGCGCGGTTAGAAGACATTTGAGAGAGAGTGGGGCTAGGTTAGCAAATCAGGGAGGGAGGGGGGGGGGGGTAATAGAAAAATATTTTGGTTTTATAAATATTTGATAATGACCATTGTAATCTATTAAGTTACTGATGTGAAATTCAATAAGAAACGCTAAAAAAAATAAATAAATAAATATCTTAAGAAAAGGTAACAAAAACGTCAATTTCTGTAGCCACCTTCTGGAAAATCAGCTCAGAAAGCACAAGGGTATAGCCTTGAATTTGCAAGAAAGGATTGATATTCTGCTTTGCATCATAAATCACCTCAGAATGATCCGTAGAAATGAAATGAACAAGAAACGGTGCTTTTAAGAGTTGTATTTTTTGGCTAGAAATCATGTCCTTAATGACTGCCATAGAACAAAGGCTAACAGGTCTCTTAGATACAACATATCCTGAAATGACAGGCTAAGTTCGGGCTTCAAGGCCCTCTGTTAACATCAGTTACATTGCTTGACAAAAAAGAAATGTGATTTAGACAAGCAGGGCTATAACATATGCACCATATTTTCATTTGTTCAAGCTCGTTAAACTCATTTGACTTATACCATTGAGCTTAAGCACAAGGGTATAGCCTTGAATTTGCAAGAAAGGATTGATATTCTGCTTTGCATCATAAATCACCTCAGAATGATCCGTAGAAATGAAATGAACAAGAAACGGTGCTTTTAAGACTTGTATTTTTTGGCTAGAAATCATGTCCTTAATGACTGCCATAGAACAAAGGCTAACAGGTCTCTTAGATACAACATATCCGGAAATGACAGGCTAAGTTCGGGCTTCAAGGCCCTCTGTTAACATCAGTTACATTGCTTGACAAAAAAGAAATGTGATTTAGACAAGCAGGGCTATAACATATGCACCATATTTTCATTTGTTCAAGCTCGTTGAACTCATTTGACTTATACCATTGAGCTTTCTGAGCTGATTTTCAAAAAGGTGGCTACAGAAATTGAGCACATTTTGAGACTTTCTAAGCTGAAGGAATATGCTAGTCATTAACAATACTCCAGTTACGGTTCATCACAAGAAAGTAAGGTCAGGAAATACTATGCAAGAGAAAAGAGGGGCTTTTCTTTGGAATTATACGTGACATTGACATCCGAGGGAAATGAAACATGACCTGTGATCCGACTAAACAAGTGTAACACTTGGTAATTATTAACGGCGCCAACGCATCTTAAATCTCAACCAAAACCCGGTCGTTAAGTGCTCAAGACTAGCCTTCCACAAAAGAATCGGCTTAATCGGGGCAAGACAGCGTTTTAAATTGATTTTCCGTGTTAATTATAAGTTCAAGACGTAATGAGAATCACGCCGAACGAACATCTGGAAATTATTTATGACATTGAGTCCGGAAATCCGACCAAAATCGCACTTCTCGACTAATCGATGACTAGCCTAACAACGCTACAGTTATAACGGCGAAAAATAATAGAAAAGCTTTTCAAACTCACGCTTCTTGAAGAGAAAATCCTTGCCCATTCTTGCTAGTGTTTTCCATATCAGCTTATATCCCGGATGTTGAAATCAACATTTGAAAAGGGAAGGGTTAGCGCCCTTTTCCACCACAAAAATATATTAAGTCTTTGGCTGGGTAAACAATTCGCGAAAATTTCACGTTGCCCGAAAAGAACTCATCCCTAAGACCTACTTTTTAAAGCCAAAGACTGTCACCTCCTCAAGCAAAGCCCACAATATACAAGCCTTTAATAGTCCAAGCCCGAGTAACTGAAAATTACTCGTTTAGCTTAAAAGAGGACTATTGGTAGCAAGCATATTAGTACGAGGCAGAAACTGCACTCGTAAGACTTCTCCCATCACTAGATTTAATGATGTTCTCAGGAAAACTTTGCTTCAGGAAGCCAAACGAAACGCTAGGTCTAATGACTTAGTTCTGATCTCTGAGCGCGCGCCGAATTCAAAGCCAAATCGTTGCGCGGTTAGAAGACATTTGAGAGAGAGTGGGGCTAGGTTAGCAAATCAGGGAGGGAGGGGGGGGGGGTTATAGAAAAATATTTTGGTTTTATAAATATTTGATAATGACCATTGTAATCTATTAAGTTACTGATGTGAAATTCAATAAGAAACGCTAAAAAAAATAAATAAATAAATATCTTAAGAAAAGGTAACAAAAACGTCAATTTCTGTAGCCACCTTCTGGAAAATCAGCTCAGAAAGCACAAGGGTATAGCCTTGAATTTGCAAGAAAGGATTGATATTCTGCTTTGCATCATAAATCACCTCAGGATGATCCGTAGAAATGAAATGAACAAGAAACGGTGCTTTTAAGAGTTGTATTTTTTGGCTAGAAATCATGTCCTTAATGACTGCCATAGAACAAAGGCTAACAGGTCTCTTAGATACAACATATCCTGAAATGACAGGCTAAGTTCGGGCTTCAAGGCCCTCTGTTAACATCAGTTACATTGCTTGACAAAAAAGAAATGTGATTTAGACAAGCAGGGCTATAACATATGCACCATATTTTCATTTGTTCAAGCTCGTTAAACTCATTTGACTTATACCATTGAGCTTAAGCACAAGGGTATAGCCTTGAATTTGCAAGAAAGGATTGATATTCTGCTTTGCATCATAAATCACCTCAGAATGATCCGTAGAAATGAAATGAACAAGAAACGGTGCTTTTAAGACTTGTATTTTTTGGCTAGAAATCATGTCCTTAATGACTGCCATAGAACAAAGGCTAACAGGTCTCTTAGATACAACATATCCGGAAATGACAGGCTAAGTTCGGGCTTCAAGGCCCTCTGTTAACATCAGTTACATTGCTTGACAAAAAAGAAATGTGATTTAGACAAGCAGGGCTATAACATATGCACCATATTTTCATTTGTTCAAGCTCGTTGAACTCATTTGACTTATACCATTGAGCTTTCTGAGCTGATTTTCAAAAAGGTGGCTACAGAAATTGAGCACATTTTGAGACTTTCTAAGCTGAAGGAATATGCTAGTCATTAACAATACTCCAGTTACGGTTCATCACAAGAAAGTAAGGTCAGGAAATACTATGCAAGAGAAAAGAGGGGCTTTTCTTTGGAATTATACGTGACATTGACATCCGAGGGAAATGAAACATGACCTGTGATCCGACTAAACAAGTGTAACACTTGGTAATTATTAACGGCGCCAACGCATCTTAAATCTCAACCAAAACCCGGTCGTTAAGTGCTCAAGACTAGCCTTCCACAAAAGAATCGGCTTAATCGGGGCAAGACAGCGTTTTAAATTGATTTTCCGTGTTAATTATAAGTTCAAGACGTAATGAGAATCACGCCGAACGAACATCTGGAAATTATTTATGACATTGAGTCCGGAAATCCGACCAAAATCGCACTTCTCGACTAATCGATGACTAGCCTAACAACGCTACAGTTATAACGGCGAAAAATAATAGAAAAGCTTTTCAAACTCACGCTTCTTGAAGAGAAAATCCTTGCCCATTCTTGCTAGTGTTTTCCATATCAGCTTATATCCCGGATGTTGAAATCAACATTTGAAAAGGGAAGGGTTAGCGCCCTTTTCCACCACAAAAATATATTAAGTCTTTGGCTGGGTAAACAATTCGCGAAAATTTCACGTTGCCCGAAAAGAACTCATCCCTAAGACCTACTTTTTAAAGCCAAAGACTGTCACCTCCTCAAGCAAAGCCCACAATATACAAGCCTTTAATAGTCCAAGCCCGAGTAACTGAAAATTACTCGTTTAGCTTAAAAGAGGACTATTGGTAGCAAGCATATTAGTACGAGGCAGAAACTGCACTCGTAAGACTTCTCCCATCACTAGACTTAATGATGTCCTCAGGAAAACTTTGCTTCAGGAAGCCAAACGAAACGCTAGGTCTAATGACTTAGTTCTGATCTCTGAGCGCGCGCCGAATTCAAAGCCAAATCGTTGCGCGGTTAGAAGACATTTGAGAGAGAGTGGGGCTAGGTTAGCAAATCAGGGTGGGAGGGGGGGGGGGGGGTAATAGAAAAATATTTTGGTTTTATAAATATTTGATAATGACCATTGTAATCTATTAAGTTACTGATGTGAAATTCAATAAGAAACGCTAAAAAAAATAAATAAATAAATATCTTAAGAAAAGGTAACAAAAACGTCAATTTCTGTAGCCACCTTCTGGAAAATCAGCTCAGAAAGCACAAGGGTATAGCCTTGAATTTGCAAGAAAGGATTGATATTCTGCTTTGCATCATAAATCACCTCAGAATGATCCGTAGAAATGAAATGAACAAGAAACGGTGCTTTTAAGAGTTGTATTTTTTGGCTAGAAATCATGTCCTTAATGACTGCCATAGAACAAAGGCTAACAGGTCTCTTAGATACAACATATCCTGAAATGACAGGCTAAGTTCGGGCTTCAAGGCCCTCTGTTAACATCAGTTACATTGCTTGACAAAAAAGAAATGTGATTTAGACAAGCAGGGCTATAACATATGCACCATATTTTCATTTGTTCAAGCTCGTTAAACTCATTTGACTTATACCATTGAGCTTAAGCACAAGGGTATAGCCTTGAATTTGCAAGAAAGGATTGATATTCTGCTTTGCATCATAAATCACCTCAGAATGATCCGTAGAAATGAAATGAACAAGAAACGGTGCTTTTAAGACTTGTATTTTTTGGCTAGAAATCATGTCCTTAATGACTGCCATAGAACAAAGGCTAACAGGTCTCTTAGATACAACATATCCGGAAATGACAGGCTAAGTTCGGGCTTCAAGGCCCTCTGTTAACATCAGTTACATTGCTTGACAAAAAAGAAATGTGATTTAGACAAGCAGGGCTATAACATATGCACCATATTTTCATTTGTTCAAGCTCGTTGAACTCATTTGACTTATACCATTGAGCTTTCTGAGCTGATTTTCAAAAAGGTGGCTACAGAAATTGAGCACATTTTGAGACTTTCTAAGCTGAAGGAATATGCTAGTCATTAACAATACTCCAGTTACGGTTCATCACAAGAAAGTAAGGTCAGGAAATACTATGCAAGAGAAAAGAGGGGCTTTTCTTTGGAATTATACGTGACATTGACATCCGAGGGAAATGAAACATGACCTGTGATCCGACTAAACAAGTGTAACACTTGGTAATTATTAACGGCGCCAACGCATCTTAAATCTCAACCAAAACCCGGTCGTTAAGTGCTCAAGACTAGCCTTCCACAAAAGAATCGGCTTAATCGGGGCAAGACAGCGTTTTAAATTGATTTTCCGTGTTAATTATAAGTTCAAGACGTAATGAGAATCACGCCGAACGAACATCTGGAAATTATTTATGACATTGAGTCCGGAAATCCGACCAAAATCGCACTTCTCGACTAATCGATGACTAGCCTAACAACGCTACAGTTATAACGGCGAAAAATAATAGAAAAGCTTTTCAAACTCACGCTTCTTGAAGAGAAAATCCTTGCCCATTCTTGCTAGTGTTTTCCATATCAGCTTATATCCCGGATGTTGAAATCAACATTTGAAAAGGGAAGGGTTAGCGCCCTTTTCCACCACAAAAATATATTAAGTCTTTGGCTGGGTAAACAATTCGCGAAAATTTCACGTTGCCCGAAAAGAACTCATCCCTAAGACCTACTTTTTAAAGCCAAAGACTGTCACCTCCTCAAGCAAAGCCCACAATATACAAGCCTTTAATAGTCCAAGCCCGAGTAACTGAAAATTACTCGTTTAGCTTAAAAGAGGACTATTGGTAGCAAGCATATTAGTACGAGGCAGAAACTGCACTCGTAAGACTTCTCCCATCACTAGACTTAATGATGTCCTCAGGAAAACTTTGCTTCAGGAAGCCAAACGAAACGCTAGGTCTAATGACTTAGTTCTGATCTCTGAGCGCGCGCCGAATTCAAAGCCAAATCGTTGCGCGGTTAGAAGACATTTGAGAGAGAGTGGGGCTAGGTTAGCAAATCAGGGTGGGAGGGGGGGGGGGGGGGTAATAGAAAAATATTTTGGTTTTATAAATATTTGATAATGACCATTGTAATCTATTAAGTTACTGATGTGAAATTCAATAAGAAACGCTAAAAAAAAATAAATAAATAAATATCTTAAGAAAAGGTAACAAAAACGTCAATTTCTGTAGCCACCTTCTGGAAAATCAGCTCAGAAAGCACAAGGGTATAGCCTTGAATTTGCAAGAAAGGATTGATATTCTGCTTTGCATCATAAATCACCTCAGAATGATCCGTAGAAATGAAATGAACAAGAAACGGTGCTTTTAAGACTTGTATTTTTTGGCTAGAAATCATGTCCTTAATGACTGCCATAGAACAAAGGCTAACAGGTCTCTTAGATACAACATATCCGGAAATGACAGGCTAAGTTCGGGCTTCAAGGCCCTCTGTTAACATCAGTTACATTGCTTGACAAAAAAGAAATGTGATTTAGACAAGCAGGGCTATAACATATGCACCATATTTTCATTTGTTCAAGCTCGTTGAACTCATTTGACTTATACCATTGAGCTTAAGCACAAGGGTATAGCCTTGAATTTGCAAGAAAGGATTGATATTCTGCTTTGCATCATAAATCACCTCAGAATGATCCGTAGAAATGAAATGAACAAGAAACGGTGCTTTTAAGACTTGTATTTTTTGGCTAGAAATCATGTCCTTAATGACTGCCATAGAACAAAGGCTAACAGGTCTCTTAGATACAACATATCCGGAAATGACAGGCTAAGTTCGGGCTTCAAGGCCCTCTGTTAACATCAGTTACATTGCTTGACAAAAAAGAAATGTGATTTAGACAAGCAGGGCTATAACATATGCACCATATTTTCATTTGTTCAAGCTCGTTGAACTCATTTGACTTATACCATTGAGCTTTCTGAGCTGATTTTCAAAAAGGTGGCTACAGAAATTGAGCACATTTTGAGACTTTCTAAGCTGAAGGAATATGCTAGTCATTAACAATACTCCAGTTACGGTTCATCACAAGAAAGTAAGGTCAGGAAATACTATGCAAGAGAAAAGAGGGGCTTTTCTTTGGAATTATACGTGACATTGACATCCGAGGGAAATGAAACATGACCTGTGATCCGACTAAACAAGTGTAACACTTGGTAATTATTAACGGCGCCAACGCATCTTAAATCTCAACCAAAACCCGGTCGTTAAGTGCTCAAGACTAGCCTTCCACAAAAGAATCGGCTTAATCGGGGCAAGACAGCGTTTTAAATTGATTTTCCGTGTTAATTATAAGTTCAAGACGTAATGAGAATCACGCCGAACGAACATCTGGAAATTATTTATGACATTGAGTCCGGAAATCCGACCAAAATCGCACTTCTCGACTAATCGATGACTAGCCTAACAACGCTACAGTTATAACGGCGAAAAATAATAGAAAAGCTTTTCAAACTCACGCTTCTTGAAGAGAAAATCCTTGCCCATTCTTGCTAGTGTTTTCCATATCAGCTTATATCCCGGATGTTGAAATCAACATTTGAAAAGGGAAGGGTTAGCGCCCTTTTCCACCACAAAAATATATTAAGTCTTTGGCTGGGTAAACAATTCGCGAAAATTTCACGTTGCCCGAAAAGAACTCATCCCTAAGACCTACTTTTTAAAGCCAAAGACTGTCACCTCCTCAAGCAAAGCCCACAATATACAAGCCTTTAATAGTCCAAGCCCGAGTAACTGAAAATTACTCGTTTAGCTTAAAAGAGGACTATTGGTAGCAAGCATATTAGTACGAGGCAGAAACTGCACTCGTAAGACTTCTCCCATCACTAGACTTAATGATGTCCTCAGGAAAACTTTGCTTCAGGAAGCCAAACGAAACGCTAGGTCTAATGACTTAGTTCTGATCTCTGAGCGCGCGCCGAATTCAAAGCCAAATCGTTGCGCGGTTAGAAGACATTTGAGAGAGAGTGGGGCTAGGTTAGCAAATCAGGGTGGGAGGGGGGGGGGGGGTAATAGAAAAATATTTTGGTTTTATAAATATTTGATAATGACCATTGTAATCTATTAAGTTACTGATGTGAAATTCAATAAGAAACGCTAAAAAAAAATAAATAAATAAATATCTTAAGAAAAGGTAACAAAAACGTCAATTTCTGTAGCCACCTTCTGGAAAATCAGCTCAGAAAGCACAAGGGTATAGCCTTGAATTTGCAAGAAAGGATTGATATTCTGCTTTGCATCATAAATCACCTCAGAATGATCCGTAGAAATGAAATGAACAAGAAACGGTGCTTTTAAGACTTGTATTTTTTGGCTAGAAATCATGTCCTTAATGACTGCCATAGAACAAAGGCTAACAGGTCTCTTAGATACAACATATCCGGAAATGACAGGCTAAGTTCGGGCTTCAAGGCCCTCTGTTAACATCAGTTACATTGCTTGACAAAAAAGAAATGTGATTTAGACAAGCAGGGCTATAACATATGCACCATATTTTCATTTGTTCAAGCTCGTTGAACTCATTTGACTTATACCATTGAGCTTTCTGAGCTGATTTTCAAAAAGGTGGCTACAGAAATTGAGCACATTTTGAGACTTTCTAAGCTGAAGGAATATGCTAGTCATTAACAATACTCCAGTTACGGTTCATCACAAGAAAGTAAGGTCAGGAAATACTATGCAAGAGAAAAGAGGGGCTTTTCTTTGGAATTATACGTGACATTGACATCCGAGGGAAATGAAACATGACCTGTGATCCGACTAAACAAGTGTAACACTTGGTAATTATTAACGGCGCCAACGCATCTTAAATCTCAACCAAAACCCGGTCGTTAAGTGCTCAAGACTAGCCTTCCACAAAAGAATCGGCTTAATCGGGGCAAGACAGCGTTTTAAATTGATTTTCCGTGTTAATTATAAGTTCAAGACGTAATGAGAATCACGCCGAACGAACATCTGGAAATTATTTATGACATTGAGTCCGGAAATCCGACCAAAATCGCACTTCTCGACTAATCGATGACTAGCCTAACAACGCTACAGTTATAACGGCGAAAAATAATAGAAAAGCTTTTCAAACTCACGCTTCTTGAAGAGAAAATCCTTGCCCATTCTTGCTAGTGTTTTCCATATCAGCTTATATCCCGGATGTTGAAATCAACATTTGAAAAGGGAAGGGTTAGCGCCCTTTTCCACCACAAAAATATATTAAGTCTTTGGCTGGGTAAACAATTCGCGAAAATTTCACGTTGCCCGAAAAGAACTCATCCCTAAGACCTACTTTTTAAAGCCAAAGACTGTCACCTCCTCAAGCAAAGCCCACAATATACAAGCCTTTAATAGTCCAAGCCCGAGTAACTGAAAATTACTCGTTTAGCTTAAAAGAGGACTATTGGTAGCAAGCATATTAGTACGAGGCAGAAACTGCACTCGTAAGACTTCTCCCATCACTAGACTTAATGATGTCCTCAGGAAAACTTTGCTTCAGGAAGCCAAACGAAACGCTAGGTCTAATGACTTAGTTCTGATCTCTGAGCGCGCGCCGAATTCAAAGCCAAATCGTTGCGCGGTTAGAAGACATTTGAGAGAGAGTGGGGCTAGGTTAGCAAATCAGGGTGGGAGGGGGGGGGGGGGGGGTAATAGAAAAATATTTTGGTTTTATAAATATTTGATAATGACCATTGTAATCTATTAAGTTACTGATGTGAAATTCAATAAGAAACGCTAAAAAAAAATAAATAAATAAATAAATATCTTAAGAAAAGGTAACAAAAACGTCAATTTCTGTAGCCACCTTCTGGAAAATCAGCTCAGAAAGCACAAGGGTATAGCCTTGAATTTGCAAGAAAGGATTGATATTCTGCTTTGCATCATAAATCACCTCAGAATGATCCGTAGAAATGAAATGAACAAGAAACGGTGCTTTTAAGACTTGTATTTTTTGGCTAGAAATCATGTCCTTAATGACTGCCATAGAACAAAGGCTAACAGGTCTCTTAGATACAACATATCCGGAAATGACAGGCTAAGTTCGGGCTTCAAGGCCCTCTGTTAACAT
Organism: Pavona decussata; assembly: GCF_977016875.1. NCBI lineage: Eukaryota > Metazoa > Cnidaria > Anthozoa > Scleractinia > Agariciidae > Pavona > Pavona decussata. Next base: position 1,617,993 of record NW_028145698.1, read on the forward strand.
CAGTTACATTGCTTGACAAAAAAGAAATGTGATTTAGACAAGCAGGGCTATAACATATGCACCATATTTTCATTTGTTCAAGCTCGTTGAACTCATTTGACTTATACCATTGAGCTTAAGCACAAGGGTATAGCCTTGAATTTGCAAGAAAGGATTGATATTCTGCTTTGCATCATAAATCACCTCAGAATGATCCGTAGAAATGAAATGAACAAGAAACGGTGCTTTTAAGACTTGTATTTTTTGGCTAGAAATCATGTCCTTAATGACTGCCATAGAACAAAGGCTAACAGGTCTCTTAGATACAACATATCCGGAAATGACAGGCTAAGTTCGGGCTTCAAGGCCCTCTGTTAACATCAGTTACATTGCTTGACAAAAAAGAAATGTGATTTAGACAAGCAGGGCTATAACATATGCACCATATTTTCATTTGTTCAAGCTCGTTGAACTCATTTGACTTATACCATTGAGCTTTCTGAGCTGATTTTCAAAAAGGTGGCTACAGAAATTGAGCACATTTTGAGACTTTCTAAGCTGAAGGAATATGCTAGTCATTAACAATACTCCAGTTACGGTTCATCACAAGAAAGTAAGGTCAGGAAATACTATGCAAGAGAAAAGAGGGGCTTTTCTTTGGAATTATACGTGACATTGACATCCGAGGGAAATGAAACATGACCTGTGATCCGACTAAACAAGTGTAACACTTGGTAATTATTAACGGCGCCAACGCATCTTAAATCTCAACCAAAACCCGGTCGTTAAGTGCTCAAGACTAGCCTTCCACAAAAGAATCGGCTTAATCGGGGCAAGACAGCGTTTTAAATTGATTTTCCGTGTTAATTATAAGTTCAAGACGTAATGAGAATCACGCCGAACGAACATCTGGAAATTATTTATGACATTGAGTCCGGAAATCCGACCAAAATCGCACTTCTCGACTAATCGATGACTAGCCTAACAACGCTACAGTTATAACGGCGAAAAATAATAGAAAAGCTTTTCAAACTCACGCTTCTTGAAGAGAAAATCCTTGCCCATTCTTGCTAGTGTTTTCCATATCAGCTTATATCCCGGATGTTGAAATCAACATTTGAAAAGGGAAGGGTTAGCGCCCTTTTCCACCACAAAAATATATTAAGTCTTTGGCTGGGTAAACAATTCGCGAAAATTTCACGTTGCCCGAAAAGAACTCATCCCTAAGACCTACTTTTTAAAGCCAAAGACTGTCACCTCCTCAAGCAAAGCCCACAATATACAAGCCTTTAATAGTCCAAGCCCGAGTAACTGAAAATTACTCGTTTAGCTTAAAAGAGGACTATTGGTAGCAAGCATATTAGTACGAGGCAGAAACTGCACTCGTAAGACTTCTCCCATCACTAGATTTAATGATGTTCTCAGGAAAACTTTGCTTCAGGAAGCCAAACGAAACGCTAGGTCTAATGACTTAGTTCTGATCTCTGAGCGCGCGCCGAATTCAAAGCCAAATCGTTGCGCGGTTAGAAGACATTTGAGAGAGAGTGGGGCTAGGTTAGCAAATCAGGGAGGGAGGGGGGGGGGGGTAATAGAAAAATATTTTGGTTTTATAAATATTTGATAATGACCATTGTAATCTATTAAGTTACTGATGTGAAATTCAATAAGAAACGCTAAAAAAAAATAAATAAATAAATATCTTAAGAAAAGGTAACAAAAACGTCAATTTCTGTAGCCACCTTCTGGAAAATCAGCTCAGAAAGCACAAGGGTATAGCCTTGAATTTGCAAGAAAGGATTGATATTCTGCTTTGCATCATAAATCACCTCAGAATGATCCGTAGAAATGAAATGAACAAGAAACGGTGCTTTTAAGACTTGTATTTTTTGGCTAGAAATCATGTCCTTAATGACTGCCATAGAACAAAGGCTAACAGGTCTCTTAGATACAACATATCCGGAAATGACAGGCTAAGTTCGGGCTTCAAGGCCCTCTGTTAACATCAGTTACATTGCTTGACAAAAAAGAAATGTGATTTAGACAAGCAGGGCTATAACATATGCACCATATTTTCATTTGTTCAAGCTCGTTGAACTCATTTGACTTATACCATTGAGCTTAAGCACAAGGGTATAGCCTTGAATTTGCAAGAAAGGATTGATATTCTGCTTTGCATCATAAATCACCTCAGAATGATCCGTAGAAATGAAATGAACAAGAAACGGTGCTTTTAAGACTTGTATTTTTTGGCTAGAAATCATGTCCTTAATGACTGCCATAGAACAAAGGCTAACAGGTCTCTTAGATACAACATATCCGGAAATGACAGGCTAAGTTCGGGCTTCAAGGCCCTCTGTTAACATCAGTTACATTGCTTGACAAAAAAGAAATGTGATTTAGACAAGCAGGGCTATAACATATGCACCATATTTTCATTTGTTCAAGCTCGTTGAACTCATTTGACTTATACCATTGAGCTTTCTGAGCTGATTTTCAAAAAGGTGGCTACAGAAATTGAGCACATTTTGAGACTTTCTAAGCTGAAGGAATATGCTAGTCATTAACAATACTCCAGTTACGGTTCATCACAAGAAAGTAAGGTCAGGAAATACTATGCAAGAGAAAAGAGGGGCTTTTCTTTGGAATTATACGTGACATTGACATCCGAGGGAAATGAAACATGACCTGTGATCCGACTAAACAAGTGTAACACTTGGTAATTATTAACGGCGCCAACGCATCTTAAATCTCAACCAAAACCCGGTCGTTAAGTGCTCAAGACTAGCCTTCCACAAAAGAATCGGCTTAATCGGGGCAAGACAGCGTTTTAAATTGATTTTCCGTGTTAATTATAAGTTCAAGACGTAATGAGAATCACGCCGAACGAACATCTGGAAATTATTTATGACATTGAGTCCGGAAATCCGACCAAAATCGCACTTCTCGACTAATCGATGACTAGCCTAACAACGCTACAGTTATAACGGCGAAAAATAATAGAAAAGCTTTTCAAACTCACGCTTCTTGAAGAGAAAATCCTTGCCCATTCTTGCTAGTGTTTTCCATATCAGCTTATATCCCGGATGTTGAAATCAACATTTGAAAAGGGAAGGGTTAGCGCCCTTTTCCACCACAAAAATATATTAAGTCTTTGGCTGGGTAAACAATTCGCGAAAATTTCACGTTGCCCGAAAAGAACTCATCCCTAAGACCTACTTTTTAAAGCCAAAGACTGTCACCTCCTCAAGCAAAGCCCACAATATACAAGCCTTTAATAGTCCAAGCCCGAGTAACTGAAAATTACTCGTTTAGCTTAAAAGAGGACTATTGGTAGCAAGCATATTAGTACGAGGCAGAAACTGCACTCGTAAGACTTCTCCCATCACTAGATTTAATGATGTTCTCAGGAAAACTTTGCTTCAGGAAGCCAAACGAAACGCTAGGTCTAATGACTTAGTTCTGATCTCTGAGCGCGCGCCGAATTCAAAGCCAAATCGTTGCGCGGTTAGAAGACATTTGAGAGAGAGTGGGGCTAGGTTAGCAAATCAGGGAGGGAGGGGGGGGGGGTAATAGAAAAATATTTTGGTTTTATAAATATTTGATAATGACCATTGTAATCTATTAAGTTACTGATGTGAAATTCAATAAGAAACGCTAAAAAAAAAAAAATAAATAAATATCTTAAGAAAAGGTAACAAAAACGTCAATTTCTGTAGCCACCTTCTGGAAAATCAGCTCAGAAAGCACAAGGGTATAGCCTTGAATTTGCAAGAAAGGATTGATATTCTGCTTTGCATCATAAATCACCTCAGAATGATCCGTAGAAATGAAATGAACAAGAAACGGTGCTTTTAAGACTTGTATTTTTTGGCTAGAAATCATGTCCTTAATGACTGCCATAGAACAAAGGCTAACAGGTCTCTTAGATACAACATATCCGGAAATGACAGGCTAAGTTCGGGCTTCAAGGCCCTCTGTTAACATCAGTTACATTGCTTGACAAAAAAGAAATGTGATTTAGACAAGCAGGGCTATAACATATGCACCATATTTTCATTTGTTCAAGCTCGTTGAACTCATTTGACTTATACCATTGAGCTTAAGCACAAGGGTATAGCCTTGAATTTGCAAGAAAGGATTGATATTCTGCTTTGCATCATAAATCACCTCAGAATGATCCGTAGAAATGAAATGAACAAGAAACGGTGCTTTTAAGACTTGTATTTTTTGGCTAGAAATCATGTCCTTAATGACTGCCATAGAACAAAGGCTAACAGGTCTCTTAGATACAACATATCCGGAAATGACAGGCTAAGTTCGGGCTTCAAGGCCCTCTGTTAACATCAGTTACATTGCTTGACAAAAAAGAAATGTGATTTAGACAAGCAGGGCTATAACATATGCACCATATTTTCATTTGTTCAAGCTCGTTGAACTCATTTGACTTATACCATTGAGCTTTCTGAGCTGATTTTCAAAAAGGTGGCTACAGAAATTGAGCACATTTTGAGACTTTCTAAGCTGAAGGAATATGCTAGTCATTAACAATACTCCAGTTACGGTTCATCACAAGAAAGTAAGGTCAGGAAATACTATGCAAGAGAAAAGAGGGGCTTTTCTTTGGAATTATACGTGACATTGACATCCGAGGGAAATGAAACATGACCTGTGATCCGACTAAACAAGTGTAACACTTGGTAATTATTAACGGCGCCAACGCATCTTAAATCTCAACCAAAACCCGGTCGTTAAGTGCTCAAGACTAGCCTTCCACAAAAGAATCGGCTTAATCGGGGCAAGACAGCGTTTTAAATTGATTTTCCGTGTTAATTATAAGTTCAAGACGTAATGAGAATCACGCCGAACGAACATCTGGAAATTATTTATGACATTGAGTCCGGAAATCCGACCAAAATCGCACTTCTCGACTAATCGATGACTAGCCTAACAACGCTACAGTTATAACGGCGAAAAATAATAGAAAAGCTTTTCAAACTCACGCTTCTTGAAGAGAAAATCCTTGCCCATTCTTGCTAGTGTTTTCCATATCAGCTTATATCCCGGATGTTGAAATCAACATTTGAAAAGGGAAGGGTTAGCGCCCTTTTCCACCACAAAAATATATTAAGTCTTTGGCTGGGTAAACAATTCGCGAAAATTTCACGTTGCCCGAAAAGAACTCATCCCTAAGACCTACTTTTTAAAGCCAAAGACTGTCACCTCCTCAAGCAAAGCCCACAATATACAAGCCTTTAATAGTCCAAGCCCGAGTAACTGAAAATTACTCGTTTAGCTTAAAAGAGGACTATTGGTAGCAAGCATATTAGTACGAGGCAGAAACTGCACTCGTAAGACTTCTCCCATCACTAGATTTAATGATGTTCTCAGGAAAACTTTGCTTCAGGAAGCCAAACGAAACGCTAGGTCTAATGACTTAGTTCTGATCTCTGAGCGCGCGCCGAATTCAAAGCCAAATCGTTGCGCGGTTAGAAGACATTTGAGAGAGAGTGGGGCTAGGTTAGCAAATCAGGGAGGGAGGGGGGGGGGTAATAGAAAAATATTTTGGTTTTATAAATATTTGATAATGACCATTGTAATCTATTAAGTTACTGATGTGAAATTCAATAAGAAACGCTAAAAAAAAATAAATAAATAAATATCTTAAGAAAAGGTAACAAAAACGTCAATTTCTGTAGCCACCTTCTGGAAAATCAGCTCAGAAAGCACAAGGGTATAGCCTTGAATTTGCAAGAAAGGATTGATATTCTGCTTTGCATCATAAATCACCTCAGAATGATCCGTAGAAATGAAATGAACAAGAAACGGTGCTTTTAAGACTTGTATTTTTTGGCTAGAAATCATGTCCTTAATGACTGCCATAGAACAAAGGCTAACAGGTCTCTTAGATACAACATATCCGGAAATGACAGGCTAAGTTCGGGCTTCAAGGCCCTCTGTTAACATCAGTTACATTGCTTGACAAAAAAGAAATGTGATTTAGACAAGCAGGGCTATAACATATGCACCATATTTTCATTTGTTCAAGCTCGTTGAACTCATTTGACTTATACCATTGAGCTTAAGCACAAGGGTATAGCCTTGAATTTGCAAGAAAGGATTGATATTCTGCTTTGCATCATAAATCACCTCAGAATGATCCGTAGAAATGAAATGAACAAGAAACGGTGCTTTTAAGACTTGTATTTTTTGGCTAGAAATCATGTCCTTAATGACTGCCATAGAACAAAGGCTAACAGGTCTCTTAGATACAACATATCCGGAAATGACAGGCTAAGTTCGGGCTTCAAGGCCCTCTGTTAACATCAGTTACATTGCTTGACAAAAAAGAAATGTGATTTAGACAAGCAGGGCTATAACATATGCACCATATTTTCATTTGTTCAAGCTCGTTGAACTCATTTGACTTATACCATTGAGCTTTCTGAGCTGATTTTCAAAAAGGTGGCTACAGAAATTGAGCACATTTTGAGACTTTCTAAGCTGAAGGAATATGCTAGTCATTAACAATACTCCAGTTACGGTTCATCACAAGAAAGTAAGGTCAGGAAATACTATGCAAGAGAAAAGAGGGGCTTTTCTTTGGAATTATACGTGACATTGACATCCGAGGGAAATGAAACATGACCTGTGATCCGACTAAACAAGTGTAACACTTGGTAATTATTAACGGCGCCAACGCATCTTAAATCTCAACCAAAACCCGGTCGTTAAGTGCTCAAGACTAGCCTTCCACAAAAGAATCGGCTTAATCGGGGCAAGACAGCGTTTTAAATTGATTTTCCGTGTTAATTATAAGTTCAAGACGTAATGAGAATCACGCCGAACGAACATCTGGAAATTATTTATGACATTGAGTCCGGAAATCCGACCAAAATCGCACTTCTCGACTAATCGATGACTAGCCTAACAACGCTACAGTTATAACGGCGAAAAATAATAGAAAAGCTTTTCAAACTCACGCTTCTTGAAGAGAAAATCCTTGCCCATTCTTGCTAGTGTTTTCCATATCAGCTTATATCCCGGATGTTGAAATCAACATTTGAAAAGGGAAGGGTTAGCGCCCTTTTCCACCACAAAAATATATTAAGTCTTTGGCTGGGTAAACAATTCGCGAAAATTTCACGTTGCCCGAAAAGAACTCATCCCTAAGACCTACTTTTTAAAGCCAAAGACTGTCACCTCCTCAAGCAAAGCCCACAATATACAAGCCTTTAATAGTCCAAGCCCGAGTAACTGAAAATTACTCGTTTAGCTTAAAAGAGGACTATTGGTAGCAAGCATATTAGTACGAGGCAGAAACTGCACTCGTAAGACTTCTCCCATCACTAGATTTAATGATGTTCTCAGGAAAACTTTGCTTCAGGAAGCCAAACGAAACGCTAGGTCTAATGACTTAGTTCTGATCTCTGAGCGCGCGCCGAATTCAAAGCCAAATCGTTGCGCGGTTAGAAGACATTTGAGAGAGAGTGGGGCTAGGTTAGCAAATCAGGGAGGGAGGGGGGGGGGGGTAATAGAAAAATATTTTGGTTTTATAAATATTTGATAATGACCATTGTAATCTATTAAGTTACTGATGTGAAATTCAATAAGAAACGCTAAAAAAAAATAAATAAATAAATATCTTAAGAAAAGGTAACAAAAACGTCAATTTCTGTAGCCACCTTCTGGAAAATCAGCTCAGAAAGCACAAGGGTATAGCCTTGAATTTGCAAGAAAGGATTGATATTCTGCTTTGCATCATAAATCACCTCAGAATGATCCGTAGAAATGAAATGAACAAGAAACGGTGCTTTTAAGACTTGTATTTTTTGGCTAGAAATCATGTCCTTAATGACTGCCATAGAACAAAGGCTAACAGGTCTCTTAGATACAACATATCCGGAAATGACAGGCTAAGTTCGGGCTTCAAGGCCCTCTGTTAACATCAGTTACATTGCTTGACAAAAAAGAAATGTGATTTAGACAAGCAGGGCTATAACATATGCACCATATTTTCATTTGTTCAAGCTCGTTGAACTCATTTGACTTATACCATTGAGCTTAAGCACAAGGGTATAGCCTTGAATTTGCAAGAAAGGATTGATATTCTGCTTTGCATCATAAATCACCTCAGAATGATCCGTAGAAATGAAATGAACAAGAAACGGTGCTTTTAAGACTTGTATTTTTTGGCTAGAAATCATGTCCTTAATGACTGCCATAGAACAAAGGCTAACAGGTCTCTTAGATACAACATATCCGGAAATGACAGGCTAAGTTCGGGCTTCAAGGCCCTCTGTTAACATCAGTTACATTGCTTGACAAAAAAGAAATGTGATTTAGACAAGCAGGGCTATAACATATGCACCATATTTTCATTTGTTCAAGCTCGTTGAACTCATTTGACTTATACCATTGAGCTTTCTGAGCTGATTTTCAAAAAGGTGGCTACAGAAATTGAGCACATTTTGAGACTTTCTAAGCTGAAGGAATATGCTAGTCATTAACAATACTCCAGTTACGGTTCATCACAAGAAAGTAAGGTCAGGAAATACTATGCAAGAGAAAAGAGGGGCTTTTCTTTGGAATTATACGTGACATTGACATCCGAGGGAAATGAAACATGACCTGTGATCCGACTAAACAAGTGTAACACTTGGTAATTATTAACGGCGCCAACGCATCTTAAATCTCAACCAAAACCCGGTCGTTAAGTGCTCAAGACTAGCCTTCCACAAAAGAATCGGCTTAATCGGGGCAAGACAGCGTTTTAAATTGATTTTCCGTGTTAATTATAAGTTCAAGACGTAATGAGAATCACGCCGAACGAACATCTGGAAATTATTTATGACATTGAGTCCGGAAATCCGACCAAAATCGCACTTCTCGACTAATCGATGACTAGCCTAACAACGCTACAGTTATAACGGCGAAAAATAATAGAAAAGCTTTTCAAACTCACGCTTCTTGAAGAGAAAATCCTTGCCCATTCTTGCTAGTGTTTTCCATATCAGCTTATATCCCGGATGTTGAAATCAACATTTGAAAAGGGAAGGGTTAGCGCCCTTTTCCACCACAAAAATATATTAAGTCTTTGGCTGGGTAAACAATTCGCGAAAATTTCACGTTGCCCGAAAAGAACTCATCCCTAAGACCTACTTTTTAAAGCCAAAGACTGTCACCTCCTCAAGCAAAGCCCACAATATACAAGCCTTTAATAGTCCAAGCCCGAGTAACTGAAAATTACTCGTTTAGCTTAAAAGAGGACTATTGGTAGCAAGCATATTAGTACGAGGCAGAAACTGCACTCGTAAGACTTCTCCCATCACTAGATTTAATGATGTTCTCAGGAAAACTTTGCTTCAGGAAGCCAAACGAAACGCTAGGTCTAATGACTTAGTTCTGATCTCTGAGCGCGCGCCGAATTCAAAGCCAAATCGTTGCGCGGTTAGAAGACATTTGAGAGAGAGTGGGGCTAGGTTAGCAAATCAGGGAGGGAGGGGGGGGGGGGTAATAGAAAAATATTTTGGTTTTATAAATATTTGATAATGACCATTGTAATCTATTAAGTTACTGATGTGAAATTCAATAAGAAACGCTAAAAAAAAATAAATAAATAAATATCTTAAGAAAAGGTAACAAAAACGTCAATTTCTGTAGCCACCTTCTGGAAAATCAGCTCAGAAAGCACAAGGGTATAGCCTTGAATTTGCAAGAAAGGATTGATATTCTGCTTTGCATCATAAATCACCTCAGAATGATCCGTAGAAATGAAATGAACAAGAAACGGTGCTTTTAAGACTTGTATTTTTTGGCTAGAAATCATGTCCTTAATGACTGCCATAGAACAAAGGCTAACAGGTCTCTTAGATACAACATATCCGGAAATGACAGGCTAAGTTCGGGCTTCAAGGCCCTCTGTTAACATCAGTTACATTGCTTGACAAAAAAGAAATGTGATTTAGACAAGCAGGGCTATAACATATGCACCATATTTTCATTTGTTCAAGCTCGTTGAACTCATTTGACTTATACCATTGAGCTTAAGCACAAGGGTATAGCCTTGAATTTGCAAGAAAGGATTGATATTCTGCTTTGCATCATAAATCACCTCAGAATGATCCGTAGAAATGAAATGAACAAGAAACGGTGCTTTTAAGACTTGTATTTTTTGGCTAGAAATCATGTCCTTAATGACTGCCATAGAACAAAGGCTAACAGGTCTCTTAGATACAACATATCCGGAAATGACAGGCTAAGTTCGGGCTTCAAGGCCCTCTGTTAACATCAGTTACATTGCTTGACAAAAAAGAAATGTGATTTAGACAAGCAGGGCTATAACATATGCACCATATTTTCATTTGTTCAAGCTCGTTGAACTCATTTGACTTATACCATTGAGCTTTCTGAGCTGATTTTCAAAAAGGTGGCTACAGAAATTGAGCACATTTTGAGACTTTCTAAGCTGAAGGAATATGCTAGTCATTAACAATACTCCAGTTACGGTTCATCACAAGAAAGTAAGGTCAGGAAATACTATGCAAGAGAAAAGAGGGGCTTTTCTTTGGAATTATACGTGACATTGACATCCGAGGGAAATGAAACATGACCTGTGATCCGACTAAACAAGTGTAACACTTGGTAATTATTAACGGCGCCAACGCATCTTAAATCTCAACCAAAACCCGGTCGTTAAGTGCTCAAGACTAGCCTTCCACAAAAGAATCGGCTTAATCGGGGCAAGACAGCGTTTTAAATTGATTTTCCGTGTTAATTATAAGTTCAAGACGTAATGAGAATCACGCCGAACGAACATCTGGAAATTATTTATGACATTGAGTCCGGAAATCCGACCAAAATCGCACTTCTCGACTAATCGATGACTAGCCTAACAACGCTACAGTTATAACGGCGAAAAATAATAGAAAAGCTTTTCAAACTCACGCTTCTTGAAGAGAAAATCCTTGCCCATTCTTGCTAGTGTTTTCCATATCAGCTTATATCCCGGATGTTGAAATCAACATTTGAAAAGGGAAGGGTTAGCGCCCTTTTCCACCACAAAAATATATTAAGTCTTTGGCTGGGTAAACAATTCGCGAAAATTTCACGTTGCCCGAAAAGAACTCATCCCTAAGACCTACTTTTTAAAGCCAAAGACTGTCACCTCCTCAAGCAAAGCCCACAATATACAAGCCTTTAATAGTCCAAGCCCGAGTAACTGAAAATTACTCGTTTAGCTTAAAAGAGGACTATTGGTAGCAAGCATATTAGTACGAGGCAGAAACTGCACTCGTAAGACTTCTCCCATCACTAGATTTAATGATGTTCTCAGGAAAACTTTGCTTCAGGAAGCCAAACGAAACGCTAGGTCTAATGACTTAGTTCTGATCTCTGAGCGCGCGCCGAATTCAAAGCCAAATCGTTGCGCGGTTAGAAGACATTTGAGAGAGAGTGGGGCTAGGTTAGCAAATCAGGGAGGGAGGGGGGGGGGGGTAATAGAAAAATATTTTGGTTTTATAAATATTTGATAATGACCATTGTAATCTATTAAGTTACTGATGTGAAATTCAATAAGAAACGCTAAAAAAAAATAAATAAATAAATATCTTAAGAAAAGGTAACAAAAACGTCAATTTCTGTAGCCACCTTCTGGAAAATCAGCTCAGAAAGCACAAGGGTATAGCCTTGAATTTGCAAGAAAGGATTGATATTCTGCTTTGCATCATAAATCACCTCAGAATGATCCGTAGAAATGAAATGAACAAGAAACGGTGCTTTTAAGACTTGTATTTTTTGGCTAGAAATCATGTCCTTAATGACTGCCATAGAACAAAGGCTAACAGGTCTCTTAGATACAACATATCCGGAAATGACAGGCTAAGTTCGGGCTTCAAGGCCCTCTGTTAACATCAGTTACATTGCTTGACAAAAAAGAAATGTGATTTAGACAAGCAGGGCTATAACATATGCACCATATTTTCATTTGTTCAAGCTCGTTGAACTCATTTGACTTATACCATTGAGCTTAAGCACAAGGGTATAGCCTTGAATTTGCAAGAAAGGATTGATATTCTGCTTTGCATCATAAATCACCTCAGAATGATCCGTAGAAATGAAATGAACAAGAAACGGTGCTTTTAAGACTTGTATTTTTTGGCTAGAAATCATGTCCTTAATGACTGCCATAGAACAAAGGCTAACAGGTCTCTTAGATACAACATATCCGGAAATGACAGGCTAAGTTCGGGCTTCAAGGCCCTCTGTTAACATCAGTTACATTGCTTGACAAAAAAGAAATGTGATTTAGACAAGCAGGGCTATAACATATGCACCATATTTTCATTTGTTCAAGCTCGTTGAACTCATTTGACTTATACCATTGAGCTTTCTGAGCTGATTTTCAAAAAGGTGGCTACAGAAATTGAGCACATTTTGAGACTTTCTAAGCTGAAGGAATATGCTAGTCATTAACAATACTCCAGTTACGGTTCATCACAAGAAAGTAAGGTCAGGAAATACTATGCAAGAGAAAAGAGGGGCTTTTCTTTGGAATTATACGTGACATTGACATCCGAGGGAAATGAAACATGACCTGTGATCCGACTAAACAAGTGTAACACTTGGTAATTATTAACGGCGCCAACGCATCTTAAATCTCAACCAAAACCCGGTCGTTAAGTGCTCAAGACTAGCCTTCCACAAAAGAATCGGCTTAATCGGGGCAAGACAGCGTTTTAAATTGATTTTCCGTGTTAATTATAAGTTCAAGACGTAATGAGAATCACGCCGAACGAACATCTGGAAATTATTTATGACATTGAGTCCGGAAATCCGACCAAAATCGCACTTCTCGACTAATCGATGACTAGCCTAACAACGCTACAGTTATAACGGCGAAAAATAATAGAAAAGCTTTTCAAACTCACGCTTCTTGAAGAGAAAATCCTTGCCCATTCTTGCTAGTGTTTTCCATATCAGCTTATATCCCGGATGTTGAAATCAACATTTGAAAAGGGAAGGGTTAGCGCCCTTTTCCACCACAAAAATATATTAAGTCTTTGGCTGGGTAAACAATTCGCGAAAATTTCACGTTGCCCGAAAAGAACTCATCCCTAAGACCTACTTTTTAAAGCCAAAGACTGTCACCTCCTCAAGCAAAGCCCACAATATACAAGCCTTTAATAGTCCAAGCCCGAGTAACTGAAAATTACTCGTTTAGCTTAAAAGAGGACTATTGGTAGCAAGCATATTAGTACGAGGCAGAAACTGCACTCGTAAGACTTCTCCCATCACTAGATTTAATGATGTTCTCAGGAAAACTTTGCTTCAGGAAGCCAAACGAAACGCTAGGTCTAATGACTTAGTTCTGATCTCTGAGCGCGCGCCGAATTCAAAGCCAAATCGTTGCGCGGTTAGAAGACATTTGAGAGAGAGTGGGGCTAGGTTAGCAAATCAGGGAGGGAGGGGGGGGGGGGGTAATAGAAAAATATTTTGGTTTTATAAATATTTGATAATGACCATTGTAATCTATTAAGTTACTGATGTGAAATTCAATAAGAAACGCTAAAAAAAAATAAATAAATAAATATCTTAAGAAAAGGTAACAAAAACGTCAATTTCTGTAGCCACCTTCTGGAAAATCAGCTCAGAAAGCACAAGGGTATAGCCTTGAATTTGCAAGAAAGGATTGATATTCTGCTTTGCATCATAAATCACCTCAGAATGATCCGTAGAAATGAAATGAACAAGAAACGGTGCTTTTAAGACTTGTATTTTTTGGCTAGAAATCATGTCCTTAATGACTGCCATAGAACAAAGGCTAACAGGTCTCTTAGATACAACATATCCGGAAATGACAGGCTAAGTTCGGGCTTCAAGGCCCTCTGTTAACATCAGTTACATTGCTTGACAAAAAAGAAATGTGATTTAGACAAGCAGGGCTATAACATATGCACCATATTTTCATTTGTTCAAGCTCGTTGAACTCATTTGACTTATACCATTGAGCTTTCTGAGCTGATTTTCAAAAAGGTGGCTACAGAAATTGAGCACATTTTGAGACTTTCTAAGCTGAAGGAATATGCTAGTCATTAACAATACTCCAGTTACGGTTCATCACAAGAAAGTAAGGTCAGGAAATACTATGCAAGAGAAAAGAGGGGCTTTTCTTTGGAATTATACGTGACATTGACATCCGAGGGAAATGAAACATGACCTGTGATCCGACTAAACAAGTGTAACACTTGGTAATTATTAACGGCGCCAACGCATCTTAAATCTCAACCAAAACCCGGTCGTTAAGTGCTCAAGACTAGCCTTCCACAAAAGAATCGGCTTAATCGGGGCAAGACAGCGTTTTAAATTGATTTTCCGTGTTAATTATAAGTTCAAGACGTAATGAGAATCACGCCGAACGAACATCTGGAAATTATTTATGACATTGAGTCCGGAAATCCGACCAAAATCGCACTTCTCGACTAATCGATGACTAGCCTAACAACGCTACAGTTATAACGGCGAAAAATAATAGAAAAGCTTTTCAAACTCACGCTTCTTGAAGAGAAAATCCTTGCCCATTCTTGCTAGTGTTTTCCATATCAGCTTATATCCCGGATGTTGAAATCAACATTTGAAAAGGGAAGGGTTAGCGCCCTTTTCCACCACAAAAATATATTAAGTCTTTGGCTGGGTAAACAATTCGCGAAAATTTCACGTTGCCCGAAAAGAACTCATCCCTAAGACCTACTTTTTAAAGCCAAAGACTGTCACCTCCTCAAGCAAAGCCCACAATATACAAGCCTTTAATAGTCCAAGCCCGAGTAACTGAAAATTACTCGTTTAGCTTAAAAGAGGACTATTGGTAGCAAGCATATTAGTACGAGGCAGAAACTGCACTCGTAAGACTTCTCCCATCACTAGATTTAATGATGTTCTCAGGAAAACTTTGCTTCAGGAAGCCAAACGAAACGCTAGGTCTAATGACTTAGTTCTGATCTCTGAGCGCGCGCCGAATTCAAAGCCAAATCGTTGCGCGGTTAGAAGACATTTGAGAGAGAGTGGGGCTAGGTTAGCAAATCAGGGAGGGAGGGGGGGGGGGTAATAGAAAAATATTTTGGTTTTATAAATATTTGATAATGACCATTGTAATCTATTAAGTTACTGATGTGAAATTCAATAAGAAACGCTAAAAAAAAAAAAATAAATAAATATCTTAAGAAAAGGTAACAAAAACGTCAATTTCTGTAGCCACCTTCTGGAAAATCAGCTCAGAAAGCACAAGGGTATAGCCTTGAATTTGCAAGAAAGGATTGATATTCTGCTTTGCATCATAAATCACCTCAGAATGATCCGTAGAAATGAAATGAACAAGAAACGGTGCTTTTAAGACTTGTATTTTTTGGCTAGAAATCATGTCCTTAATGACTGCCATAGAACAAAGGCTAACAGGTCTCTTAGATACAACATATCCGGAAATGACAGGCTAAGTTCGGGCTTCAAGGCCCTCTGTTAACATCAGTTACATTGCTTGACAAAAAAGAAATGTGATTTAGACAAGCAGGGCTATAACATATGCACCATATTTTCATTTGTTCAAGCTCGTTGAACTCATTTGACTTATACCATTGAGCTTAAGCACAAGGGTATAGCCTTGAATTTGCAAGAAAGGATTGATATTCTGCTTTGCATCATAAATCACCTCAGAATGATCCGTAGAAATGAAATGAACAAGAAACGGTGCTTTTAAGACTTGTATTTTTTGGCTAGAAATCATGTCCTTAATGACTGCCATAGAACAAAGGCTAACAGGTCTCTTAGATACAACATATCCGGAAATGACAGGCTAAGTTCGGGCTTCAAGGCCCTCTGTTAACATCAGTTACATTGCTTGACAAAAAAGAAATGTGATTTAGACAAGCAGGGCTATAACATATGCACCATATTTTCATTTGTTCAAGCTCGTTGAACTCATTTGACTTATACCATTGAGCTTTCTGAGCTGATTTTCAAAAAGGTGGCTACAGAAATTGAGCACATTTTGAGACTTTCTAAGCTGAAGGAATATGCTAGTCATTAACAATACTCCAGTTACGGTTCATCACAAGAAAGTAAGGTCAGGAAATACTATGCAAGAGAAAAGAGGGGCTTTTCTTTGGAATTATACGTGACATTGACATCCGAGGGAAATGAAACATGACCTGTGATCCGACTAAACAAGTGTAACACTTGGTAATTATTAACGGCGCCAACGCATCTTAAATCTCAACCAAAACCCGGTCGTTAAGTGCTCAAGACTAGCCTTCCACAAAAGAATCGGCTTAATCGGGGCAAGACAGCGTTTTAAATTGATTTTCCGTGTTAATTATAAGTTCAAGACGTAATGAGAATCACGCCGAACGAACATCTGGAAATTATTTATGACATTGAGTCCGGAAATCCGACCAAAATCGCACTTCTCGACTAATCGATGACTAGCCTAACAACGCTACAGTTATAACGGCGAAAAATAATAGAAAAGCTTTTCAAACTCACGCTTCTTGAAGAGAAAATCCTTGCCCATTCTTGCTAGTGTTTTCCATATCAGCTTATATCCCGGATGTTGAAATCAACATTTGAAAAGGGAAGGGTTAGCGCCCTTTTCCACCACAAAAATATATTAAGTCTTTGGCTGGGTAAACAATTCGCGAAAATTTCACGTTGCCCGAAAAGAACTCATCCCTAAGACCTACTTTTTAAAGCCAAAGACTGTCACCTCCTCAAGCAAAGCCCACAATATACAAGCCTTTAATAGTCCAAGCCCGAGTAACTGAAAATTACTCGTTTAGCTTAAAAGAGGACTATTGGTAGCAAGCATATTAGTACGAGGCAGAAACTGCACTCGTAAGACTTCTCCCATCACTAGATTTAATGATGTTCTCAGGAAAACTTTGCTTCAGGAAGCCAAACGAAACGCTAGGTCTAATGACTTAGTTCTGATCTCTGAGCGCGCGCCGAATTCAAAGCCAAATCGTTGCGCGGTTAGAAGACATTTGAGAGAGAGTGGGGCTAGGTTAGCAAATCAGGGAGGGAGGGGGGGGGGGGGTAATAGAAAAATATTTTGGTTTTATAAATATTTGATAATGACCATTGTAATCTATTAAGTTACTGATGTGAAATTCAATAAGAAACGCTAAAAAAAAATAAATAAATAAATATCTTAAGAAAAGGTAACAAAAACGTCAATTTCTGTAGCCACCTTCTGGAAAATCAGCTCAGAAAGCACAAGGGTATAGCCTTGAATTTGCAAGAAAGGATTGATATTCTGCTTTGCATCATAAATCACCTCAGAATGATCCGTAGAAATGAAATGAACAAGAAACGGTGCTTTTAAGACTTGTATTTTTTGGCTAGAAATCATGTCCTTAATGACTGCCATAGAACAAAGGCTAACAGGTCTCTTAGATACAACATATCCGGAAATGACAGGCTAAGTTCGGGCTTCAAGGCCCTCTGTTAACATCAGTTACATTGCTTGACAAAAAAGAAATGTGATTTAGACAAGCAGGGCTATAACATATGCACCATATTTTCATTTGTTCAAGCTCGTTGAACTCATTTGACTTATACCATTGAGCTTTCTGAGCTGATTTTCAAAAAGGTGGCTACAGAAATTGAGCACATTTTGAGACTTTCTAAGCTGAAGGAATATGCTAGTCATTAACAATACTCCAGTTACGGTTCATCACAAGAAAGTAAGGTCAGGAAATACTATGCAAGAGAAAAGAGGGGCTTTTCTTTGGAATTATACGTGACATTGACATCCGAGGGAAATGAAACATGACCTGTGATCCGACTAAACAAGTGTAACACTTGGTAATTATTAACGGCGCCAACGCATCTTAAATCTCAACCAAAACCCGGTCGTTAAGTGCTCAAGACTAGCCTTCCACAAAAGAATCGGCTTAATCGGGGCAAGACAGCGTTTTAAATTGATTTTCCGTGTTAATTATAAGTTCAAGACGTAATGAGAATCACGCCGAACGAACATCTGGAAATTATTTATGACATTGAGTCCGGAAATCCGACCAAAATCGCACTTCTCGACTAATCGATGACTAGCCTAACAACGCTACAGTTATAACGGCGAAAAATAATAGAAAAGCTTTTCAAACTCACGCTTCTTGAAGAGAAAATCCTTGCCCATTCTTGCTAGTGTTTTCCATATCAGCTTATATCCCGGATGTTGAAATCAACATTTGAAAAGGGAAGGGTTAGCGCCCTTTTCCACCACAAAAATATATTAAGTCTTTGGCTGGGTAAACAATTCGCGAAAATTTCACGTTGCCCGAAAAGAACTCATCCCTAAGACCTACTTTTTAAAGCCAAAGACTGTCACCTCCTCAAGCAAAGCCCACAATATACAAGCCTTTAATAGTCCAAGCCCGAGTAACTGAAAATTACTCGTTTAGCTTAAAAGAGGACTATTGGTAGCAAGCATATTAGTACGAGGCAGAAACTGCACTCGTAAGACTTCTCCCATCACTAGATTTAATGATGTTCTCAGGAAAACTTTGCTTCAGGAAGCCAAACGAAACGCTAGGTCTAATGACTTAGTTCTGATCTCTGAGCGCGCGCCGAATTCAAAGCCAAATCGTTGCGCGGTTAGAAGACATTTGAGAGAGAGTGGGGCTAGGTTAGCAAATCAGGGAGGGAGGGGGGGGGGGGGGTAATAGAAAAATATTTTGGTTTTATAAATATTTGATAATGACCATTGTAATCTATTAAGTTACTGATGTGAAATTCAATAAGAAACGCTAAAAAAAAATAAATAAATAAATATCTTAAGAAAAGGTAACAAAAACGTCAATTTCTGTAGCCACCTTCTGGAAAATCAGCTCAGAAAGCACAAGGGTATAGCCTTGAATTTGCAAGAAAGGATTGATATTCTGCTTTGCATCATAAATCACCTCAGAATGATCCGTAGAAATGAAATGAACAAGAAACGGTGCTTTTAAGACTTGTATTTTTTGGCTAGAAATCATGTCCTTAATGACTGCCATAGAACAAAGGCTAACAGGTCTCTTAGATACAACATATCCGGAAATGACAGGCTAAGTTCGGGCTTCAAGGCCCTCTGTTAACATCAGTTACATTGCTTGACAAAAAAGAAATGTGATTTAGACAAGCAGGGCTATAACATATGCACCATATTTTCATTTGTTCAAGCTCGTTGAACTCATTTGACTTATACCATTGAGCTTTCTGAGCTGATTTTCAAAAAGGTGGCTACAGAAATTGAGCACATTTTGAGACTTTCTAAGCTGAAGGAATATGCTAGTCATTAACAATACTCCAGTTACGGTTCATCACAAGAAAGTAAGGTCAGGAAATACTATGCAAGAGAAAAGAGGGGCTTTTCTTTGGAATTATACGTGACATTGACATCCGAGGGAAATGAAACATGACCTGTGATCCGACTAAACAAGTGTAACACTTGGTAATTATTAACGGCGCCAACGCATCTTAAATCTCAACCAAAACCCGGTCGTTAAGTGCTCAAGACTAGCCTTCCACAAAAGAATCGGCTTAATCGGGGCAAGACAGCGTTTTAAATTGATTTTCCGTGTTAATTATAAGTTCAAGACGTAATGAGAATCACGCCGAACGAACATCTGGAAATTATTTATGACATTGAGTCCGGAAATCCGACCAAAATCGCACTTCTCGACTAATCGATGACTAGCCTAACAACGCTACAGTTATAACGGCGAAAAATAATAGAAAAGCTTTTCAAACTCACGCTTCTTGAAGAGAAAATCCTTGCCCATTCTTGCTAGTGTTTTCCATATCAGCTTATATCCCGGATGTTGAAATCAACATTTGAAAAGGGAAGGGTTAGCGCCCTTTTCCACCACAAAAATATATTAAGTCTTTGGCTGGGTAAACAATTCGCGAAAATTTCACGTTGCCCGAAAAGAACTCATCCCTAAGACCTACTTTTTAAAGCCAAAGACTGTCACCTCCTCAAGCAAAGCCCACAATATACAAGCCTTTAATAGTCCAAGCCCGAGTAACTGAAAATTACTCGTTTAGCTTAAAAGAGGACTATTGGTAGCAAGCATATTAGTACGAGGCAGAAACTGCACTCGTAAGACTTCTCCCATCACTAGATTTAATGATGTTCTCAGGAAAACTTTGCTTCAGGAAGCCAAACGAAACGCTAGGTCTAATGACTTAGTTCTGATCTCTGAGCGCGCGCCGAATTCAAAGCCAAATCGTTGCGCGGTTAGAAGACATTTGAGAGAGAGTGGGGCTAGGTTAGCAAATCAGGGAGGGAGGGGGGGGGGGGTAATAGAAAAATATTTTGGTTTTATAAATATTTGATAATGACCATTGTAATCTATTAAGTTACTGATGTGAAATTCAATAAGAAACGCTAAAAAAAAATAAATAAATAAATATCTTAAGAAAAGGTAACAAAAACGTCAATTTCTGTAGCCACCTTCTGGAAAATCAGCTCAGTATATATATATATATATATATATATATATATATATATATATATATATATATATATATATATATATAACTAACTGCAGACAGTGCTGTTTCGGCCTTCTGGGCCGAAGCAGTGCAGTGTTGGTGCTAGGGGGTATGATCTAAGCCATGCCAGAGTGCTCTATTAAACCATTAAACTAGTGAGCATGAGCCTCCAGTTGTTGAGTATTACTTCATTCTTTAAAAAATTAAAAATAAAATTGCATCACAAGTCCAAACACAAAAGTAATATATTATTGAATGTGCAAATCCCATACCCTTCTTTGCTTATAATTTTGTGTAGGTTTTGTTCAAGTTGCAGCTAAGTGGTGCATGTCAAGTCATTAAGCTGGAAAGGGCCTTGGCCCAATTGTCCATGTCCCAGAATGCTTTCCTAAACATGTGCATAGCTGCAGGTTGCGACTACCTTCCAAATGTACGGGGTATTGGGATTCACACAGCCCAAAAGCTTGTGATAGAGAAAGAAGATTTCTTGGCAACTCTACAGGATAACAGATATGCCCCAGTCGAATACAGTGTTGGATTTCAAAAAGCCAAAGCTATTTTTCTGCATCAGACAGTGATCAACCCTGCTGATGTGTCGACCATCCCATTATCTCCATGGGAAGAAGCTCCAGATGCACAATTCTTAAATTCATGTGGGATGTATCCAATTTTAAAAACTTATTCCATTCAGTTTATTTGTCTCCCTTCGAACAACTCATACTGCTAAAATTGGCTAAAATTTTCACCTAAATGCTAATGAAGCCAGAATAGTGGATTGTGTAAGTATGAACTGGGACACACTTTGACTGTAATGGGTATGTGATATAAGGGGTCACTGCTTAAGACACCCACAACTGTACTTTTAAGGCTCAAAATGTACCTAACTTTCCATTTGCACATCTCCCATTATACACCTTGTTTGGCCCCAACATTTTGTATAATAATTGTCTTTATTTCTCTAGGGACTACTTTAATACCCTGGAGATATCACAAAGGTTATACAAAGTTTGGGGGAACAAACAAGGCATACTATGGAGATGTACAAATGGCAAGTAACAATGCATCAATGTTATGTGAAGACATGCTCTATGTAATGAAGACAAACCTGTAAAAACTTTGGTGTGAACATTATTGGACCCTCTTCTCTTTCTTCCAACAAGAGGTTTTTATCTCAAAAGGTCTTGTTTGTAATGTATATTTTCCTTAATACCAAACATTATTATCAGTTCTCTGTCAAATGAATACACTTTGAACCTTGCTGTGGGTAATGTTGATCCCAAGGACAAGACAGTCATTAGAAATATCTTTCCACTACCTGTTCAGGTAAATCACATGATTACCCTAAATCAACTCCAGTGTACATTCAAATTAGCCTACCTCGCAGCCAGTTTTTGAATGTCACGTAACATTTTGGGAAATGTTGTGGGCTGTCCAAAAGCTGGCTGCAGGGGAGACTACATTTAAATTTTCATGCAACTTTTTAACTGCTGTAGTTCTAAACCATTATTA
>NW_028145698.1:1642500-1697500 GCF_977016875.1 Pavona decussata
TCGATTAAAAAAAACCGATGATAAGTTGTCAAGTACAATCATGGCTCGGTAGACCTAGAGTAGTCCCACGGATAAAACAAGAGCAAGCGAAAATTGTCTCGCGCAAAGAGAATATGACTCCGTGGGTACCCCCAAACAAATTTACGAGGAAAATTATCCTGTCTTTCCTCTTCAGTCGTATATGTACAGATCCACTCAGCCTTAAGCACGTGCGCGCGTGAAATCCCCCTTCTCCATGACGAGACTCAACGCACACGGCAATAAAGTTTTCTCTTCTCCAGCGTTTCAGAACTGGCAGACCAGAACCGGTCGTTTCACAAAATGCAGCAATTTGAAGGAATGGTTATTAAAACAGGTTTTGTTCTCGCGCCTTTTGGATACGAGATCACTACAGCCAATGAAGCGCGAGCGGCATAATCTTCCTATAGCCAACTCGGTGCTAAGCGCCAAGATGGCTTTCTGCTTTCTCTCTCTTTCCTTTTTTTGCAAATGCTTTCTGCTTTCTCATATCCAACGCGCGAAAGTCTCGGAATAAAATATAAGATGCACATTAGTCATATGTTAGTTTACACAAAATTGCAGTTTTGTTCACTGTTTACATTACGCTTTACAAACGGAAACAAGTGCGTACGGTCGGGATGTTTTTTTACTGCGTCTCTGACACAAAGTAAAAGGAATAAATTTTTCTCAAAAATATTTTCCATTTTGTCTACATACTTTACCAACACGTGCAGTATGTTTCTTTTTGTCAGGTGCGAGAAAATGTTGTTGTTAGCGATTGTTTTCAGTTTGTAATCCATATTCATGACTAACTTGACACGTAACTCTCAGACTTGTTAGAAATCCGTTGTAAAGAGCGATTGGACGGTCCTCTTTAACGACGAAAAATGATGAAATGCGAAGGCGTTTTCATAAAGCATAGAAAGAAGTACACACTAAAGGTGAGTTCTATTTTATAAATTTTAGTTAAGGTTTGTGTGGACGCTACAAACAAACCATGGACATGTTGCCGACTTAACACGTGCGTTGGCTCGCCGGCTGCTTGTTGAAAACGTCAATTTAAACTCCTCGACTACTCAAAATGAATTAAGACTTATTCTCGGTCTTAGCAGTACCCTTAAAGTTATTTCGAAAGTTTAAAAAACATACTGACTGTTCCGCTTTGTACAAAGTTTTTCCGAGGCAATATTTTTAAACAGCCCCATACATAAATTATCCATATACTTTGCGACAAAAAATGTAGTCACGTTTGTCGTTTTTGGAAGAGGCTTAGTGTGACAGTGGTGCATGTATAATTAATGTAACGAGCTGTAGGAAAATGTTTCCTCTTACCGCCCTTTTCCGAATGGATGCCTCAGTTAAAAACTGACATTTTCACAATTTGATGCGTGGCTTAAATTTTTAGGTTTTCAGAATTACTGACATGACAATTTGCATTTTCAGACGCCTTAATTCAGTAAATTAGGAGTAAAAATGTAAAGGCAGAAACCGAAAGAGCAAACTGGGATTACTGCAAAGGTAAGAACTTTGCGTCATCATGCAATAAAACCGCGGTGGTTTACCTTCAGGCCCGAGATCAACAAGAAAATTCTCCTGATCGTTCTCCGGATTTTTTCGTCTTTCATTAGTTGGGAGAGTTCAATCCTCAAACAAGTCTGTTTGAGGATTAAGACATTTTTTGGTGATCGCTACATTTATTCTCCTAACCTGCACGTTGGGTTTAGAGATCATGTAAAAAGGACAAATAAATAAAATAAATAGGAATTTCAGTGGAATCCACGGGGTGGCTCTTCTCTCCACTGTTTCCAGGTCGAATTGGAATTTGGAAATGTTGGTTTTTGTGGAGGGAGGAAAACCGGAGTACCCGGAGAAAAACCCTCGGAGCGGGGACGAGAACCAACAACAAACTCAACCCACATATGACGCCGAGTCCGGGAATCGAACCCGGGCCACATTGGTGGGAGGCGAGTGCTCTCACCACTGCGCCATCCCTGCCCCCATGTTGTTTTAAAATAGGTTATTCTTATTTGGACCTGCCTTTTTTTGTTTTGTTTTGTCGTTGATTTGTACCGGGGAGGGGGTGGAGGTGGATTCCATAACTTCGCAGCTATAGAAGGTATGACGCTTGGAAAATGTATATAACGTTCAAAGATGTTTCATTTGAAGTCCGCAACGAAAGGTGAAGACGTCATATGCCATGGAAATTAAACCTTGACTGCCAAATGGCGGCCATCTTAGATCCGCCATCTTGGTTTCAAGTGCTAGATTTTCCCAAAATTTAATACGGGAAGGCTCCGCCCCGAGGTCCGGCCCCTTACCCTTTTATATATCATTTTTGGCAGAAAAAGTACCCCTTTCGCATACCTTTGCATTGACAAATGGTACCCCTTTCGTATACCTTTCATTGGAAAATAGTACCCCTTTCACAAACCTATTTAAGAACACTGCATCCCCTTTCTATCCCTTAGAATAAAGGCCCTTTTAAATACCTAAGAGACAGATTTCCGTACCCTTTCATATACTTCGACACGTGAAATCCCTACCCTTTCACACACCTGAAGCGTGAAAAAGGTTCCCCTTTCGGGCGAAGCCTCCCAGTATAAGCCATTACAGGGAAAAACCCCGGGTCAATTAACCAGTCAAATTATGCTGCCCAATCAACGGCAGTTTCACAGTAACTGTGTTTGGGGGTAATAATCTTCTTTTTCATTGCTCGTTGCTTCTAAATAATTCGCTAAATAAATAGAGGATTAGTTTCTAAAAATTATAGTAAAAATAAATCTTTAAATTTGGTCAATTCTACGTTCAGAAATAGTTTTCGGAATTTGCACGTCAGTTAATTCAGCCGTCACTAATTTAACCCGCACACTGAACTGCACTTTAAGAGTGAGTGTCTTGAGGAGTAAAAATCTTGGTGTTTATTTCTGGTTGCTTACAAATTTTACGGAAAATGGTTAGAAAATCCTTTTCTTGATATGATAGTAAACAATCTCTTAATATTATCAAATCTATACCGAGAAAAAAATTTAGCGAGTATCTCAATAAATTAATTTGCGCGTAGAATGGAACCCGCGCAGTAACCGGAAATTCAATACTTCGTATCTTGCACAATTTATATCTTCAATCTCATTTCCACTAGCTTTCCGCTAATTCGCTTAATGACAGAAGTATTCTTAAATGAATACTATAGTGAAATAATATTTTAATTTGGTCAATTCTACGTTGAGAAATAGTTTTCCGAGTTTGCCAGGCAGTTAATTCAGCCGTCATTAATTTAATTCGCAAACTGAACGGCACTTGAACAGTAACTCTCTTCCAGAGTAAAAATCTTCGTTTTTATTGCTTGATGGTTACAAATATATCTCAAAATGATAAGAAAATCCTTTTCTGAATATGATAGTCAAAGAAGTTTTTAATTTGGTTGAATCATCGCTAAGAAATATTTTTAGGGAGTACCTCAATAAATTCATTTACGCGTAAAATAGAATACGCGTAGTAAGCGGAAATTCAATACTTCATATCTTCGACAATTTATATCATCATGTCTTTTTCTTCTAGCTTCTCAATGATTCACTGAAAAATTAGAGGATATCTTTCTCAACATTATAGTAAAAAAAATCTTTCAATTTGGTTTATTCTGCATTGAGTAAGAGTTTTTGTAAGTTTCCCAGTCAAATAATTGAGCCATGAAATTTATGTTGCGTAGTGAACGGCACTTCACAGTAACTGTGTATGAGAGCTAAAATGTTCTTTTTTATTGCTTGTAGCTTGCAAAAAACTCGCTAAATGATTAGAGGATTGTTTTCTTAAGATTAAAGTGAAAGAAACTTTTAATTTGGTCAACCATACGCTGAGAAAAAGGGTTCTTTAAATTTGCAAGGCAACTAATTAAGCAGTGAAATTGAGCTGCACAAACAACGGCACTTTCACAGTAAGTGTGTTCGGGAGTGAAAATCTTCTTTTACATTGGCCGTTGCTTCCAAATAAACTGCTAAATAATCAGAGGATTATTTTCTGAAATTAATAGGGGAATAATCTTTTAATTTGGTCAATTTGACGCTGAGTAATAAATTTAGAGACTTCGCTTGTGAATTAATTTACGCTTTAACTTTAAACAGGACAGTCAACAGGAGTTTATCAACGAGTCTCTTTGAGGCTAAGAATCTTCTTTTTTTTATTGCTCATTCCTTCCAAATAATTCATTAAATGTTTAGTCAATGGTTTTCTTAAGAATTTAGTAAAATGATATTTTAATTTGGTCAATTCTACGGTCTCGCAATCTAAAAATTCTAAATGTCTCGGAATCGCAAAGAAAAACGCTAGTCTCGCCGTCTCGCAACTGTCTCGCATTTACCGTTGGCCACCCCTCGTACTGGTACAAATTTACTTTTAGCGGCCTTAGTAAGTATAGAAAATATTGAGAATATAAGGAAGGATCTTGTACAAGTTTTAAAATTGAATAGCTATAGTTCAACTGGCGTGATTTGATTGTCTTCTCCAGCAGACATCAAGCACTATTTTTACAACGGGAGTGGGACTAAACGTACCAACACATGCGCAACACGGTCGTTAGGGATGGTCAGTAAGATTAGAACTGATTGCCCGCGTGTGTTATAAGACAAAGGCAGCATAGTGCATAGTAAAGTTCATATGCTTCTCGGTCATTTTAGTAGAAGCAAACTATCCGGCATTTTAAGGAAATGTTTAAATCAGCGTTTATGAAGAAATCCGTATTACAGAGCTAAGATTTCATTTGATACGTGGTCACTCTTGGACCATGTGAAATTTCTTTTAAAGAAGTGGCGATTTAAAAGTAGTGCAGTGTAGATGAAGTTGGTCTATCCACGGCCATTTGGAAAATGCCACTTTTGCTAAGAGCTGCCATAGCACAAAATTAAAAGTAACACATATCATGTTTTTCTGTTTGATACATAAACAGCTGTCTGTCATAAGGAGATAAGCTGAGGGACTCTTTAAGCGTGAATAAGCAACAAGGGGATAGTCAAACACACGTAACAAAGGGTCGCAGCATCAGGATCTCATTTCTTTATTGTTATCGATTAACCAATACTGTTGCTATTTGCTAAACTCTTTATAACGCGTTTTAGAAGTAACAGATTTTAAGGCTCAACAATTTCCTGTGAGTGACCTTGCTTCATTAGGATTACTCCTATTTATAGTAATAGCAGTAATGAAGCTTGATGTTGTCGTCCACTTCTCCATAGGGTCTGGATCCCCCAGAGTCGTTGTCAGTCGAGAGACCGTCTTCAGTGTCCCACCTGAAGAAATCCTCTCTAAAATTCATGCCTTTGACGTTCTGACACTGATAGGATGCCTTATACAGGATGAAGGGGGAGTCAGTAGGGAGTATTATTTCATTGCTTGCGAAACCATCTCTGCGGCAGCAGTACTTCATTTTGGTGTCCTTATTGTACTTGCCCTCTGGCAGCGACCCAGTTCTGCTGTTCTTGTTGCTACCCCATGCAACATCCTCGTCATCCCATTTTATCCATCCCTGTTTGAAACCTGAATGAATCAATAAAGGTATTAAAAAATTGACCTTGCTGTACCAAGTCGCTCCATTTCCTGTCGCTCAATTAGAGAAAGGGAAGATAGAAAGGGTATATTGGTTACATTTTTCTCTTGCCATCAATCCAACTCACCCACACATTGATTCACTCACTCACAACAACTTACCTGCTAACTCTTACGTTTGTTTATTCTTATATTCCGTTTTTTTCTTTCTTTTTTTTTATCTTTTCACTTACCCATTACTTTTGTTAGTAACTTACTTAGCTAGCAAGCCGCGTTTTTTATTTTGTTTTCTCATAAGAAACGGCCAGTCTGTGGTGTCAGGAATACGTTATAATGTTCAAAGCTCTTTTCATATTAGAGGCCTCCAAAACTTCGTGATATTTTCAAAAATTTATATCGAAACAATTTGGTGTGAATGGTCAGTGTTCAACGCATTTGATGTTACCATGGCAACGAAACAATGAAATTTTTTTTTTAGAAAATGGAATATTCCTGTTTTTACACAGCTAAATTTGGCACCGTTGGCTCGGAAAGACCTAAGACACGAGGGCGACAACCTAAACACTATCACCCTTTACTGATGAAAGAGAAGCACGTTGAATCCGTCGTTACTTTTCTTTGTTCTATCGAAGAAAAACTACGAAACGAGAACAAATTGCCAGATTTCTACAAACGCTATGTGGATGACACACTCCTGCAATCAAAGATGTACCGTCAGCTGAAGCCTTTCTGGTGACATTGAACAACTGTCATCCTTCCATATCTTTCACCATGGAGATCGCGACTAATGGTAGGCTGCCATTTGTCGGCATTGAAATATGTAAGAAAGACTGTAAGCTAGTAACAAGTGTTTACCGTAAACCAACAAACACCAGTCTTCTCCTGATTATGTCATGTCATGTCATGTCGATGACCGCTACAAAAGATCCCTAGTCTAGACAATGTTAAACCATGATTTTCGCTTGTCGTCGACCTGGGATCTATTCACAACAGAATGTGAACGCCTCAAACTGATGTTCTCTAAACTCAAGTACCCAAATTCTCTTATCAACTCTACCATCGCTCACTTTGTTACTTCTGTGATGTCGCGAGACACGCTATCGACGCCTCAAACTGAAAACATCCATTGGATAGTCTTACCAATTAAAAAACCAGAGGTCAGCTGACATAGTAAAGAAACATCTCTCTGACTTAAGCAACAAAATTGACCACATTCTACAACCAGTTTTCGGAGGCTGTAATTATGTAAACTTGGTGACGATCTTAAAGTGCAGGAGCCTAAGCTACCCGTGATCAATCAACAGTGTGTTGTGTATCACTCTGTATGTGATCTGTGTGATGCAGATTACGTCGGCTATACCAGCCGTCACCTTCATCAGCACTTTGATGAACATCGGTTCTCCGCCATCGGGAAACACCTAAAGAATAATCACCAAGTTGACATAATTGGCGACCTGACAAGCAAATTCACCATCCTAAAGAAATGTCAGGGAAAGCTTGATTGCTTAGTCTTTTAAATGCTTTCGAGTCTAAACACCCAGTCAGACTCCATTCGCACGAAACTATTTGTCTAACGGACATAACTCTCATTTTATAACACCTCTTTGAATGAACACCGGACAGTTACTTTTAGTCTTAATTTAATTTATTCTATTTCACTCCTTTACTTTATGTATAAATTATCTGTTGCATTCTTTACTTGATAATGGTGCCAAGATGACACCGAACCGTCGTTCCGTTTTTTCGCTTATTTTTAAACTCAACTGTATTTCTAAATTTAATCTTTTTAGTAAACATTTTTTTTTACGGTTAAGCTTTTATAGTTTTTAGCTGTTTTAGTGTTCCTACTTTGGTTTTACCGTTGCAGACGTCAAAGGAATTATGTTTTGTCGCACAAATGATATTCTTCTCCGTAGAAGACGAAGAGAAGTACGGTCTAGATAGGGTTCATAACATAGAGGGATTAACCTTGAAAAAGTAAAGAAATCTTTAAACGTGAGAGGTCAAAGTTGTTGTAGACATTATCGTGTCTACACTAAATTCTGTTTGTTACCAACCTTTAGGGCAAGGTCCTTTCTTAAGGATGCAATATTTCCCCTTTGGCCAATTCAGAATACCATCAGACAGTGTCTTCATGCAAAACTTTTGCTCCATGTCATCTTTTTTAGCACGGCCAGCCAAATAATGATTGACCGACCATTTGTTGTCTGAGCGATAATCTTCAGTGTCCTCAGTGATAACGGGTCCCCTTGCGCCAAAGAAAGTTGGTTCCTTTGGGACATCCTGACTTTGGCATTGGCAGGCCATAAGTACCCTTGGGCCATGTGAGAGGTATTCTCAAGTCAGGATCTGAAAATTGTACCACGATCAAGGGTGTTAGTAGCTCTCTTTAGTGGCACACATCAAACGTGTGACACCTTAAATAATAATTAAGGTAACTTTGTACAAGTCAAAGGCATTGATATTTGATAGCATCTTTGCCCTACCTTTGATGACAATCATAAACGCATTACCTTGAACCAACGTCTAAGGCGCTTTTAACTATGTCAAAGGTTTGGCAAAGACGACTATCCCCTGGTCTTTGGCACTACCGCAAGCGGGTTAGAGGTAAATGCCATTTTTTCGTGAAGTGAAAGAGACCTGTAGTTTGGAAGAGATTTTACCTTCAGGTAGTATAGCTCCTTTTAACTTAGGGTATCCTCCAATATTCTCTCAACATTCTGACTCTTTTGCGTCATGGACTGAGCGGAATCGCATCCCGACAAGCGAGAATTTTTGAGGTGTTTGAAAAAGTCATAATGGACGGCTTTGTACATTGGTATCAGTCGAACTCTTATGGGCTCGGGCAAGTCGGATCCTCCAGCCGTAAGAATCGTCTTGTCGGACATAAATTTGCTCCCCTCGTCTATGGATTGCTTAAAAGTGTTTACATCAACCTTCAAAGACGCACTGTATCCTCCATAACCTCCAGACACCCCCACCGAGTTTCCAATCTGCAGAATAAATACGAGCAAGTGTGAATTTACAAAGCAATCAACGTGGACTATTTGTTTTTTGATACCTGATGAATGAAATTGTTGAGCACCAAACAAGCTTCATTAAAATCTCACGATAGCATTCATTTAACAATTTGACAGCTTGGCTAGGTTGGTTATGACCGAATGGTAAACGAAGCACATATTGCTGCTCTTAGAGTAAGCTAATTAAGGGTAGTTTTAGTTTTTGTAGTCAAAACAGAAAGATTAACTTAAGGAAACAACGATATTTCCACAATCACGACTTGCGCACAAACAGTTTTTGTTTTCAATTTCTCAAATAAGAAATGAGGCTTACGTCAATGGGGTTTGCCTATACGATGCTGAGTTAAATTCTGCCAATTAAAAGTCATCCGGCAAAGTAACAGAGGATATCTACTGATTCTCAGCCCACGAGGCCGTACAGCGAAGTTGACTGAACGAGGTGATATTGTAGTACATTTAGAAGGCAGCATTAGTTTCTATAATTTACTAAAATTATCATGATCACCAACTGCTAATTTTAAAACAAGATAAGTCGTGTTTATTTATTTATTTTTTAATTAATACACCACAAGTTAATACAAGTAATTTCATCAAATACGCACAAAAGACAGAATCTCAAGAAGTCGATTATATTTACTTAATTTAAGCAGACTCATTCAAAAGTGACACTTGAGATTTAGCAACGGAGATGGAAGGATGGCGTTATGACTTTGGTTTGCTTATCTGCTTTTTCACTTTTATTTTGGATGAGAGAGACTAAGGAAAAACTAGAACCAGACTTCCTTCTCATTTATTGCCGGGTTGGTAGCATTTTTTAATGGAGCTTTTGGTCAGGAAAGGTTAACCCAAGAAGATGTTATTTATTTTGGTATAGTAATTAAAGTTGTTTGAGGAATCAGCTTTCTCTGAGAATCTTATTTTTTATTATTTTTTAATTTTGAAATCTGGCGACAATTTTTTTTCTTGACTCACTAAAATAAGCCTCCAGTCTCTTTAGTTCCATATCTAAAAGTTTCATGCCAATTATGCCCATACAACTCGCTGCACAAAACGCTGGTTAAATGTACTTTGAAACTGTTATGGTCTTGCATTTGTCTTAGCTGACGTACAAGTAGCGTAAGATCGCGGCCAGACTTTCTCTCTCACATCTGAAAGACTCTTGTGACCCAAAGCAATTTTGAAAGAAAAAAAGCAACCAGAAACATTACGCGAACGCAACTAGCATTAGAAGAAGTATAATTTTAAGTTGCATGTAGGATTTGGATTACATTACCTCATATTTATCAGAAATGTGGCCCATTTGTATCATAATTTTTCAAAAATTCTTAGTATTACAGGACCTTACAGAATTCAGCGTGTAACAAAAATCCTTACCAGTCTTTTTTTGAGGCAAGAAAGAGAATGCTGATTCCATCGTCCGATTTTAGAGCTCTTGGCATTTTTTTTGTGAGCATGGGGTCTTAAAAATGTAGTTGTATCTCAAAACGTTTTTAGAGCCATGAGAAAATTAGCCTGCAATGCAGGCGTATTTTTGGAGCGGGAGCGCTGAATAATCCTTCGTTGCTGTCATCTTGGGCGAAGGAAGCGCGAGAGGGCTGGAGCGAGTCAAAAGTGGCCCTAAGGGAGAGGACGACTGGCTGAGAAATAAAGGAGGGGGAGGGGGAGAGGAGGGAAAAATACGCCTGCCTGTACTCATTGTTTGTTTGCAGAACCCGTACACTGGATAGACGGGGACTCTGATTGGTGCGGTAGGTCACATATTGATTGATACCTGACAATCCACGGCAGATCGGTCCGCATGTCATTTCATTCCAGCTCCACTAGCACTGTGCTCAATAAAACCGTGTCTTTCAGAAATTGGAATATCACTTGAATTGAGCTCCGAACAAAAAGAAATATTTTTTTCACTGTTGTCGAGACAAGATGTATTGGCAGATTTTCCTACCGCCTTTGGAAAAAGCCTTACCTTTCCGTTGTTGGTTCGACTGAAGGGCATTTAATTTGATTTTATCGAGCAAAAGTGCTGATGCGATCCTTGTCTGTCCGCTGAAAAGTGCTGTGAAGAAGCAACTTCAATGGGACGAACAAAATACGGATACCGACTAAAAAGATATTGAGGATGCAAAAAAACCGTTTATCATTGCTTCAGCGGAGGAGTGCTGTCCGTTTTTTCGATCGCTGAAAAAGATTGATACACCAGTTGACCAGCAGCTTTGTGTGATACTGGGGACGACTCGCATACTGTTCAGTTGGACCGGGTAAAGGCACTGGGGTAAAGGTTTGTATTCGCATAGCCCCGAATAAAACTTTGAACTGATCTGCGCTTGATATTCTGTATTTGACCTTTGCGGCGCACAGCGTGACACTTGTAAATCTTCTGAAAGCGAACGCAGAAAATTAACTTTTTACTAATTTGACCGTCACACAGTAGCTTTATTCTTCCATGATTCTTTTTATTTTGAGACAGAGACAATTTACACTTTACTATGCTTGATTTCAAAGTAGAAACTTAGATCATGCCAAGTACGTGACATGACTGCACAAGCTGCACAAGCTGTGATGAATGAAGCCGGAAATGCACTGATCAAGCGCAAGCCAGTATAAATAGGGGCGTTTGGCGATTACACAGGGTTTGCGGGCAGGCGTTTTTTTTCGCTCTCATTTCCTGCCCCCCCCCCCCCCCCCCCTCCCCCGCTCCCCCTCAGCCTCCTTCAAATACGCGAGCTAAATTTATTATTCAGCGCTCGCCCATGAAAAACTGCAGGCTATGAGAAAATAAACAACATTTTCTTTTTACTATTTAGATTGATTGGGGAGGGGGTGGGGAAAGGCGGATTCTGGCGGCATCGACTTTGAACCTGAAAAACATTTTTAATATTTGAGCAAACGTTCTAAATATTCAGGACTTATTGAGAAGTTTGTCTGGAAAATTTTGATGGAGTCGGTTTGTTCAGATTAACTTTGGTGTTACCATGGCAACCAATCTTTAGCGGCAGCTTTTTTTAGAAAATAATAAATCCTTTATTATGGTAGGGAAAAATCACTTTCCTTTCCTTCCCATGACGTTTTTTTTATGTTTTTAGCTCATATTAGTGTTACTTTATTTAATTTGGTTACTTTTCGTCCAATTTCAGTGTATTCCTGAAGTTCTGCAGGGAAAATCCAGAAATCCAAGATGGCATATCCAAGATGGCCGCCATTTGGCGATCATGGCCTAATTACTTCGTGCTGCGGACCTCAAAGGAGACATTTTTGATTTTGTTAACAAAGGTTACTGACGTGAGGATGGTGAACAGGCTTCGATCTATACCCCAACTACAGTCAGGGAACATGGTCTAGGGTCGTCAAGTGAAAGAAGAAAAGAATGAGCAAATCACAGTTACTAATAATTATAATTAGTATAAATCCACCAGTGTTCTATCACGAATGCCGTTCTCTGATTGGCTACACTACTCGCTATCTATTCTGTGATAGATAGTGAGTAGCGGTTTTCAACAAAATGGCGGCCGCTTCGTCGCGTTTTCGAAGCGTCTGAGATGAGGAAATAGATAATTTACTTGTTTAGATCGACTAGTAGATTTATACTAAAACAATTAGATTATTCGCTCTCGATTTCTATGCGTGATGGCTGCGCCCTCATCAGCTATCACGCGATAGAAATCGAGAGCTCATAATCTAATTGTGAATTAGATCACGCTGCATAGGATTTTGTCTGCATGAAAAATGATGTTCTAAGACAAACTATGAAGCTCATAAAAAAATGAGGGTAAAGACCCTGATAGGGAAGGGGTTAAAGGGTCTTTTTGGACAGTTTTGCCTTACAAGATCTTCCTGTAGGAACATTAACGAGGTAACACTATTGTTGTCTAGTAACCAAAGACTGAATAAATAAACCAAAAATATTGTGGGAAAACATTCACGTGTCGATGGAAACAGAAAACATATTGACAGTCCTTACATCTTCCATGGCATATTCGTAAAACGTAGAGCGAGTACAGTCGAACCTCCCTTTGCGACCACGTCTCATAAGCGACCACCTCTCATTAGCGACCACTTTTCCAACATACGAAAA
Organism: Pavona decussata; assembly: GCF_977016875.1. Classification (NCBI taxonomy): domain Eukaryota; kingdom Metazoa; phylum Cnidaria; class Anthozoa; order Scleractinia; family Agariciidae; genus Pavona; species Pavona decussata. The sequence goes on from NW_028145698.1 coordinate 1,655,128, forward strand.
GTTTTCAGGTCAAATCGCTATAGATGGAACCTCTCGTAGGCGACCACCTCTCGTAAGCGACCACCTCCCGTAAGCGACCACTTTAAGAGATGATTGTTTGGAATTTTCAATTGTTTTTAACCTCCCGTAGGCGACCACTTGACACACAATCTGCTGTATCTCTCACAAGCGGAAATTGAAAAATGTGTCGCTTTAACATATTGGCCACATCATTACAGCGGACGCCGTAAATCTCGCAGTCTGCAGAAGTGTTTACCGATATAGCTTAGCATTGAAACAATTGACAAAATACACATGCACTTTACTTCTCACTGAAATAAACTTTAATCAGATTGAATCCCTTGTAGGAAAGAAAAGCTTTCTTATCTTTTATCTTTCTTATCTTTTTGCTTATGTTCCGTTCCCTGAACATTTACACAGCGCTATTTAAAGTAAGAAAAGAGTCAAGTTTCTTTCACAATAATTGTCTCAATCGCTGTATTAAGTAATGCGCCGATCAAATCGAAACTTCAGCATCCCCCCCCCCCCGGGCAAACCCCGGGCATTTGACTATTCTCTGTGCCCGGGGGTGGGGAATTTGACCTTGCCCAGGTGGGGTGGGGAAAATTGAACCGGAAGTGTCAGGTTTCAAATCGCTTTTTTTTTTGGGGGGGGGGGGGGGGGGGCCGAAGTCGCTAACAGCTATAAATACGTGTTTGGACGAGATGGAGGAGTTTAAAGGAAGAGATACAGCATTACAAAAAAATGTTACAAAAAAAGGTCTTCAAAAGTGAGATGCTTAAATATTAATTTGCTTTTATAGATTGTATATAAACGATGTAGATTTTTTATACAATGAGTCAAGCTGCGGCTTTGTCCTGCAGTGAATAGTGAAAGAAATAAACACTGTCGAATGAAAAACCGCTTTGGCTTAAGTTGCAGAATATCCTGCCACTCGAACAGCATTCTACGTAGCCGGCTAACTAATTAATATGTATTTCTAGTTCTTTAAACGATGTAGTTTTTTATGCAATCAGTCAAGCTGCACCTTTCTCCCGCATTTGTGTCTGCAGAGGTTTTTAGAATAGCCATAAAACAGCAGTGAACAGTTAAAGAAAAAAAAAACATTGTCGAATGAAAAACCGCTACTTTGGCTTAAACTGCAGAATACCCTGCTACTCGAACAGTCTACGTAGCCGGCTAACTCACTTCAAATATGTTATTATGTATTTCTCGTTCAACAACCTTCGCCGTGTTTCGGTGTTAGAGCAGCTTACGCTTGCTGATTGACATTGTCCGACTTAATAAATTCAATTTCCAATCATTAGTTTCAATGTTAAAGTTGTGGCTTTTGTAGTAACTCATGACAGGAGCCGACAACGATTGTTCTTTAGGAGGGGCATTTGAACACCATTTTGGCCCGAGGGGGCGGGAATTTGAACGATCCAATCTTCAAAAGTTCAAATGCCCGGGGTTTGCCCGGGGGGGGGGGGGGGGATGTTGAAGTTTTGAGTTGATCGGCGCATAATTTGTGAGATAAAAACCATAATCACCATAGACCCTAAGATTTTTTGCCTAGAATAATTTTGGACCAGTCTTAATATACCTGTAGCTAAGAAAAGTTATCACTATGGGTTTCGATAAGCACTGGCAAAAGGGTTAGGTCTCCGCAATTACCATATGTAAATTACCCGAAATTAAGACCCCTGTGGTCTGACCTCTGGTAAGCGACCACCTCCCGTAAGCGACCACATATCCTTGACATTATGGGTGGTCGCTTACGGGAGGTTCGACTGTACTTTCAAAGCGCGTTATGTTTTTCCGACCCAGAATCACTTGCACAACAACATTCTGAAAGGAATCAAGAAACGTTATTAACATAATGAAACAATCAGACCTTGACGCGGATGCAAGCAACCACTGCGAAGCGCGGTAAAACCAGTGTGAGCTGTAGGCCTTTTGCACTAACTGGTCACATGGTACAAAATCCGCCATACTGGTTGACAAAAGCATGTAGTAGATTCGAACACAAAGGAATTCCAACCTGTCAAGCTTGTCTTTCCCTTGTTCTCGATGTCCCAGTGGAGGATGCCACGCTTTTTTGCCATCCAGTATGGATTTTTATCATGTGACCAGTTAGTACAAAAGGCCCATTCACGATTGATTTTGATTCGCTATCTCATTGGTTGAGAAGATGGGTTGAGTAGCAGAGGAATACCACTCAACCTTTGGGCGACGATTGACGCGAAGTGAGACTGGTTTGAAAGTTCCTTCCTCCTCTCACAAAAAATAAATAAATAAATAAATAAATAAATAAATAAATAAATAAATAAATAAATAATAAAAGATGGTGGCTTGCCGGGAGTGATCAGGTTTGAAGATGTTCTATTTATTTTTATTTTCATACTTTAAGTCATTATAACTCTTTGCTGTTTTGTTTGGCACGTTTATCAGTATTCATTCCGAGATATTTTCAGTTCTTTTTAAATTCATTTTTGCATGGGATAGTTACTGGTACTTTTGCATGTGATTATTTATATTATGAAACACGAATGTTAAAAAAAAAAAATAGGCATGTAAGGATCGTAATATTTTTCCTAGGAACTCAAACAAATATTGACGGTCTGCCATCTCAGGTACACATTAAAAAAAATAAGTTAGAGTCAGAGTGTAACAATTGACTCGTCCCTTTGGTAATCACACCCTTGCTCTTGGTAACACGTACGTAATTATTTTAAAATCTGATGAAAGAGACTGAATAAAGTATTCGACTGGCAGCTATGAGTCTGTCTACTAACTGTACATGTCCAATCATTTTTTAATGTAGCCCAATCTGTTTGAGTCCTGCGGTTTTTTATTCACCCTTCTGCATACCAACACCACTGCCTATCCCATTAAATTCCCAAATAGCCTAGGTAGTTTCAAATTAGTTTCCTTGAGGGTCTACTCTCTAAAACTTAGCGCTTAATTGTGCTTGTGCAGAACTATTTTCAGTGATGACCTAAACTACATCATACTATCTAAAAGTAGCCAATCAGTTTGTAGTTTCTAATTAAAAAACTACCATATATTCATATATTCTACAAATTCTCACCATATACTCCAACGGGTCGTATGGAATGAATGTTTGACTTTTTGCGTTAAGTTAACAGTCAACCTTCTTCACGAGTGTTCAGTATTTTTGAAATTGAACAGAGTTTGCAAATCTTGAACATCGCAAGCGAGATTTCAGAGTTTCCGTAAATATTTCCCTAATTTTTTGACGGTATAAAGCTGTGAATTTTTCTTTTCATTACAGCATTAAGCACAAATGTTTCCTAAATAGTTTTCATTTATTTTTTTTCAGTTAATGTGCATGCGTCTTTTGTCGGAAAGATTTCCGAAAAAATGTTCAAAATTCAATTTAAATGCCGGACATTATAAAGAGGAATTCAAAGGTTTAAAGCTGTGAATTTTTCTTTTTATTACGGCATTTATAAGCACAAGTTGGCCTATTCGATTCCGATTGTGAAGTATCCTTGTGGCAAGTTACTTCAAAAGACGCGAAAGTTTTTGGTCACCTTTTAAATTTTGGAAGTTAAAACGTCTTCTTGCTAATTGGGCATCGCAATTTTTTGGTATAATAAAGCAGCGAGTTTTCTTCTAGAATCAAGGGAGCAATTAATTTACGACTGAACAAAATACTTAAATTCAGAAAAAGTTTCGCGTTGCGTCATGAATCTAGAATGAAGACGAAAAATCAATTTAAAACGCTGTATTATAATTACTCCGATTAAGCCGATTCTGTTGTAGGAAGCTAGACTGGACCGCTAAAAGACCGGGTTTTGGGTGAGATTTAAGTTGCGTTGGTGCCGTTAATAATTGCCAAATGTCACCCTTGTTTTGTCAACACATAGGCCATGTCTCATGTCAGTTCAAATGTCAGTGTCATGTCCAATTTCAAAGACAAGCCTTCTATACCAGGTCTATAGTATTCTTTGACCTTGCTTTCTTGTGAAGAGCCCTAATTAAAGTCTTGTTCTGGACTACTATTATTCCATCAGCCTAGAAAGTCTAAAAATGTGGTTTATTTCTGAAAAATATATGTATAAAATATATATGTATTAACGTTTTTGTTAACAGATTTATCTCCAAATCCCAGGAGCACATCTTTCAGCTGCACCAATTCTCCCGCGTTGATAGTACAGGGGAAGTAAATAAATTTGTCGAAAGTGAATTCAAATGTTAATGCAAAACTGCGTTCTTTAGATAATCAGAGAAATTGACCGAGGAGCGCGGCCATATTATAGGACGATAGCAAGTAAATAGTCATATTAGAATTTGGGCTGGGTTTTAAAGGACCAATCCGCAAATGATTTGACCTGATACTTAGCCTAATTTTTATTTTTAACACCGAAATAGCAAAACCAGGAAGCTGCTCCTAAATAAACAATGAATGAAACACGGCGATATTTTTGAAATTTATCTCATCGAGTCTTCCAAATCATTTCACTTATCTACGTTCTATTAGCTTTCAAATGACCTATTTAGCTAATAGATTCATTCAAATAAACCAGAGTAAGACATCTTATTATGCGAGTGTATTTATGCGAGTTTTTTTTTTTTTATATTTATTTTTTATTGTAAATGGCTTGAACCCAGGAGTCATGTCATAAGTACGTAAATTATGATCATCCGGGTGAGTGTAGTCCTGAGAAGGACTGTTTGTGGTGACTTTGACTGACGTTTCGACAACCTTAGCGGAAGTCATCTTCAGAGTCAAGTGAATTGTGGAACGTCAGTAGGTGGTATATACGTCTCTGGTTGTTAACCTGATTGGTCAACGAAGTCCAGATGTTATTGGTCGTTTGTCAGTAAGCCGTGATGTTATTGGCTGTGAAGATTGTAAAAGGTAATTGGTGCGTTTCGATCCGTCTTTTGTTAGTCAAAAAAGTCCGTTGTTAGTAAAATGTCTATTGTTTGTTTGTTTCGTTGTTGTTTCCAGTAAGTCGTTTGTATGGTGCAGGTAGTTGTAGGCAATGGTTGAGTGGCGTTTGTTCTAAGTTAGTAAACCAGCTTTCCAGAGTGAGTCGTTACTAGTAATTTGTGCAGTAGGCACATATACAAACCATATACAAAAAATATTTGTCACCACACAAACGACTTATTGACAGCAACAACGAAACAAACAAACAATAGACATTTTACTAACAATAGACCCACGGACTTTTTGACTAACAAAAGACGGATCGAAACGCACCAATTACTTCTTACAGTCTTCACAGCCAATAACATCACGGCTTACTGACAAACGACCAATAACATCTGGACTTCGTTGACCAATCAGGTTAACAACCAGAGACGTATATACCACCTACTGACGTTCCACAATTCACTTGACTCTGAAGATGACTTCCGCTCAGGTTGTCGAAACGTCAGTCAAACTCACCACAAACTGTCCTTCTCAGGACTACACTCACCCGGATGATCATAATTTACGTACTTTATTTTTTATGTTTTCTATATTTTAATTTTTAACCTGCAAACGTCAACCTGCAGTTTACACCCTCCGTATTTATTCTCTTCAAAAGATCAGAATTGAGCCGCTTCGCTGTTAGCTCGTTGTTCAATTCTGTTTGAGGCGAAAAAAGTTAGAAAAAGCTCTTCCAGGGTAGAGATGTTAGTATACTCGTCAATAACTTTGAAGTTAAAGACCGATACAGTTTGCCGTTAACAGAAATTATCGAAAACTAACTTGAAGATGGCGTAACGTTAAACACCTCTCAAACGTAATTCGAATTCCGCCTCCGTTTTGACTGCCATCTCACCCGTTTATCTTACGTTTTTAGTCTTTATTCTTCACTACGTTTCGATTAATTAGGTTGTTTCAATCACTATGATTTATTTACACGTGAACTCGCGTTTACGGCAAACGGCAAACGTGAGATTCGCCGCGTTAATATTTTCTTGAAAAACGAGCACATAGATAAGAATAGTGCAAAAATAATTCTGACCTTTGATACTAACGCAAAACTACACAATTTTACCGAGAAACTTGAAAAACAGCGAGCGGCAAATGTAGGATAAACATGATCACATGATAATTTCTCCCGTTTACCGTAAATTGTTGGACTTTGTATCCGGTATACCGGTAAGTTGGAAAATAAAAAATGCCGGAATTCGGAACCGTAACCGGAATCTTCGGAATGACTATAATTAAAAAAGAAATATTCAAAAATAACAAATTAATAAATAAAAACAAATAAATAAATAAATAAATAATATTAATAAACAAATAAAAAGAAAAACACAAAAGAGAACAAACAAGACCAGTTTAAAAGAAACTACTGCCGTAGTGTGACCTTAAGCCTCATTTATCTCGCCAACGCTATAAACTGTATTAGGGAAGGACTATGTTAATTTTTTTCCCTCAAGGGTTGGTGGGGGGTGTTGTGGTGGGCAGATCTAAAAAAAATTCTCTCCTGTGAAAAGTGATGAATAAAAAAAATTGTGCATAACAATCCAAGCAAGCTCTGTATTCCCTGAAACTTCTGCAAGTAAATTAAAAACAAAAATCATGCCGCTTATGAAATTCGCAAAAGCAAATTCTTGCCTAAAGCTATTAACTGTATTAGGGGTAGACCATTTTCCATATTATTTCTGAAGGGATGCTGCAGGGAGGGAGGGGGGAGGGAGGGTTGCCCAGCAAACTTGCCCAAGTGCACCCCATTGAAAAACCGTATAGTCTTTGCACGTTTGTTCTCTTTTTTGTTTTTCTTTGTTTTTGTTTATCAATTTGTTATTTTGAGTAATTCTTTTTTAGTTATGGTCATTCCGAGGATTCCGGTTCCGGTTCCGGATTCCGACTTTCATCCTTTTCCAACTTACCTCCGTTACCTGCAAGTAAAAACTGGATCATTGTATCACGTAGTTCTAAGGATTTGACTGGTTTAGCGGCCATGGTATATGAGCCATTATACCATTCCCGAGAAATAGCGACTATTGCATATTGTGCTGTCTCGTGATTGTTTTCATTCTCGTGCTTGTTGGGTATGAGATGATTATCCAACACACGCTTGCATTGTGGAATAAATTTATACATCTCCGTAGTAATACACCAATGATTTGACAACCCCTCCCCCTTCCCCCCTCGGGCATGGCCGGGGTAAAGCGGGGAGTTTCACTCATATTCACTCCATTTTATCCCCCCCCCCCCCCCCCCCCCTATAAACTGTATTAGGGAAGGACTATGTTAATTTTTTTCCCTCAAGGGTTGGTGGGGGGTGTTGTGGTGGGCAGATCTAAAAAAAATTCTCTCCTGTGAAAAGTGATGAATAAAAAAAATTGTGCATAACAATCCAAGCAAGCTCTGTATTCCCTGAAACTTCTGCAAGTAAATTAAAAACAAAAATCATGCCGCTTATGAAATTCGCAAAAGCAAATTCTTGCCTAAAGCTATTAACTGTATTAGGGGTAGACCATTTTCCATATTATTTCTGAAGGGATGCTGCAGGGAGGGAGGGGGGAGGGAGGGTTGCCCAGCAAACTTGCCCAAGTGCACCCCATTGAAAAACCGTATAGTCTTTGCACGTTTGTTCTCTTTTTTGTTTTTCTTTGTTTTTGTTTATCAATTTGTTATTTTGAGTAATTCTTTTTTAGTTATGGTCATTCCGAGGATTCCGGTTCCGGTTCCGGATTCCGACTTTCATCCTTTTCCAACTTACCTCCGTTACCTGCAAGTAAAAACTGGATCATTGTATCACGTAGTTCTAAGGATTTGACTGGTTTAGCGGCCATGGTATATGAGCCATTATACCATTCCCGAGAAATAGCGACTATTGCATATTGTGCTGTCTCGTGATTGTTTTCATTCTCGTGCTTGTTGGGTATGAGATGATTATCCAACACACGCTTGCATTGTGGAATAAATTTATACATCTCCGTAGTAATACACCAATGATTTGACAACCCCTCCCCCTTCCCCCCTCGGGCATGGCCGGGGTAAAGCGGGGAGTTTCACTCATATTCACTCCATTTTATCCCCCCCCCCCCCCCCCCCCCACACATGGTAGGCGGGGAATACGCCAGAAATGACGGTCCTTGCCTCGTTAACCAGGGAATAAGCGGGGAATTCACTGTTTTGTGTCCTGTTCCAGGCTCCAAAATCCTTCAAATGAATGGTACATTACCAGTACGAAGCTGTTGAATTCTAGTGAGATCAACGTTTCAATCGAATAACCGGCAATTTTATTTTGGCTGGGGTTGGAAACTTGCCCGGTTGTCATTCCCTCTCTCAGTAAATAAGGGTAAATAGAATTATCAGTATTGTTATGGAATAAGTGCGATTTGTTAATGCATCATTTTGTTTACATGTTTATTCCCAGGGGCCCTTCTCGGCGCGGGAGATTTCATTGCACAACAATGTGTGGAAAACGTTCGTCTACGGGACCACGATGTGGTAAGAACTGCGCGGATGACCGCCATTGGGTCAGTTGTCATAGGACCAATATTTCACGTGTGGTACTCGACACTAGATAAACGCTTTGCTCGGAAAAGCCCAGGAAATGCCATGAAAAAAATGACAGTGGAAAAGAGCATTCTAGCCCCAGTATTTCTGATTTTATTTTATGGCGCAGTTGGAATCGTGGAACGTCGGACATTGAAGCAAATCAGCGATAAGATTTACGAGGAATTTTATCCCAACATGGTTGTGAACTACAAGATTTGGCCTGCGGTGCAGTTCTTGAACTTTTACCTGTTCCCAGCGCATTTACGAGCTTTAGTGGTTAATGTTGTGTCGCTGTTCTGGAATACGTACTTAGCGTGGACATCGCATAAGGAACTAGAGCCAGTAGAGCACACAGAACCTTGAAATTAGGGCTTTTGGTAGTAACGCAACGATAGGCCTGCCCAGATGCGTGACAGGATGCCAAAACCATAATACAATCGTCGTCAATTTTGTTGAGAAGATTACCACATTTTTACCTTGACGTCACTCTCCTCCTCGGGGGAGAGGGGAACCCCGCGGAATTTTTCGTAGGGTGTGTAACCCACCTCTCCAGACCCTGATCCTATTTTAGACTAAACCTGACCCTCGAAACTTCATACCTATTTTCAGACCTGGTTCCTAGAATCCATACCGTTTTAACACTTTCAGACCAAACTGGTTAAAATCTATGCCCTACTTCAGTCCCAAATCACTCAATACCCTATCCTATGGCACCACCCCTCCCTGGGTCTCCTCCCTTCCCCTTGTTTAAAAGGGAGCTTAAGCAACGCAAACGTCACCCGAAAATATATCTTTATTTAATTTGTTTTACTTCTCGATTATTTCAACTCGCTCAACGTTTAAAAAAATGGCGAACTATCTAGGAGCCAAATTGGTAGGAGTGGCGTTCAAGTTATGCACCTGTCAATGTTAAGCTGTTGGGGGGGGGGGGGGGGGGGAGGCCGGGCAAAGGCGATCATCTTTTCAGTTCAAATGCCCCACCCCAGGGAAATTAATCATGGTCAAAAGTGTGCAAGTTCTCCATCTCTATGTAGCAAAATGCATAGGTCTGTCAAAAAAAAAAAAAAGTAAGCATCAACCATTTTCGATCCTACCATACTACTCTAGTGGCTATAAAAACCAAAAACTGCCATACTGTCCGGCGGAACGGAATTGAGTATAGCACTCTACCTTTCCTCGTAACAAATCTTTAAATAGCAACTGACGAGAATCGAAAGATTCGAAACGTAACCGCGGTCTTGCTTGCAAACTCACATTGTTTTCTGAAACTTACAATGGAGGAAAACTTCGATGATGGTTTGGTATCACACACGGACACAAGTCTTTTGAAGACAATCCAACTGGATTACCAAAAACCTGGATGCTCTAAAGAGTATGACGGGGATAGCGACTCATCAGACAAAATACCAAGCTACCAACTGCCTCCCAAAACTGAAAAAGAACAAGCCGTAGAAGAAGAAAAACAGAGCGACGCCAAACGAAAACGAAAAGCTGACGCAGAAGTCACGTCCTCAGCGGAAGCCAAAATCAGAAAAACGGCGGAATCCGTAAGAAAAATAAAGAGACATTTGGACAAGAAGACGTGTCCCAAGTCACTCCGTTACAACGTGCGGGCAAACATTCCGCCAGACGAACAATTTAAAAAAGACATTCAGGCGGTTAAGCAAAAAGCCGAGCAGGGTTTTATTTCTGCCTTAACCAAGTTCACTACCGCTGCCTTGAACAACAAAAAATTAAGCTTCAGAGAGATAAAACAAAGGCTCGCCGTATCGGCAGTCTAAACGAGAAAGGCTTGTCAAACAAATCCAGAGAAAAATCGCCAACGGCGGACATTGCAAATCTATCAACTCTTGCAGCCAATTGAGAGCAACAGCTCAACAATCGACTTCTACTTGTTTCCAGTCATTCTCGGTCATCCAAGATGGCCGAGATCCAAGATGGCATTGGTAGGTTGAAGTCAAAAGTTCCGATCCCCGGGAGTCGGCAAATGATCAAAAGTCCCTACCTCAGGCAGACTTGTAACGTCAAATCCCCCGCCTTTGCCCCCCCCCCCCCCCCCCTTCAGCGGTTTGACATTGATAGGTGCATTAAAAGAGAAAATGAAAACTTTACCGTTATACGTTCACGTTCTCCACAAACCTGAAATGCGGTCATTTCACGTTGTTGTTTTGCAGAGGCAGCAAAGAAATGTTCCAAAATGTAAAACGCACGTGCATTAAACCTATTGTTTTGCGGCGTTGTCGTTGCCGTCGCCGTCGTCGTTGCTTAAGCTCCCTAATCAGTTAATGACTGACTTTCAACGGTGAAGGTTTATGCATAATTGTATATAGAAGACCAACATTGCACCGGGGATGGGGGACACGGCAAACAGCAACAGAAAATATGTTACTTAATCAGTAAAATTGCTAGAATATCAATACAAGACAAAATCAAAGGGATTAATGTTGTAATCATCTCAATAGAATTTGACAACGACTGTAGATCATAGGAGACTGAACATGATGGTTTAATTGACAAATCGACTGTGTATCAGTGTAGAATTTTGTTGCTGAGCAAGTACAATGGCTCAAAAGCTCGACCAGTGAGCGAGCAACCGTATTGGTCAAGCGAAAGGAACGCGAGGTCTTGAAGATGAAACTCGGTCCCAGGGTTCTCTCCGCTTAAAGTGCCGTATAAGAGGGGAGACCCCAGAACGAGGTTGCTGGAATATCAAGTTTTTCTTTTCCTGTTTCAGCTGTTTATTAAATTTATGTCTTTTAATTTAAAACTTGAGACTAGAGACAGTGTTGTGTGTCTCATAATGTGTATAGCTGATCAGGGAAAAGGAGCCAGAAAGACTGAATCTTGGACTGAATGTAGGACATTCCCAGAGTGTGGCCAATGTGCGAGCCAGCGATCCAAACGTGCGAGGCATGCGAGCCAAACGTTCGAACCATGCGAGCCATGCAAGCCATACATGCGAGGCACAGACAACCCCCAACGTAAATGCTAACCATTAAGCTAAACGGGGAGCAAGCTAACCTGGGTGCTATTTAGGCCAACCGGAGTGTTTTTAGGCTAACCTGAGTGCCTCGCACGTCTGCCTCGCATGGCTCGCTGGCTCGCTGGCTCGCAGATTGTCAAGACCTACATTCCCATTGATGAAAGCTTTTCTCTTCTTTCAAATAATTCTGCAACCTCAGTTTAATTCGTTGGTTATTTATTATAAATAATTTTATTTAATGACAGCATGGGTTGTAACAAGTGTTCCATATAAATATCATGATTCGTGATTTTAAAGCTCAATTTCAGTATTACTGAAAATAAAGGAAGTTTGACACTGTACATGTAGTTTTCTAGTGTCTCAAATTTTGCGTGGCCTGTGACTTTCTGATAGTCTTTTTATTGGGTGGCTAGTGTACAAAAAACCAATAGAACCCCGTTCTTGGAGACACAGGAGTGAGACTTGGTGCCACGCCAGCACAAGCAGCCCAATCTCTGTGAGCGTTTGGATCTTTGTTACGTCTCGTTGTAATTTGAGTGTCACGATCTGAATCACGCAATGGCGTAAATTGTAAGGGTTTGTATGGGAACTTAGCTTGTCTCCTTGATACCTAAAACCCAAGTAAATTCCCATACATACCCTTATAATTTACGCCTTTGCGTAACTCAGATCGTGACACTCAAATTACAACGAGACGTTTATACAAACATCTTAACTGTCACAGAGCTTGGGCTACCTGTGACACCACACAATCCTGTGGTTCTTGCCATGTGCATTCGTGTTTGTTTCGGCATCAGTGAAATCCTTCTGGAAGAGCTGCTTGCCAACGGCTTTAAGGAAAGGATAGCTGACAGGCGGCCCATGGTACGAGATTGCGCCAAGGGTGACTCTCTCCTGGCGCTCATCTGCTGACCAAAAAGTCTGGGGACTTTGGATGCGAGATTGGATTTACAAACTGTGTGGTGCAAATATGACGCCTCTTCAGTCCATTTCACTTGCATTTGCCGGAGCCTTTTGAAGAACAAGGCAATGGGCACTTCTGTTATCAGGAGCTCATTAACTGGTGCAAATAAGTAGCCCTGCATTCGCTGACTTTGGCGACTGTGTTTTGTATTTCAGATGAATATAGATTAAAAAAGGGAAAAAAAAACTTTTTCCCGCAGCCCTCGGGTTCTTTGGAATTGCGAGCGGCTGCTGGTTTTCGCAGGAGGTGGTCCTGGGAACTAGTATTACATTCTTGTTCCCAGTGTCTCTCCGTCTTCCGGTCGCTAAATTCCAACATGGCGGGCATTTTATAACCAGGTTACGTTACGACTGTGAATTACGAAACTTTTGCGTAGAAGTCGCACAATGAGGATCCTTACAAGAGCTTGGGCAAAATATCAACAGCTTCTCATTACACATCTGTGGAAAACACAAACAATCGGAACAGGTAAGACAGAAAAACCTTATAAACAACAAACACGCATTCAGTCATCTTGTGGGGTTTTCGGTTTCAAATTAAGCTCAATCTCAGTTGAATGGTGGACATCCATTTTAGGGTACACAAAACGTAGCTAGATTTATGGGATTTCCATCGTTAACTCTACACAAATCAAAGACTGGTCTGTTGTAAATTATAAAAATGTCGTCAAAATCTAAATGTTCTAGACTTAATATTTTGTCAAGCTTACATGTATAATGCATCAGTTAGTTCCAGTAGTGCCCAAACCTACCTTGGAACATTTGTCGGCCTCGTGATTTTCAACTCATCACACTGTTGCTTACTTTCACCCATAATTTTTTGGGCAACGATCGATAAATTTGTGATTAAGTTTGTCTAAATATGGTAAAAATGAGATGATAGATGCAAAGAATGAATGGTCAGTGGGGTGCAATACAGAGAAACTTAAACACCTTCCCCCCCCCCCCCCCTCTTTCCCGGGCAAACCCCGGGGCATTTGAACTTTAGATTGTCACCAAATAATTGGTGTTCAAATGCCCCACCTTATCATCGAATTAATTTTGTCTTTCAAATTCCTCTGCTAAAGAACAATTGTTGTAAGCTCCTGTCAGCTTTAATAAAGCTTGTGTATAAACATGCCAACACATGTTTTGTGACCCTTTATATGATGGTCCTGTTTTTACCAGACTTGAGTTACTACAAAAACACAACTTTAATATTGAAACTATTAAAAAATGATTTGAAATTCATTAAGTCGGACGATGTCAATCAGCAAGTGTAAAGCCACACGAGCAATTTTTATATGGCAATTTTTATGTGGAAATTTTTATTTGCCTGTGTAGATGGTGAGAAGTGACCAATTTTTATGTGATTACTGCATTTGCTGAAAAGCTGATGTGTTAGTTTTTATGTGGCAAATAAAAATTGTCAGATAAAAAAATTGTCTGTGTAGACGAGATGCCACATAAAATGTTATTTTTTCAACGTCATCTGTAGAACCCAGTCCCTACAGTCCCTAACATTTGTGCATCGAGCATGGAGCCATCTTGCTTTTTGCCTTTCCATAGCAAAATTATTACTGACGCAAATTAACAACAAATATTTGTCGAGCCATCTACACGGGCAAATAAAAATTGCCACATACAGTTGCCACATAAAAATTGCTCGTGTAGACGGGTCTTAAGCTGCCCTTACTCTGAAACATGGCAGAGCCAAGGTTGTGTAACGAGGTTACTGTATACCTATCAACTTGAGTGTTTACGATTGCATTGTTAAATTGTTCAGTGTCAGTTGATTACCTCTAACAGAAATGTACATGTATGAAATGGAGATGTGAAAACGTACCATATTGTATTCACTCTATAGTATGACAAAAGCACTCTCTTCTTTTCATACACACTTCAAAAATACTATACAACTTCTGAAGACCATTTATTTGTAATCCAATCGCTCACAAATGCTATATTTCTTCCTTTAAACTTTTCCATCTTGTCCAAACACGTGTTTATAGCTGTTAGCAACTTCGTCGTCCGAAAAAAAAAGCCATTTGAAACCTGACACTTCTGGTTCAATTTTCCCCACCCCACCCAGTGGTGGTTGGACGCGGTCCGCAAAGCATGCTGGGGCGAGTTGTCGGTTCGACCTCAGTTGAAACAAACCTTCGTGCTGTGCGGACCTCAAGGAATGACAAATTTTCGCTTCAAAAAGGCAGAAAATCGGTTAATTCGGCAATTTATTCGATAAGTTTTCTCCGATTACCGTTAGCGCACATCGACTGACTAATTTAACGCTCAAAACGTTGGTTTTACACGGCGATCGATCGATCGAAAGCCGGTACAGCCCAAACTGCTCCATGTACTGATTACCACTTCCATACAATTCAATTGTAAAGCCAATCCTGTTGTCCTTCTATGAAATCGTACCTTTTGAATTATAATGTATGATCACGGGCTCGAAAATGTGGCATTGAAATATTCAGAGTTCATAACTACTGGAATCCTATTCTGGTGGAAATAGCCGAATATTATAACACGAAATGAGGTAAACAAGGATTGTAGGGAAATGAAGATTTTCACAGATTTGCTGGATAGGAATTTTGTTTTATCATTCTGTATACTGGTTGTTAATGAGACTGGGACATAAAAAAAAGCTCTCACAAAAGTTCATCTTGCAAGAGTCATAGATTTTAGCCACTAAAATATATGTTTGATATATAGAGATTACTTCATGGTTGGTGAGTGCGTACGATTTTTATTCACGAGTTGTGAAAAATCGCAAACGAACGAGTGAGCGCAGCGAACGAGTGAGTTTGTGATTCTTTACAACGAGTGAATAAAAATCGTACAAGCGAACCAACCATGAGGTAATTTGTTTATTATATATGTACTGAGATATTACAAAATAATGTTAACAACTATCAATTGCACGGTGAAATCAAGACAAAGACCACAACGAGTTGCGAATGATTTTATTCGAGCAAACTGAACGTACAAAAATTCATATCAACATTAAAGTTATTCAATGACCTGAAGAAAGTGGAACAAAGTCTACTTTTAAACGATTCTTTAACTTTAAATGACAATGAAAATTTTCAGCTTTAAATATCGCCGTTCAAAACCGTAACTATATAAAACTTGAAAAAGTTGACTGTTTTGTAAAACTAATTATAGTAATGCATGCATTCTAATCAGAGTTAGGATCCAGTACTTTTAGCCTTTTGTACCTCTTTGGATAAGACTTCGCCTCAACTTCTTGGATTGCCAACTTCGGGGATTGATTGAGGCTGTTAATAGAAATGCTGAATTGACCTCCATGAATAACAGCGCCCGTGAAAAGCGACATCGCTTGTTGGTGATGATCTGCCGCCGAGCGAACCGCCGAGCTAGCTGAAGGATCAGTGGAGCATTCTCCAACTTGAGATGAATTAGTTTTCTCTAAGCTATGCACATTCCCGGACATCAGTTCACTTAAAGTACGAGACATTTTTACTTGCTGTTTTTCAGAAACTACAGAATAATTTGTCACACTTTGAAGATTTTTATGTCCTGACAGTTGAATAATATCTGTCGCTGGGATGTCGTTGTTTGTTAAAGTTTGGATCATTGTTTTGCGACCGCTGTGGTTCTTTACATTGGGCCCCAGCCCGGCTTTTTCTGCCATTTTTTTCATTAACGAATTCAGCTTGTTCACGCCAACGGCTGACTTTTTAAACCATGGTTTAGAAGAATCTTGTTTTTTACAGTTATTTACTGCTAGATAAAATGGCGCGTTGTCTTTCATTTCCGACGGCCTTTTCTCCGCGTAGAATTTGTAAACAGTGACTGGATCTCTTTCGCTTCCCTGAACCGAAAACATCTTCGGTTTTATTTGCCTGACATCTCTGGGATTTTCTCCGGTTCGAGTCTTAGTTTGTCTCTCAGTATACTCTAAAAATTCCTCGCCATTTGTAGTTTGGCGTAGTTGCACATCGCCCCAACACATGTCTCTGTGTTCCTTACAACCACGGAGACCGAAATAGACTGTGTTGTTGAACCAAACTGTATTTAGTAGAGCCTCAGGAGTTGACTTTCCTAACAATCCTTTGTCATACAGCAGTTTTATGTCGTCTTCTGTGAGGGGAACTGAAGCGTTTGGTTTATCGCCTTTGCCTTTCTTCTTGAGATCTCTTTGTTTTGATTTTAATGCCGTTCGTGCTTTTTCAAACTCGACGTCTCTCATAATGCTGTAGCCGTAATTCTTCTTCTTTAAATACCGTTCAAAACTGGCCATCATAGCACGCAAGGAAGTGGGTTCGTAATCTTCGTTGTTTTCTTTCTTTCTTACTGTTATGATAAATTCGCTGATGAATGAACTCAGTTCGTGTGGCGGAATTTCTTCTACAGGCCTTGACTCGTCTTTTAGCCTCAAAAATTCCTTAAGCAAAGCAACATTCTGTTCAGTTTTCTTCCTGGTGTTTTCGTTTTCTTGTCCTTCAATAAATTCCTCTACTGAAGTTATATCTGCAAACCTTGAATTGCTCGAAGAAGACGCCATGGCTTTCCTTTTGCCTTGTGACGCCGTCAGTGAAAGGCGGAAAAACCGATACGATTTTTGTCACTAGTGAAAACTTTCGTCTGTGGCTTGTGGTTGGTCATACGGTATTTTTCACTAGTGAGAAAAATCGTACAACCAATCAGATTGCTTGTACTCTGCAACGCATCATTTTTATTTGACATATTCATTTTGCAGTAAATCTCAGTACATATATAATAAAATAAGTTCTTCAAGAATTGTTTTATTACATCACGTGTTGCATGAGGGAAATGAAAACATCAAATTGATTTTGAATGAAGTAAGTAAAAAAAACCTTGTAAACATTGCCAAATACTTTATTTTCCTTTACTGGGCAGACCTTTACTTTGTATGAAAGACAGTGTATTGGATCAAGGCGAGGTGCATGCTCCCTCTTTTATATATTTAAAAGAAAATAAGGCCTTTTAATACAAACATCAATACACAAAACAATTTTATGGAGATTATGTACATTAGTATCCTCAAACATAGAGAGTGTGAAAGCCAAATAGTAAGGTGGTAAGGAATCACAAATGAACAATAAAAATTCAGAGTAAGTACAAATAGCTGCTCCAAAGTGATTACTCGTTCCCATAGTCTAACATACTATGATAGCACACAATATAAAAATATTGACTTAACAAAAGTTTTGCCCCCCCCCCCCCCCCCCCTTTCCCATTACTACAATGGTTCAGCCTTATGAAAAGCTCCAAAAAACCTGTGAGCAATATCCTCTTTGATCTTGGAAGATTTTTAGTTCAGTATAACAAGACAGGCTACCAACTATCAAATCTATGTTTTTATGTTATTTTAATAATAACAATCATATTAATAATGAAAACTGCTGCACATATTGCACGTGTAATTAATACTTGGCAAACGGGCACAGTATTAAAGTCACACTAGATGTCCTCCTCTCCTTTGCATGGGAAACTCTGCTCACAACTAAGGCATGCCCCCCACTTAACTCATAAACTACGGGCCTGCTTACATCGAAGTGTATCTTGTACACCAATGTGAAGGTGGATGACTCGACATAGTTTGCAGAGCAAATCAGAGATTTCAGCCACTGACAACAGTTAATTACAACTGAGATCAAACTTGGCAAAGGGGCACAGTATTAAAGTCACACCAGATGCCCCCCTCTCCTTTACATGTACTTGTCACTTAAAATCTACAACATATGATCAAATAATTATGTAACTGGATATTTGGAGAAATATTGAAATACAAATTGAGGGGAACTCTGCTCACAAGGCATGCCCCCCACTCATAAACTAAGGGCCTGTTTACATCGAAGTGTATTTTGTACACCAATTTGAAGGTGGATGACTCGACATAGTTTGCAGAGCATACCAGAGATTTCAGCCACTGACAATAGTCAAGTACAATATTATTAAGATCAAACTTGGCAAAGGGGGGCAGTATTATAATCACACCAGATGTCCCCCTCTCCTTTACATGTACTTGTCACTTTAAATCTACAACATATCCAATAATTATGTAATTGGATTGGAGAAATATTGAAATACAAATTGAGGGGAACTCTGCTCACAAGGCATGCCCCCCACTCATAAACTAAGGGCCTGTTTACATGGAAGTATATATTGTACACCAATGTGAAGGTGGATGACTTGACATAGTTTGCAGAGCATACCAGAGATTTCAGCCACTGACAACAGTCAAGTGCAATTGAGATAAAATATACATACATCTACTTTGAAGGTCATCTTACAAATCAGCTGTCAATCTCTTTTATTAACAACACAAATTATATACAATTTTACACAATATATATTTATACAATAAGCACAGAGGTAATAAGGGAAATCATCACTAGAGATTTCATATATGCCTGACTTTTGATGTAAAATACATGCCTGAAGTGACTAAATATTTTTTTGTATGGGAATATATGGAAATATATACAGTCAGTTAATGCATAGAGTGTATACAGCTCAGGCATGCAAGATATACTTTAAAAGTATAAGTAGAATGTAATTTCTGCACAACTGATTCTTTATGGAACTAAGTCAAGTGTTTCCCCTTTTTAGTTATTATTTTTTCTGTGGATCTGTGCTTGTGATAATAATATTTCTGATATTTAAGGTGACATCTACCAACAGTCCATAGCCCTGAAGCCTCAACATTTTTGTCCTGAGTTGAAATAGCAAGTCATTTTGAACAGCTGGCTATAGCTTTCACTTTAGCTTTAGTTGTAAATCTAGAGACAAAACAAGCAAAAAGGAAAACGTCACAATAAATCTTTATGTTACATCGTGACTCGCTCATTGTTTGCTCCTCACAATTGCCAAACTTTAAACACACATAGCAGAAAAACGGTGAGAGGTGCGATGGGGTGCGATGCCTTAAAATCCAAGAGTAACTCTCCATAAAGCAAATGGTGTAATTTTTTTTCTTGGAACCCTGACGATATAGCGTCAAAAAGCAAACGCGTTCATTGATCATTGCACGTGGAGAAAAGCCGCCATATTGGACAAGCTTGCGAGGAAGTCGAATATTGACGACAATAATCAAGGAAATTATGAGAAAATACAATCACTGGTCACCTACATACCTCGTCACTTGTTGAATCCTTTAATTTGGAAGAAAAGCCGTCTTCACGGTGAATAAAACAGTAAATAACACGAAGGAATTATTCGCGTGAAGATCCTTCATGAAAACGCTGGTGAAAGAATACGGTGATGTGATTGGCCAATTACTGCTACCATGATGCTTTTCGGACCGTGTCCAACCACCACTGCACCCCACCCAAGCAAAGGTCAAATTCCCCACCCCTGGGAAGGCCTTACTCGTCAAATTCCTGACTCCCGGGACACAGAAAATAGTCAAATGCCTGGAGTTTGCAGGGGGGGGGGGGGGGTGGGGGGATGTTGAAGTTTCGATTTGATTGGCGCATAACACCTGGTTCAGATGCCATACTTGACACGAGCCACATCAAATTTCAATTTAGATCCACCCAACTTACGCTATAATTTATCCCAGCTGAATTGATTCACATGCTGAACTTAATTCAGCTGTACATGCACTTCACATGAGCCACAGCAAATTTGAAATTTAGGCCTGCCCAGCTTAATTAATCCCAGATGAACTGATTCAGAAGCTGAACTTAATTCAGCCATATTTCGCATAAACTACATAAAATTTGAGTTTAGGCCTACCTAAATTGATTTATCCCAGCTGAATTGATTCAGACGCTGAACTTTATTCAGCGTAAATTGATTCACTGTTCAAGCGTAAGTTATGACTGAAGACTGGAGAGTTACCACATCCTTGGTTGTTGAGCTATGGTTTGACATTGAGCCCTCACTACAACTGCTACAACACTGTTTCTGAATATCCAGGATGTGCTTCCGAAGGGGTAAAGCAAAACTGGAAATACTTACCTGAAGTGGTACCTGCAAAAATATTAGCCTGGTACATGTATCCTCTAGGTATGCATGCATGCTGTCTTTCCTGATTAGTACTCATTGATTAATAAACACAGTCATAAAGTGATTGTACTAAAGGACAAACAACAACAATAAGATATTAACCCTTTAACCCCTAAGGCAAAACGACATTTTCTTTAGATCCAGGACTACAAACTCAGTGCCCATGTATGATATACCATTTTAAAGCTACTCATGAGTATATTTCATAACTGATATAATTATGAATGAGAAAAATTATGGTTTTGAGATAAATGGCCTTAAAACGTAAAAATTTAAAAGTTCAAAAACGTCTCAAGGTTTCTGTATATTAGTTATACCCCTGAACTATAGCTTATTTTGCAGCTCTCAACATGTTCATCAATGTGAGAGATGTTTTAAGACCCACAACTTCTAGAGGAAAAAAGTTGAAAAGTTATGGGGGTGGTCAACCATATCACATATGGGAGGGGGTTAAGTTTTCATCCTTTTAATGAGTAGATCTTCAGAAGACCATCTTGGTGTCAAAAATTCATAGAGATCTGTCAAATATTGACAGAGGTATGGCATTATGTGCCAATTGACACTCTTAGGGATTAAAGGGTTAAGTGGATAAGGGAGAAACGAAGACTCGGGAAAAAAAATCCGAGTCCCAGATGGGATTTGAACCCACGACCCTAAAGTGATTGTCAATTTTAAGCAAATACTGTAGCACCAACTTGGCTAATAATGAGTTCAAGTACAATGAGACTGTGTGAAACTGCAAGAAAATGTATCAATTGAAGAACCGGGTGGAAGCAAGTGTAAGTGATGATTTGACCTTTGGAGTTCCAAAGAACTTACTACTTTGGCCCACAAATTTGTAGTGTTAGAAAGTTTTGTTTAGCTTTAAAAAGAGAAGAAGAAAAATTAGTTCAAGCATCACCTCAGTTGGTTTAGTTCTCAGGCTAAAGTCATAAGCTTGTTGGACAAATTCAAACCCTTAAATGAGAATGTAAATTGTTGGACAAATTCAAACCCTTAAATGAGAATGTAAATTTATGAACTGTGTTTCGGATACAATAACCTGTCTGTATGCCAAATGAGAAATGGTTTATACAGTATTATGAAAGGTGTTTGTCATCGTGGTTTAAATGATAGATGAGTTAATCGTTTGTCTCACGATTGAGTCACAAAGATGTGGATCGCAACGTTTCGACCGCTATACTGCTAGTCTTCATCAGGCGATGGTGTCGACTGGTTGCGTGACAGTATAAGTAGCACCTTGGTTTGTGTTGATTGGCGCGTTTCGATCCTCTCTTAGGCTGTTGTTGATTGGAGGATTTCGATCCTCGTCGTTCAGACTAGAAATTGTTCCCTCGGCCGTCCGCCTTGGTACCGATCGGCTGCTGTGTTGTTTGATCGTGGGCATCCACGCTTCTGGAATTTCAATTCCATTATCCTTATTGATGTTGTCAGGGTGAAGTCTTATGTGAATGGCCTCTTTAACCCTACGGGTGTACCAATGTGGGTCTCGGTCAATAAACTTAACCTCATCCCAGAGGGGATAGTGGCCCGTCGCATTGCTGTGTTCTGAAACGGCGGAGGATTGGGTTCGAGCAAGCCGCATGTCTCTATCGTGTTCCTTAATCCTTTCATGCATAGATCTTCCCGTCTCTCCAATATAGACCTTGCCACACTCACAGGGAATCTTGTAGACTACTCCGTCTTGTTTTGCAGGGTCGACAGTGTCCTTAGGTCGCGCTAGGTGTGATCTAAGTGTTGTGTCAGATCTGAAAACTGTCCGTATGCCTTGCTGTTGTAGGCAACGGCGAAAAGCCTCTGATAACCCTTTGACGTATGGTAGCACCGCAGTAGATTTAATTTCAGGCGCTGGTTCTTTTGTGGCTGTTTGTTTCTTTGTTTTCGTAATGTTTTTGACAAACGAAAATGGATAACCGTTAGAAACAAGAACTGATGAGAGGTGTTTCTTTTCTTGCGAGATAACTGCTCCCTCTTGTTGCTCATAAATTAATCCATCATACTGAAAGTATGTGGATCTTAGAACGAAATCCAAGAGGTCCGCAATCTGTGCAGGTGTTAAAGTTGTGCGGTTAGCGAGACACGGGTCAGCTTCTAGTTTCCGTAACGCGGCCTGTACGGCGCCTTCGATAGGTACGTTTGTGAACAGTGATTCTACGTCAAAAGACACCATGATCTCGCTCTCTAGTACCCTCTCACCGTTGATAGTGGACACGAAATGAGCTGAGTTGTTAACTGTATACTCTGATTTGCCTGTTAAGGGAGATAACACATCGGCTAGGTAGGAAGACAGATCATAAGCAAAGGTGTTCACACAAGAAACTATAGGTCTCAGTGGTGTATTTACCTTGTGTATCTTAGGAAGGCCATAGATTCTAGGTGGTTGCTTATGTTTGGGCCTGATCTTATTACATACGGACTCTGTCAGGTGCCCACCTCGCTTCAGGTTCAGAAGCTTTTCAGTCAACTTTCGGCTCAAACGGTCCGTTGGGTCTTTATTATAAAGTCGGAATGGACCCTTCTCAATCAGTGTTTTCAGTTTATCGTCATAGGTGTTTTTGTCTAGCACTACACTGGCACGACCTTTGTCTGCCGGGAGAATCATGATGTTCTTATCCTCTGTTGAACCTTTGAGAGCTTGTTTCATCTCCCTGGTGATATTAGGTTCAGGAGGCTTAGCCCTCTGGAGGATAGAGTTTACGTTTCTCCTGACAGTGTCTGCCTGTTCTGCGTCAAGTGGTCTTATTGCAGATTCAACCTTGGCAACTGTCTCAGTGGCTGGGATGCTTGTAGGTGTTACAGCAAAATTTAACCCTTTCTGTAGTAAAGATACCTCAGCATTGCTTAAGGACCTGGAGGATAAGTTGATAACCCATTTGGATTTGTCAACTTGAGGTGTTCTGTCAACATGAGGTGTTCTTGTCGTTGAAACAGAAGACTGTTTCTCGATCAACAGGTTATCGAACTTTCGTTTCTATCTGTCACTGGTCTTATTAAACAGTCGTTTTGTGTTGCAACTGATCTTTTCAAGTACATGTATCTCAGAAGCATCTTTAGGCGAAAGAGAGGCTGTTATACTCTTCGCTGTAGAGTGGCTATCTTGCATCACATTTCCCTTAGCCCTCTGAGCTACACTGTAGTCTGATTCTCTCTCTTAACAATCTCAAGGATGCTAGTTCGGCTACTCTGTGACTGCCTTTGGTTGGAACTGGCGAACGGACCCGAAGGTCTCTAGGAACAACGTGGTTCCTTACGCACCTTATGAGAAAGGTGAGGTGGTTAACATATCGCGCGAGCTTGCGTGAGCAACGCGCGTGTCAACGAATCAACCTTAGGGCTGTGCGCCCATATTTCAGGCCAATTTTATGAAAGGTGTTTGTCATCGTGGTTTAAAATGATAGATGAGTTAATCGTTTGTCTCACGATTGAGTCACAAAGATGTGGATCGCGACGTTTCGACCGCTATACTGCTAGTCTTCATCAGGTGATGGTGTCGACTGATTGCATGAAAGTATAAGTAGCACCTTGGTTTGTGTTGATTGGTGCATTTCGATCCTCTGTTAGGCTGTTGTTGATTGGAGGATTTCGATCGTGGTTTATAAAAGGTTTTCGAAATGAAGGGCACAATCTAACACTATTTGTTCTACATCAGTTATCATGCCAAAAACATACAATGTACTGTAGTACTGTCCCATATTTATGTTGTCACCAAAAGGGTTGAATTTAGACTTTTGAAAAAGTCCTTCCTCTTATTCAATATGGCGCAAAACGAAGGACTTTTCATACATGATTGCCGCAAATTTCGACCCAAAAACAGGTCGCTACGCTTAGACCAATCAGAGTAGATCCTTGAGACCCTCGGGGATAAAGTTGTCATTCAAAAGTAATTATGAGCTACGAAACATGACTTGCAGTTGAAATTCCAACATGGGATCGATTGCGAAAGCGATAACTGAAGCTCTTCTTCCAAATGCAAGTCACGCCGCTCGCCATTTTGGCACCCTTCAAGCAGGACAAGTCGACCTCTTGCGCCTTAGTTGCTCGCTCAGCCGCTTCGCAGCCTAAAAAGCTTGCTCCTATCGTCTTTTCTACTGTGAGACTCTAGAGGTCGACTTGTGGCAAGTCTAGGTTGAATTGGATGAATTGACTTATGAAATTTTGCTTAAAACTCAAGAAACAAAGCCCAGATGTGTAGTTGATTTTTTTTATTTGGCAAAAAGAGAATGAAAGAAATCTTCCATGTGTTGATTCAGGTTTTAGGAGTACAGACTGTAAATCATATTGAGCTTCCATGGAATTCGAGCCCTCAAAGCACAAAATAACCATTAAACTACATTTCTGAGACGTTGGCCTTGGCTTATAATTATCTAGAGCATATTTATTCGGAGAACTTTCGTCATCACTTGTGCTCGTTTTACAATTACCCCCCTCAAATGAGTAATGAGTGGTACATGTACAGACTATAATATTTTTATTACAAAATAACTTCTAATGTGAAAAGAGAAAAACTCAGATTACAGCTGCAATATTCTGTACTGAGTATATTATGTTGTTACTTAACTTATACTCCATTCTCTAACTGAAATGTTCTGCCCTTGTACATTAGGTGTCCTTGTAGCCACTGGTGATGTTGTCACTCAGCAGCTTGTTGAACACAAAGGAACTGACCATGATTTTGTCCGAACTGCTCGTATGGGTGTTATGGGCTTGATTATTGCTCCTGTCCTTAGAACATGGTATCTATTCCTTGACAGGATTGTGCCTGGTGCAGCTAAAACTGCGGGCTTCAAAAAAATGCTCTTAGATCAAAGCCTCTTTGCTCCTGTTATGATATGCTTCTTTTTTGGCGTCACGGAGACACTCGCTGGGAAAAGGCCGGATGAAATTAAGAAGATGCTTCAGGAACGCTACGTGGAGACTTTGGTTACAAACTACAAGATATGGCCTCTGACACAAACTCTTAACTTTACTTTGGTTCCAATTCAGCACCGCGTCGCTGTTGTCCAGTTAGTGGCAATATTTTGGAATGCGTATTTGTCTTGGATGGCTAATAAGCCAGTGTGTGAGGACTTGATTCAGAAACCTTTGAGCTAAAATTGCCTCAACTTTGCTCAGTCAGTCAACCCTTGATTGACTTTTCTATCATGGAGAATCACGAAAAAATAAGCCATGATGTACAGAAATGTACCATAACGTACAGTGCCGTTTACTGCTCATTTAACCCTTTGTTTAGGTAAGGCTATTTACGTGGAGGGCGGAAGATCCTAGCACTGGGAAGATCCTAGAAAGCGGATCATTCTAGCGCCATGTTTTCTGTATTCAGTCTACATGCAAAAGGTTGTACTTGGTGTTAGTGCTTGGATCTTTCGAATCAAGGTCTTCCTCTTAAATCCTAGCTGAGAGATAGGAAGACCCTAGCACAAAGTAAACTACATGTACACATGTACCTTCACTTGGAAGTTCCTTTACTAGGGACAAGGAAAACAAACATGGTGGTGGTAGGGCATTCAGCTTCTAAAGGGCAACAATTTTGTCTTTCTTTTCTCCCCATGTGGTAAGCACCCTGACCAAAATTTCTGCTTGTAAACCAAAAAAAAAAAAACAAAAAAAAAAAAAACAGTTGTTTCGCCACTGAGGATCTTTCTACTCTTAGGATCTTCCTTCCTTCATGTAAACAGTCCCCAACTTTGCAGTTTCATTATCTGAGAAGATTTCCAAGCAGACCTCCAGTAGTGCCTTTCCAGATACAATGTAGACTTTACTCCGCTTGCTTTGACTAATTAGAAAAGGACTGTTAATGTAGCCAGTAACCTGAAGTATCCCTTTAAGGATGGTGCATACTAATACTGAAGTATTTTTGCATGGTTTATGACTATGCAAGAAAAGCAGATCTTAGCAAGAGCTATTAGAATCCAAAAAGAAAATAGGGGGTAACCACACATTTTTAGGGATAATTAAGCAACATTTATTCTAAAAAGCTGTAAAATACAAAGCAATGTCTGGCAGTTTTCTTCCAAATTAAAGCTTTATTATCTAAAAATGCATGATTACCCCCAATTTTCTTTTTAGATACCAAGAGCACTTGCCGAGTTCTGCTTTCTTCACCTAGTTTTAAACCGCCCAAAAATATCCCTGTATTAGTAGGCAGCACCCTTGGAAACCCGAGTATCTTCAGATGTGCAGAACATATGCGCAGTAGCAAAACTAGGCACAGCCATAAGTCACATGATCAATATACATGTACTTATTCTTTTCACTATCCTCTACCGTTTTCTCATGTAGCAGACTTGGTTACCAATTAACACGCAACTCACATGTACGACCTTCAAAAGAGTCGCATAAAGTTGCATTTTTATTTTTGGTGGATGTCAATCAAAGGGAAGCCATTGACAAGATACAAGAGCAAAAAACTAAGAATTTTACTTTGCTAAGAATAGGTAAAACTTTATTTAAATTGATTTCCTAGCTAGATCAAAAGAAAAGAAAAGGCATTTTTGAATTTCACTGCATGTGATCATTTTCTAACTCACGATCGATAGCATGCATTGTTGGTTTTGCAAGATTCTGATTGTTTTCATTCAAAAATACAATATCCTGAAAATGATGCCCTATCTTTTAGATAAAATGGCTTGGAAATCAACGTTGATAAAGTTTACCATCTCTCAGCAGATAAAATTGTCAATTTCTTGGTTCTGTTGCCTTGTAATCTTATCAGAATTTAAATGATTGGCATACACCAAAAAACAACTTAGTTTACCCAACTCTTTTGAAGGCGATACATTGTACATTGATGTAGGTTGCATGTTATTGGTAACAGCTGTAAGAAGTTTAATCTACACTGTATGCTTATCATTTGTCTTTATTCTTGTTCTCCATATATTTGATTGAAAGGGGAAGTGTCAAGGGTTTTCTTTTTAACTTTAACTTTTCTTTTGAAAATGGTGTATTAAGACCTTCACTTAGCTACAAAATAATTATAGAACAATGAGAGGAGAGAAATCAACTCAATTCTTGAAAGGAACAGCCAACTTTTTTAGTGCATTTTGCAAGGAAAAGTGCGAGAACTTGAAAAACGTTAGCCTAACATCTTTCAGGTTTCAATCCATTCCGACCTACTCTGTCTCTGGCCACAGGCACTAATCAAGAGTTTTCTTGCACTGGGATAATAATTTGTAACAAACCTAGATAATTATTGTTATTATGTTTTTTGTTTTGTTTCTGTTGACAGACAAACATTTTGGGGTTTTTAAATGACATCAAATTTGGATAATAATTCCCCTTTAACAGTGATGTTGTATGAAGAATAGTCCAGTTTTGAATTCACCAAGACCGCTGGGTAAAAAGACAAAAAATGCATTAATACAGGGTAAGCCTCAACCTGAAGCAAAATATTCACAAATGTTAACAGGAAAGTGCTGGATCCTAAAATAAAACATTATAAACAGAGTTGTGAAAAGTTCATCTTCTCACTGGTATTCGTGAATATTTTACTTCAGATTGAGGCTAACCCTGTATAAATGCATCTCTTGTCTTTTTAACAAGCGGTCTTGGTGAATTCGAAACAGGACTATCGGATATCTGTCACCAACTAAATTTCGTCTTTAATTATTTTTGTGGGTACTACCTTAAAGTGTATTGACATATTTTTTTTTGTCTGCTTGATCAAATGGTAATGTTGTTCTCGTATAAAAATTGGAAAAAAAAAAACTTATCAATTTCTCTTCTTCATGTTTGAGGCTAGTCTCCCTTGCAGTTGTTCTGCATGTCTCGTCACGCAACACTCCTCCCCACAGGAGCGTTGCGTGATGAGACAGAACGGCTGCGAGGGAGGCTAGTTTGAGGCGTATAAAAGCATCAAATTTTACTTCCCATTGGGTGCAATACCATGCAAGATGGGAGACTGGGGATAGTTAGGCTGTGACGTCAATACGTGAATGCTTAGTCTCATGGGTAACCTCTATTTTTCAGTTGTTTGATTCATTCAACAATCCCATCCATATTTTGATCCACGCAGGTTTTCTTCCTCTGCACTCAAAAAAACATTGAAGAATAGAGAAATTGCGAGACTAGCATTTCTGTATTGACAACACAGCCCAACTATGCCCAGTCTCCTGTCTTGCATAGTGCTGCACTCAACCGGAAGTGAAATTTGACACTTTTATATTCCTTAAACGAGGAAAAGAAAAATTGATTAGGTTTTATTCCCGAACGCAATAATTGGGCAACCGCTAGACGTCATGGAATCCAAAATGGTGGCGCACAGAAAAAATGAAAATAAAAATAGCCGACCAGTGAAATCTATTTTTTGTAGCTTTGAAATTTATATACTACTTCCAACAATTTAACGTCAATTTGTTTCAAACTCGGAGGTTCCCTTTAAAATAGCAAAACATTTTCTTCTTTGTTTTTTGACCTCACACGATGAATGAAACAGAAACCAAAGCAAGCGACCTGTGCTGATATGATCAACAAAGGTAAAAAAAGATATGTTACTTTACTGTAAACATATACAGGTAGCGGGTAACTGAGAAGAAATATCTTTGAGTGCCGTTCAGATAGTTCTATTAACATCACACGTGCAAAAGGCAAGTTTTTTTTTTTCATTCGACAACCGTAATGAAAGTATTGAGGCAACATAATTTGAATTTTGTTAACAAGGTTTTCTATTTCAACAGTCGAAGGACAAAATGATGTTAACCCTTTAAACCTAACAGTGATCAGCACCAAATTTCCCCTTGTCACATCAATGCTTCTTGAACCCCTACGGTTATGAGAATTAAGGATATGAACACCAAAGGTGAATTTTCTTGATACTTTAATAACTTCTCCTTGGTTCTTTTATAAGAAATGTATGGAAAAAAGATAGGAGAATTTGTTCTGTGATATTTTGGGTTATAGGGTTAAACATTGAAAAATAGTAATTTATTATATAATCACCCCCAAGGCTACCTGTATTGTTTTGTTCATAAAAATATTTAAAGTAGTATAATATTTTTTAATTACTAGCGTGAATTTTCTGTAAACCCATCGGAGAAGGATATGTTAGCAATATGAAAAAAAATATATTACGCAATAATGGCCACATGTTAAATTAAGTCTCAGAAATGCCATCACACAGTCAGTTGCAACTGAATCAAAATTAAATCCTATCATGGCATCATAAAAAAAAGAATCATTCTTCGAAAAAAGTCAATTGAAAATTATCTTTTCATTAGAATTAAAAAAGTGAACTTATAGGAAGCAAAAATTATAAATTATTTAGGTATAAATTAGACTGTAAGCAAGACACAAGACTGCATCACATTTCAACAATAACATTCGAATAATTATATACTTGTTTTTAATCCTTCGAAAGAAAAGAGTTAATTGTAACATATATATACATGTACACAGTAGAAATTTAGTCGCCGTTTATTTTTTAGGGTAGAGCAAATGTATTTCAGAGGAATATTTCCTTCATTCATCAATATGGAACGACTTTTTCATTTGAATGCAAAAACAAGCAAATGTCCGCTTATTGAAGTTAAGTTATGCGAAAAAAAATTAACAGCTGCTTTCCTTGAGGGAAATAAAAAAGAAACTGGTTCAATTTTTGGTCATTTTTTTTTCTGTAATCAACATAATTACTAGTTTTTAGGCAACCTCTCCGTTGAATTAAGAATTAATAGCAAAAAAATCTACCGCAGAACAAGTGAACATTTTATGCAATTTGTTATCACAAACCAAAGCTGGACAGGGCTGTACTTTCTAAGTGCGTTCAGTGTTGCCCACGCTTGTAATCCTGAGGAACAACTTCTTGTAGAGAGAATCGATTGTCATCAGTCATTAAGTCATTCAGGTAAGTGAAATTATAGTTGTTGTTCTCTTTGTGTATTAACTGTCCAATTTAACTGTTCAATTAATATTTAGCTAACACATCCAGCTACTGACGCAAATAGAAGTGAAACTTTGGCGCGAAGAAATAAACGCAACACTGCGCACTTTGATTATTTCACAATAAACACAAATGAATATCGTTTGAGCTGATCTTAAACTTAGCCAACAAAACGTACCCATTGGTTTGAGCCATTAGTGAGAGTGATCTGCTTTCTAGTACTTTTGTTGCAAAAAATACATCGCATGAGCCCAGATGGCTATTTTGCATAGCATAATTATTACTAAAAGCTACCCAAAAGTTAGAAGAATATATCACAGGAAAAAGCGTATTACGAGTTCTGATAATAACGGATGCTTTTCACCAGCAAATAATTACAATTTGCTCTTTACAAACAAGTTTTTTGTTTAGAAAATAAAATTAGCATCTCAAAATGCGAAATTGCTGATTATGCTGTTTTTCTCAAATGTTTTGTTAACAAAAATTTAAACTCAGGTTTGTTTAGTTATTCTTTTTACGAAGTAGGGAACTTCTTGTACATGATCATTCCAGATTTTTACTGGTTAACTGTTTTCAGTATTTCAGTTGTAGCCTGATCATAATATGAAAAGCCGGATCAATGTGTTTGAGTAACTAACTCATAAATTTGTCTAAAGCTTTGTAAGTGTTGTTATAGCGAAATTGCATATCCGGTGTAAAATCTGATTAAAATGTCCGAGCTACCAGATGCCGTTTTCTTTATTTAATTCAGCAATGACTTGGAAGAGGGCTACGTTCAATTCTTTTACGACACTTTAGGTCATCTGATATTTTGGAAAAAAAATTATCATGAATGTTTCATGAATGTTTATTGCCAAAACTTTTTAACATCAACTTTCTTCTTATGTTTTTTATTGCTTTGCGAAGCACACAGTACACAATTAGACTCGTTATTATGGACTTCGTCAATGTATCGTCAGAGCGTTTTAGTAAATGCTGGTCAAAGCAACATTTTAAGGATTGAGTTCGGCAGGGCAAATACTAGTTTCCTTCTGTTTAGGTGAATTATGCAACCTGATTAGCTGTACGAGTGGTCCAGTTTTAAGTCATCTGGAATGACTCTACCAGAAGTCTCTACCAACGCGAAAAATTATCATATTCAACACACAGTATAAATTTTATTTGAACCAAGACAAATTAAAACTTACGGGGAATTTTTTTTTTTTTTTCAAAAAGTGTACATATATCTTATATTTGAAAGAAATTATACGTAAGCCAATATAAATATGGTGATGCAAGACTTATGTCACTTCAACAATCAATCATACCATTATTCGTTCAGATAACTCTTTAACCAAAACTCTCCTGTTCCTTTGCATCTTCCTTAAAACACTGAACCTTTTAAAAAATTAAACTAAAATGTCAGAAAAGGTATCCATAAAAGTGCTATGGAAAAGATTCAAAATTGGGTCGTTAAAATGTGAAATATAAATTATCCTTACATCTTACAGGAAGCACATGGCCAATGACAAAAGCAGCTGTAAATCTATTGAAGAATCTAGGCAGGTCAACATTGAGTCATTAAACTTTGTCATTGCCAGAAATAAAACTTGTATAACACACGGTAGCTGTCAGTTAAACTGTTATCCTCTCAGGGTTATAAATATTACAAGACAACTGGCCTTACCTCAGATTGGTGCGTGAGACTTAATTTTATGTATTTTATAGTTGATTATTTACTAGTGAATGAATGCGCCTTACGCGGTAATAATTCATCAATTCTTGTGGTTATTACTGCCTATTATTTAACCTTGTTTTTTGGTGGCAGCGCAAGCAAAATTTTAATGTTATCAATGGTTGAGATGTTGCTATCTTGCAGGCAGGCGATTATTTTTATTATGTCTTTTTTGGTTAACACGCTGACAATAGTTGGCGTCTTGGTGTGTTCTATCGTGAGAAATTATTTAAGTTGGCATGCTTAATGATTTTCTGATTCTCATCTGCACCTTATGCAGTCTTGGGGTGTAATGGGGGCGAAAACTAGACCAGTGAACTTGGTACCTAACTAGGAAGCAATATGATAAAATGATTGATTGACTTCCTGTCTCCATGACAACAACTTTGTCTCAAGTTTTGATTTTCTTTGTGAGAAATATTAACTTTTTTATCGTAACGTACTCATTTTTATACCATTTTTAGCCTTATTTATTAACGTCATCAGTCCACTTTGCGGACACAAAGGAAATAGTTTGGTACATACTACCTTATAAAAGTCTCATTGCCTTACCTTTAATGGCCTTGAAATTCGGAATAGTATTAAGCTATACAGTGGCGTCTGTGTGTTTAGTGGCCTATACTGGCTTTTAAAAGGTGTTCTTCCATTCATGGAGTCAATGTAACTACATTAAGTATTTTTTTTACGGGTTTCTGACGTGGCATGTTCCCAAGGTTTTTAAAGGTTGGTATAATAACAGTTAATGTCCTTGTGCACCAGATAAATTCAATATGGGTAACAACTATGATGTGCCTTATTTCATGCTTTTTGCCAGGAGCGGTGAACGATGTTCCGTTGTAATCTCGTACAAAAGTTTCCTTTTCTTTTGTAAGGCTCACTGTGACTTTCCAGGAAATAATTGTTTGTCATATTAATGACGTAACGTCTAATCTTTTGTCGTCATCTTTCCAAACACGAGCACGTTACTTCGAAGAGCACATGATGGCCCTCTACTTATAACAATAATCCCACAAAAAGTCGTCTCAGGTTTTGTTGTATTTTTATTCCGCAGCATGAAATCTACTTCATGGTTCATTTTAACTTTAAAATTACCAAGGTTACCAACAAGACTTTGGTATCTTCAATTGTGAAAAGGCAATACTGTTAACGCGCAATACGAAGACAAACTTAAAGCAAGATGTCGCACCTCAGCCGAGTATCAACCTTTGTTTTCCTGTCATACGATATAAACAGTCAATAAATATAAATTACTTCAGATTGACACTTGAGATTAGTGAGGTAAATTGACAGATTTTCTTTGGTAAGATAAGGCAGTAGTAATCTAGGACAGTGTTTTTAATAACTCACTTTATTAGAGCAATTGATTCTGTTTACCCGCAGGAGTCATTACTCCAATAAAGATCAGTAATTTGAGCAATTGCGATGGTGTATAAACACTTCTCCAGCATGGCAATGCTTACCTTGCTATTTGTGCTGTTTTGGAACGAGAACGGCGTTCTCGCCAGCCAAGGTAAGTTCACTTCATGCTTCTTTTCTTTGCTCCAGTTAAATTATACACGGACAACCGTGGTATTACAGGCCTTATTGCCATGAGATATGTAAAATGTACTTAACTGTCACTTCTGGTAGGCTGTGCAGTATGTCTTAATGTCATAATTTTCTGTTCAGTAATTGCATCTGCTTGTTTGTGCACACCTGTGTGCTTGACGTTGATTAAATTTTGTCTTTAACAGAATGTGGTTCAGCGGTAAACAACTCGCTTTCAAGTCCTGGATATCCAAACAACTACCCAAATAATATGAATTGTAGTTATTCGGTTCCACTTCCAGACGGCATGACGCTGGTTACTTTTGACTTCTTTGACTTAGAGTGGCATGAAAAATGTCGGTAAGTGAATTTAACTCTATTATCATAATATTAGGGGTAAGTGAAATGGTTCAAGTTTAACCCTATGTCTCTTAGATCCGGAGAGGGGGATCTCCCCACCCCTCCATAACTTCGAAATTATAAAAGCATTGACAATTAAACTTGGAGGATTGATATAAGATTGAATGATGTTTCGTTTGACCTTCACAATCGGAAGTGAAGACGTCATTTAAGGTGGTAATATATAATGGCGTCATGATTTCAAAATGGCGGCCATCTTGGACCCGCCATCTTGGATTTCTGGATTTCCTTAAAACTTCAGGAAAGCACTGAAATTAAGCGAAAAGTATTCAACACGATCAAAGGAGCACTAATATGAGGTAGAAACACACAATTTACATTAAGAAAAGTAACTTTCTTCATTTTAAAATGAGATTTTCCTTTTTCTGAAAAAAGAAAAAAACAACAACAACAACAACAACAACAAAAAAAGCAAAAAAACGGCCGGTCAATTTATGATATCATAAAAGTCGATAAACACTAAACGACCGCACAAAATATTCCCCAGATAAATTTTTGAAAAGGCGCTGAGGTTTCATGGCGTTTACGGAAATGTTAAAAAAAATAGTCAGGTTCAAAGTCCCCGCGGCAGAATCCAAGTTCTTGCTTCGGACGCACCGTTTACTATTTTTATCAATGTTTTGTCGCGTGGTGGCATAAAGCTTTACAGCGCTGGTGAATCAGATAATTTATAAGCAACATTTGTT
This sequence comes from Pavona decussata, assembly GCF_977016875.1. Lineage (NCBI taxonomy): Eukaryota > Metazoa > Cnidaria > Anthozoa > Scleractinia > Agariciidae > Pavona > Pavona decussata. The sequence continues at coordinate 1,689,745 of NW_028145698.1, forward strand.
TTAATGAATTAAGGCCGTATCTTTTTATTAATTACATGTTTATAACGATCAGTATTCTCGTGTTGCGCGCTTGGTGAAGCCGGCAGCACACCTGAAGATTTTATACGCCGATCGCGGCGAATTTGATCGAAAGCGAAAATCGCCAGCGATTTTCGCCAACAATTGGTGCAAACACACTTGGCGATTTTTTTTGCCGATCGAGGCGATGTGGCAGTTTTAAAAATTCATGTGATAAAATCACCCAACCTGCTGGGTTGGCTTTACTGGCGATTCGCAGTAATGACCGTAGAAAATCGTGGGAACGGGCACATTTAATTGGCGAATGCCGGCGAATTTAAACGCCGGTATCTGACATGCCAGATATCGGTGATTTTATACGCCGATCGAAGCTATAGGCGAAAATCGCAATCGCTGCACCGGGCACACCTGGCGAGTTTCGCGGTTATCGGCGTATAAAATCGCTAATTAAAGTGTGTCGCCGGCTTCAACGGTTTTCCTCCTTGGCTGAGTGTTTCACGAAGTGCCTTGAACAGCTCAATGGTTTTAAAAATTTTTGTCCTGTAATCGCAATGAATCCTCGTAGAATTAAGAATATATCCTTAATTAATCCTTAATGTAATTAATCCTAAACTCTACTCGGCCTCGAGCAATTAAATATACCTATTTTCCACTGATGCGCAATTTGTTGACATTCATGTTGTCCTAAAAACGACGTTTCAATTATTGAGACGTATAAATCGCTGAAAGAAGATTAGATGCAAAAGGTCTTGAACACATTTTTGTCTCAAACAAGTACTAAAAAATAAAAACAAAACAAAACAAAAACTATGTTAGAAAGACACTTTAAATAAATTATGTGTCGTTTCTGGGGAAAAAACCACGATAGATTTATTGCTCGAAGGTTCGGGGTCATCGTGACTCCATTATAAAGAGACTAGTTAAAAAGCCTGAGGTACAAGATAAGCATAAATAAGAATAGACGGCCTAAACAAACACCTTGGCGAGGATGGAATCCGTTAGTACGTTCAGTGTTGGTTTACGCATGCGAATGTGTGAGCATTTCTCTAACGAGGCAATCAAATTTGCCGCTACATTTCGCGATGACGTGAAAATTGCTCGGTGAAGCGTTCAGGCATTTCACTATTGTGTTGGAGGTGTTCTGATTTTCTGTTTAAGTCAGCATTGAAAAAAAAGAAAAAAACAAGAGACCAGCTGTTAGACATTTTTTTTTTCTCTTTAAGCAACGTGTCTCATATAGCAGTTATCCGAGCAGAAGAAGCCTGATTTAGGATTACTTGATAGTGGGTTGGAAAACGGAAAAGATAGCAAGCAAGGAATAACCCACTTGAGAGAAAAAAAAATAATAAAAATAATAATAATAATAATAATAATAATAATAATAATAATAATAATAATAATAATAATAATAATAATAATAATAATAATAATAATAATAATAACACTACGGGCAGTTGAAAAGAGTACCATCAAATCCTTTTAATTAAACGTGTGAAAGTGTCACCGAACACGAAAAAGATAAAAAAAAAAAAATTCACTAGACTCTCATATCGAAAGATGGGACTGGCTCTAGACGAAGTGATCTATCGGCCACAGTAAAGTAATTTTTCCATTTCCGCCACATTACTCTTTATAATTAGAAAAATTATTTTCCTTGCAGTTATGACTATTTGAAGATTACTAATGACAAGAAAGAGTCTTTCGGCGTGTACTGTGGGGAGATGACTAGAAACTCTGTTTCTGTATCTGGAGACCAAGCAATAATAACATTCTTCTCAGATATTATTGTTGTAAGGAGAGGATTTCGGTTATCCTTCACCACTGGTTCACCTGGTAAGAACATACCGGCTGAAGAAATCGCGCTGGCATTATTAAAAATTATAGCAAATAATAATAATAATAATAATAATAATAATAATAATAATAATAATAATAATAATAATAATAATAATAATGATAATGATAATGATAATGATAATATTATTCCAAGCAAAATTGATATTTACAAGTTAAAAGTAGATAATGATAATGATAATGATAATAATAATAATAATAATAATAATAATAATAATAATAATAATAATAATAATAATAACAGCAGCTACTTACTAAAACTTGTTTCAAGTTCATTTGTTATTTCTAACTTTACAATAGCACAAATTTTCATGGAAAATTCCGTCAGACAAACAACTGTGGTAACTGCTTCACCACTTGCAGAGAAAGCAAAATATATGCGGGTAAAAGATTATCCAGTTCTTTGTATCTTGCGAAAGCCAGGTTTGTATCCAGGTCTGAAGAAATCTTCAATGGCTGTGGTTTGCATCCCTACATTTCGTTGCTACACCTAGCTTCATTTTTTTCTTCTTTTAAAATTAAGGTTTAAATTTTTTGTACAAATGCCACTTCCTAAATTCAGTCATGTCATTTTATTGCCAACGTCACGTCATCATTGACGGACGGTTTTCAATTTAATCATCCTCATTTTAGTTGCACCAAAGGTTGTGTCACCAGCTCCTGTCGTGCGAGCGGTGTTAAACGCCACGCGTACGTTGTGCACAGCCAACGGAACCCTTCCTATATATATGGAGGTGATAAGGAACTCAACAACTCTTGTCAATGCAACAAACATTGCACGCATCCGAATAAAAGAGGAGGGAAACTACATATGCCGGGCGACAAGCAAATATGGCACTGACGAGAGAAAGTTCATAGTTGTGGAAAGTGAGTCACGAAGATTATTTCATTTAAAATGAGCTTAGAAACTCGCACTCTTGATGTTTTTTTTTTTTTTTTTGGACCAGTTTTTCATATGTTACAAAATGCTTATTTATTTTTTCCTATTTATTTCTGATACTAGAACTCTTTAAGTTTGATAGTATTAAAGCAAGGAAAACCTAACAAAGATTAATGATAGCTTGCTCAAAATGCTTCTATGAGATACTGATGTCACATTAAGTTAGATATGCGTCCAAACTTCCATGTAGCGACCACTTTTGATCCACCAGCTCCCCTTTTTATTATATTTGCTGTTATTATTTTCTCAAAAGTTTAAAAGTAATCATAAGTGAATAATCGGCAAACATCTCTGATTGGCAAAGCCGAATTTGTCAAGAGTCAGACCCCCAACCCCCCCCCCCCCCCTATAATTATCCCTGGACACCAATTTCTTTTCTTTTTTTTTTTTTTGTTCGAGAACAAATAAAGATTATCCTTCAAGAGTCACCAAATTTGGTGGCTGTTTTAGGCCACGTTCACAGCGTACCAGACGATTTTTCGACCGGTTGAAAATTCGCGCGATTAGGTGTTCTATTGACACTGAACCACGCTAACCGTATGAAATTTAAACGCCTAGCTGTTCAAAAATTCGACCTCCAAATTTGAAGACGAGTTTTAAGCCGATACGGTCCAAAATTTCACCTTGACCGTCTAAATTTTGGTACGGCAAAGGCATGGTTACATTGATCAATGCGTGATAACTCAGCTGGAAAGATAGAGGAAGAAACTCTAGATTGCGAACATGGAAAGTGTCGTTTTAATACTCGCTTTGCTTCGAAGTAGTACGGTCTTAATGCAAACAATTGCAAGAGAGGATGAAGGACTCTATTCGTGCGAAAGTACTTGTGTAATTTTCGCACCCTGTTATATTAATTTTCGCGCCAAGATCGTTTTAAATGATGTAATTTGCATAATCTGTTACATTGTTCCCTTGACAATGGAGTCATGATCACTCCAAAACGTCGGCTTTTATCGTTCGTTTTTGCTGTTATATGCTTGAGCAAATCTCTTATTATCATTATTATTATTATTATTATTATTATTATTATTATTATTATTATTATTATTATTATTATTATTATTATTATTATTATTATATCAGAAACTTACATCAGAAACTGCGCAAGCCAGAATTTAAATAGTGACTTTTTTGTCAGTCGTCTACTTCAGGATGGTTGAAAAGTTACAAACTCGCGTTATATGTGATTCGACTCTAAGAAATTTCCAACACTTTTTGTGAACAAAACGTTAACATTTAGTTGCAAATAACCGATTTACGCTTGCTTTTCGGTATCATTTCAAAGAAAAAACTCAGTTTTACTTCGTAATCCGTTTCACAGTTGTAAATAGGTTTTAATAGTTCTTTTTTATACTCTTATCTTGTAAATAAGCAATTTTTTTGAAATATGTAAGTAAAGAGATTCTCCCCATTATTATTATTATTATTATTATTATTATTATTATTATTATTATTAATATTATTATTATTATTATTATTATTATTATTATTATTATTATTATTATTATTATTTTGTTAATGTCATCATCGTGACTGATGAGTGGCGTGAAAACTTTCCAATGTCAAAGGCGAATTTCGTGAAAATTTGTGATAAGGTCAGACCTTTTCTGCAGAAGCAGTCTACAACTACAGTGGAACCTCGATTTAACGAAGTCGTTGGGGACCAGCCAAATTTGTCCGTTAAATCGAGGGTTCGTTTTAAAAAAAACCTCGATATAACGAACTTGAGGGGAAACGATCAAAATATTCGTTATATCGAGGTCATAGTTAATGATTGATTTGTAACACAGGTGACTTCTGTCACACCATTCAATGCAATCTTTTTCACCCAGAAGTGACGCGTTTTGAGATGCAATTCATTAAGCATGGTGGCTTTAAGTAGCAATAATTTTCACTTTTGAGCAGACGCGCAGCTTTTGTTCACAAAAAAAAAAACGAGACTTAAAAGCGACTTAAATTAAATGTTCCAACATAGACGTTATACAGAAAATTGTCGAAGTAAACAAGGAAACGGGCTTTAGTGTTGTTATGTTGCACTACCCAACATTTTCGAATTTCAAAGATTTAGTGTTTTTGCTTTAATATCTGTACCTTTGTTTTAAAACACGGAGGACAAATCTCAGTGGAAGTGACTGGCAAACGGAGAAACAAGGGCATTGGACTAGAAATTCCGGTTACGTATTCGTTTTATCACAAGAAGCCTTTAAAAGTGAATAAGTTAATAGAACTAACAAAAGACAAAGAAGATAGAGCAGAAGTTAATTGATGTCGAAATACTATAGTGCAAATATCTAATATAATAAGCCGTTGACTGAAAGGTTGCTGTCTCTCTATTACCATAAGGATTAAAGGATTTGTTGACTGTTGATCTGTTCAGCGTTTAACTTCTGTCGCGTGTTGACATTGTAACTCATTATATTGAGGTAGATTTTACGTTTGGGTTTCCGGATTATGTTCGTTATATCGAGGTTCTATTCCATACATTTTACTGTAACTTTGGCCGGGACATAGAATATCGTTCGTTTTATCGAGGACTTCGTTAAATAGAGGTTCGTTAAATCGAGGTTCCAATGTACGAGATCCTCAATGAATGTTGAAAAACAAGTAGCTATAATATCTATCGGACGAGGAGAGATACCTAAAGGTTACTGATGCACTCGGACCAGGGAAATCAACTGTGTCTGAAACGCCTTCAGGCGTCGAATCTTTAACCTTTTTATCACTACCACTGGGTTAGCCTCTCTTTTCTTCGACGCCATTTTGTATTTAGCAAAGTAGTGCCCTGCGCATGGGCAAATTGTAAAACCACCGACAAAAGTTAACATTCAGAGCAGAGCAAAAATGTTGAACAGTTCCGTGTGAACAAAAAGTCCGGTCAAATGTTTCAACCGGCGGAAAATTTGTCCAGTACCTTGTGAACGTAGCTTCAGTTATGCATATGCAAAAAATCGTGTAAACTTCGCAAAGATCAAGTGTGCATAGTACCCACCTCCCTCCTAGGACTGGATGGGGTCAACTCGCTCTGAGGACTCAAAAGTATATAAACTCGCAGTTTTCAAAAGCTCTCTTATTTGAAACGATAGACGGATGGCTGGATGGATGGATGGATGGATGGATGGATGGATGGATGGATAGATGGATGGATGGATGATGGATGGATGGATGGATGGATGGATGGATGGATGGATGGATGGATGGATGGATGGATGGATGGATGGATGGCTCGATGGATGGATGGATGGATGGATGGATGGATGGATGGATGGATGGATGGATGGATGGACAGACTGACGGACAGACAGACGGTGATCTACATTTTTTGTGTTCACGGAGTTTAAAAAGGACTGTTTACATCATAGCAGCATCATCAACAAAACAATAACATCGTGAGTGTGTGTGTGTGTGTGTGTTTCATATCCACATAGAGGAATAAAAAAGTACATGTTAAACGCTCCTCTTTGATATTTACTTTCCGTTGACCTTTTTTAGCGGCTTGCCCGGAACCTTGTGTTTGTTCACCCTGGCGGGGCGATCGCACCTTGTTAAATGTTTCGTGTGTAGGGAAACAACTGACCTCAATTCCTGGACCATTACCAACCGATACTGGATTGCTGTAAGAACGCTCCTCTAGTATTAACACAATAACAACACAATCATAAGATAAACTCGGACCCGAATGGCAATTCCACGCTCACCGTTCATTTGTTCTCATCTGGAAATGTTGCCCAAATACAAAAGTAGTAATTTCAGTCCAGACGATTCAAATCTATTCAGTTTCCTTCTGTTCTTGTGGCTCAAGAAAACTATGCAAACAAGCTAACCCACACCCCCCTCCCCTCCCAGCTAAACGCAGCAGGGTTATCAGCTCTCATACCTATCATTAAGTTTTTACACGTGGTAAGAAAAAAGAAAGAAAGGAAAAAAAAAATTGTAAAGAAGTGACACATATATCAGTTAAAAACATTTTTTTTTTATTTCTATTAGGATTTATGTGCCTTATTAGTGACACGAGCTCTAATTTTTAGAAAAAAAAAGAACAAATCGCTATCCCCAATGTTTTATTATTCTGATAATAGAATAAACCGAGTTTATGTCTTACTCATTTCAATGAACGAATCCATTGTGGCATAAGCTGGTTATTACTTTTTCTCTTTCTTTTGCTTTGTTGTGTATGAGCTTCAGTTTGATAATGCGTTCCAAACTCAACATAATAAGCTTTTCTTTTTTTTTTTTTCTTCTATTCCTTTTATGTCTTGCTGGGAGCGTTTCAAAACATAATGATAAGGGCGTTTATGATCGACATACTCATAATCATGAGAAAAAGATTGTAATAATGTTGGTAATTATGCCTGTGTCCTTTAAGCATTTAGACGTTTTTTAAATCGACGATTATCCCTTATTGATTGTAAAGTAACGTTTCCTTATGTCATTGGTCTCGTGGGGACGTGTCTGATAACAAAATAGTAGATGTATCTCTTGGACTTCTCGTTAATATCACTCACCTAAAATCTAGAATCAGAAATCAATGCAACTAAGAAATTGATTGAAGATTTGGTTAGCCCAGGATTTGAATCCGATTTTGAACCGGCCGGCTGCCCTCACCACTCAGCCACTGAAACAACTACGCTGCCAACATGACTTTTTATTAACTTATAATGACAAGCTTCTGGTAGACATTTCAACAAATTTTCTGGAATCATGATCACCTCACTACACTCCCGCTAGATCGGTGATGCACGGCCAAATCAACAAAAGAAAATTGATTTCTATTCCGCGCCCCCCTTAATGAATAGAGAGGGAGGGGACTAGAAATCTATTTCCTTTAATTGATGGTTGTGTTTATTAGAAATTTTCTGGAATGTTTACAGCTCCATCTTAACTCATTTCTATCTATTAGAAAGTATCTCTCACAAAGGCACAAGTTACAATTCGTGCTAACAAATT
>NW_028145698.1:1702500-1785000 GCF_977016875.1 Pavona decussata
TGCAATGATTGGTTTTCCACGCATGGTTGGCAACATTAGAACCATTAGAACAGTTCTTCAAGTTCCATTGATGTTCCTTTTTGCGGGTTTGGAAGCATCTTCCGGTTTCTCCTATGTAGTTCCAAGGACAGTCTTTACATGGAATTTTGTAAACAACATTGCATTGAAGATCCGAGGGTTGTCTGAACTTTGGACACGGGAATTCTTGTTGAAGGGTTTTGAGTGGTTTGTTGACAACACGGATATCATTTTTGCTTCAAAACCCGCAAAAAGGAACATGGCAAAATATGGCATTATGTTAATGGTATCGCGATTTCCCTATAGTTGTGTCTTACGCGAGAGACGTCAATATCACGCGGTATTGCCGTGTCACTTTTGCGGGCTGTGATTGGTTCCAAAATAGTAATTGACATTGCGACACTGAGCTGGGTTGCCCACGTAGGCATCAAATTCGACATGTTCTGTCAAAAAACTAGCCTGTGACTGGTCAAAGCTGACTGTGACTGTCGTCGCTTTATTCAAATGGCTTTCCTAACTCTCATGCGGAGTTGATTGAACTTTTCGTTTACTGATTGAAAACGGGCTTCTGAGTGCTCTCATTTCAACAATTTTCGTCGAATTTACATCTTCACTGGAAATCTTCATTACAAATGGTATCTTCATTATACAATACTTTTCAATTCATTTTAATAGAAACCTGCAATTCTAAGAGATCTAAAATGGCAGTTATTGATTAAATAAATTGTACAGAACTTGAAAACAAACTTTCAAAACAATCCCGCGTTTCCAATTAAAATTATTCTGATTGTCTTAAGCTTAAGTCTTGTAAATTCATTTTTCCATTAACAGAGGCAATGTCACTTTAACAACGGGTTACTCGTTGTCATAAAATAAAAAGTCACTTGCCATTTGGGAAATTAATGTTAATCTGGCAAGAGTTCAAAGTGGAACAATTAAAAAGATTGGAGAACAACTGCGGGTGTTCGGTGCTCGTCGCGTTTACAGTTGTGGCCGTATTGTTGTAAACAGCTGTACTCCCCCGGCGGCATCTTCCCGGTTCTACCAGTCAATCAAACATTTCCTTCTAGGTTTGTGCCGCGTTTTGACTGTAGGAGTGGATGGAGGTAGGGTTGGCGTGCCCAGTGAGCTCAGAGATTGCATGTGGATCGAAATGACCTCAAAGACTTTGAATAGCTGTTTTTCGACCCAACGAGTTGGTAAAGTTCCCCTCCTTTTGGATTTCTGCCTTCTCGACCATTCTTTTGATGATGTTGGCCAGTCCGTCTCTCTTCAGTGGAAACTTCTTATACCAGATGTCTTCTCTGGGGTTATCGATTTGCTGCAAATAAAATTCGCCGATATCCTCTGGTCTGTGGCTTAAATACTTCTTTAACGCAAGGTACGGATCTCTCTCGCCACCCTTTCCTTGAACTATTTTGTTGTTGTACTTCCGTCTTGCTTTTGGGTTGTCATTTTTCCCGGTTCTCGTTTTTGTAGAACGCTCTGTGTATTCACAGAAGTTTCCTCGGTCTGTGAAGTCCTGAACCTTACAGTTGAAGTGTTCTTGTCGGCCTCTCATGCTCAACAATCTGGTGTTGTTCCACCATATAAGATGCCATAACTGTCGCGGAATTATCAAACCAATAGCACCACTCGTCCACAGCTTCTCTATATGACTTTCATCTAACGGATCAGCCCTGTTAGGTTGGTTTCCTTATCCTTTCCTTTACCTTTTCCTTTGCCTTTAGTTGCTTTCTTTTCACGCGAGCTTCTTCCTAAGATTTTAATCCTCACAGATGTTGAAAGACTCGTCGTCCTTTCTTTCGAGGAAAAATCCTCTTAAACCATTTTGGTAAGTGCTCAGGGTGGACGGCTCGTATTATTCGCCAAGCCTATATTTTCTTGTATCTCGTATTTCGAGAAAGAAGTGCTTCAGCAGGTCGGAAGCGTTGGCTTTGTTGATGCTTGTCAACTGCAGTGTCTGGCCATATCGATCATTGTACCAAGCTTGAAGGCGACGAACAGCACTCTCAGGTTCTTTGACAGTATTCTTCGCGACCTGCTTCTTCTGGAACTCTTCAATCTCCTCGTCGTCTAAGATAACAAAGCTACTTGTTTTCTTTCTCGGCTCAGTTTGGGGCTTAGTTTCGTCAGCTTTCGGCTCGCTATCTTTACTTGGCGACTCTCCTGTTTCGCTTTCGGTATCGATGTTTTCAAACAACTCTTTGAAAAAAGTACCGCAATTATCAACATTTGGCATTTCGCCCAATTCATCACCACGGGAAACGATATGGGACCTCGACAACCCTTCCATTGAATTTCCACACTTCTTCTGTTTCAATTAAACGATTTCAGACATTTAGAGACAAAAAATAACGAAATTGCCGGCAAATTTCGAATATCACGCGACGAAATTTGTTTGCGCGTGCAAAATGTTGCCATGGATACGTATGCAGGTAGCAAGAATATACATTTTGACCAGGCACGAAATAATTCATTTTCAGGTTTACTTGTCCATATAATGGATGAATGGCGATACGAAACTAATTGCGATTTTGAGACGGCAATACCGCCTTTTATTATTCCACTATTATGTCATTTCACCAAATAAGGTCAAGAGAACGCGCAAAATATGAGACCGTAATACACTGTAGTGTCCCGGTTTGACCGGTTTACAACAGAGCGAATACGGACGGAAAAGGCAGAAAAAAGGAGCAACAATGTCCGGACTGGACGAAGAATAGTTTTTGAAACAATGCAGACTCGAAAACAAGTTTTTAGCATGCCAATCACTTGTCATTTATCTTTTCATTTTAACTAATCAAATTAAAGACATTTAACTGGCTTTCTCTGTTGTCTACGTCATTCGTACGCGCCATATACCGTTGGACAGTTGATGCCGGGTGTATTTGAAAACTGTTACCAAAACAGAGAAGCCAAAATAACAAAATCTTTTTGTAGTGGAATAATAAATCTCTTATTCGATGGTTTTACATATAATACTCGCGGACATTTTGCTCATTGCTTGTATTTTTCCTCGCCCCTTCGGGGCTCGGAAAAATACTACGCAACTCGCAAAATATCCGCGCGTATTATATGTAAAACCATCGAATAAGATATATATATTGACGGCGTTGGAAGAAAAAAAAAATCCGTATTGGGTTTCGTCGCCACGCGACTCCGCCCAATACGGTATATCATTTTCCCCAACTAGCCGTCAATATAAAGCGGTATTGTCGTCTCAAAATCGCAATTAGTTTCTAATATCAGAGGAAATAAACATGCTAACAGAAGACTTGCTAAACATGCAATGTTATTGTTTTCGCCGAAGGGCATAACCGTCAAATTGAAGTAGCAGGGCAAAGCTTAGGGGTCACAGCTTGCGGTCGACAAGGTCGCAGGTCACAAGTCATAGGTTACCGGTATAAGAAAGACAGAAACATAGAGTGACCAATAAAGCGACCTCCATATTATCGCGTTACGCAATACCAATGCATTCTGCAATGATTGCTCGCGGTCATTGCGCTTGTGGTCACTATCGACTTGGGTGAGAAATTCAAGAGAAACGCACGGGCAGATGATGAGCCATGAAATATGTTAGTTAAGTTGTTTAAACAGAGATCAACTTTGGATTCCATAAATTTGAAAGTATGTTAACTTATTTCTATCTATTAGAAAGTATATCTCACATAAGCACAAGTTACAATTCGTGCCAACAAATTACACGAGCGCATTGAAAAACTCGCAAAGAAAGAAGCATTTATCACTTTAAATGACACCAGCGTAATAAAAACTGAAAAGGGGTCTAAAATTTACCGGTCAGAAGACGTGGTCGTTTTAAAGTGTCCCAGTTCGTGTTGTGAACTGATTAGGGGCATGCTTTAGAGCAAAAACGAGGAAATCTATTGAGTTACGAAAGCGATTGAAAGATCTCTGGTTATATTTGAGGCATGCGGAATGGCTACGCCTTCCCGCAGTGGACATCTCAACAGTATTTGGATTACAAATTTTTGACAAAAGGGGAAACGGGAGTTCGATGACACCGTTTATATCAATACAAGAATCTTGTTTTTATATATATATCGTTGGCTGATAAGCTGCAATTTAATGCCTTTTGTAGGGCCGGTTTACAAGCTACTACCTGTCGACGGATTTGGCGGCTCGAGAGTATCGGAAAACGAATCTCTTGTGTATTTTGACAGATGATTTACAGCCAATGGCGTCCGGATTCAGGAAATATGTTGAGAAGCACCAGTTTCCTTATAAAGTCGGGCAGACACTTTCGAACAAATCGCAATGTCAATGAAACTGAAAAAAAAAATCGGATGTTCTAATACACGTAAGATTTACACTGGGATACACCTGGTATCATGTGAGCCAGCCTTGGGTTGAAATACCCCGGCAATATTGTAATTTTCTCAAAATTCGAACATTGTACATAATGTAGTTTTTGAGAAATTGAACTAGCCTTTAAAAAGTATGTACGGCTTTGTGGCCACTCTTTCCATCTAGCTGGCATAAGTTCTTGGTAAGATTTAACAGCTGGTAAAATCTTGTAATGCTAGGAGTAGCCTGCGTGCGAGGCTCTAGAACAGGGGAGGGTGGAGGGAAATCAGTCACGTGGGAAGCGTGGGATCCGATGCTAGGATCGGTAAGACAACGATAAAAACAAACACTGTATCGCGGCGCAACGTCCACTTTTATTGCAACAATTTTACTTGAATTATATTTACAGTTCACAATTTTAAGCGACTAAGTGAAACTGTGAGCTTCTTGGGTCCTCATTGGTCGTCCGATGCAATGGCTTTTTTTTTGTAACGCGGGAATTGGAATGACGGCATATTCGCAGTTATAACGGATGATTAGAAATGTAGCGGTCTTTGTTCATGATATCTTGAAGTGGAAAGTTTTTCCCTCATCCAAGGGACTTGGTTTATTGACATATTTCAAGTATTCCTGAGTAAAAAACAATCATTAAAACTAGTCCCGCTATTTATAAGTATTCCAGTGTCTCATGAATTATGCATACATACTGCTTCTTTGGTTTTAGGTAAAAAGGTTTCCGAAGCAGTCGGAAGAAACGACCATTTTATCGAATCACCCATTCCATCAACTGAAGCGGTTCTGTTTTTACAAGTTGTAGCCAATAAAGTGAGTGGATATCATGTAAACGTACTAAGAACTTGGACAATCCGCATTTTCTTGTTGGTAGGTACTTGAATAACAACCAGCTGAAGGAACTACCCAAAGGAGTTTTTGATAACAATAAAGAGCTGTACTGGCTGTAAGTATAACTACTTTTTGTCTGTAAAACAAAACTCTAGGGGCTAGTGCTGCTTGCTGAGAAATCTGGTGTTTATCTTTCCTAGAGTATATTCTCGCGTGCAGCCTCAATTCAGTAACTAGGTGTGAATCAATTCTCAATCAAAAAGTAAAAACTAGTTTGAAATGTAGTAGCAATTGATATTGAAAACGTCAGTGTTAACTCACTACTGACCAAACTATTTGAAAGATTTCGTTTTAAACAGTTCTTGTCTCATTTACAAGTTGTTTCGTGTTGTTGTTGTTGGTTTTTATTTTGTATTCTCTCTTGCTCCTTTTTTCTTTTTGCTTGTGTTTTTGTTTTATCTTTCTGTTTTGCATTTTACACAAGTCAAGAGACGTGGTCATCTAGAAAAACAATGGAAATTTATTGAACTGCGAAAGCAATTGAAAGATCTTTGCTTAGGTTTGATGCGGAATTTATAAGCCTTCCCGCAGTGTACGTACACGGAAACAGCATTTGGATGATAAATTTGTAACCAAAGGGGAAACGAGAGTTCCATCACAGCATTTAGGTTAACAGAAGAATGTTTGTTTACATTTTTTTGCTGATAAGCTGCTATTTAATGCAGTCCATAAGGACTGGGTTGCACGCTACTACCCGATGGCGAATCTTGCGGCCCGACAGTATCGGAACACGAATATTCTCTGTATTTTGACACACGAGTTAGAGCCAAACGAGTCCTGATTCAGGAAATATGTTGCAGTGCACCAGCTTTTTTGTCAAATCGAGCGGACTCTTTCGTTCAAACCGCCCTAATTATATACCAGCCAAAGTTGAAATATATCGGCTGCCAAAATATGCCTACGATTTACGCTTGGATACACATGGTATCTTGTGAACCGGCCTTTTAAATTAAAGTTGAAAGACCTCGGAAATCTTAGAATTCCCTGAAAATTCGAACGTGTTATACATAAAGAAGCTTTTGAGAAATTGACCTTTTGAACTGTGACAGTCTATCCTTTACAAAGTATGTACGTCCTTTGTGGCAACTCTTTCCCTCCAGCTGGCGTGTGTTCGTTGTAAAATTTAACAGCTGGTGAAATCCTGTAAACCGAACTTTACGCAACTTTACGAGAATGCGTAAAGTTGCGTAAAGCGGAAGTCCGTAAAGCCGAAGTAAACCTTAGGTTTAATTCCTATGTAAAGGTGATTATATTCTTCATATCATTTGCGAAGCAAAGATTAGTTGAAGATCTCTTGTGGACTCTCTTAGCTTCTCTGAGACCGATGGACTTTTCCAGGGCTTATTTTTCAATTTTAATTTCTTAAATACAAATGGCGACAAATACTAGTCCAGTTACTAGATAGTCTTCCAAATGGAAGGAGAATTGCAGACTGAGAAATTTTTGGCGAAGTCGTCTTTATCGGTAGAGCCTTTGCAGTCACTCGATGTAACTGTCATATACCCAGAACTGCGCTACGTCACCCATTCTTCTTTGAAACGAGACAGATTATTTTACCGCGCGTTTTTGGATTTAGTGCTTGTATTTAACAGTGTTTGGAAATTTTAGCGATTTTTAGAAGACTAAACGTTAACTTTCGGACAAAACACAACAATGACGAAATAGCAAATTTACAAAATTTTGAAGAGACCGTAAATTTGCGCAAAGCTGTACATAAACTTTACGCGTCTTTACGTAGCCTCGTAAAGTTTAATGTTTATGAAGTAACGTAAAGTAAAGATGAGGTTTAAGTCGTTAATAAAGGGACTTAAAGATCAGATTAAGGGTCTTGATTGGCTGCATTCTTAAACACAATCTGGAGTTTCTACTGCTTGCCCGTCCCATGGTCCCTTTGCCAAGAGTACTCTTTATATTGAATGTGAATATTTGAAACTTTTTGTATCGCCGCAACAGAATTCACATTTGATATTCGGGCACCGAATGGAGTTGTTTGATCTTTTTGATTATAAAGTCAACGGGCCTCTGGAGCAAGAGTAATACTCGGATGAACAAAGTATGGGACGATCTTATGAACGGTCACAAATATAACCAGAATTCTTCGCCCGAGCTTCACAGGGATAGGATGACGAAAACACACGATAGCACGGTGATGTGGTACGCTGAAATGGTTACAAATACAGTGAAGAGTTTGGCCGCGTGTTTTCACCACTAAGTTACATTAAAAATTAACTAAATAAAGCTGGTCATGATTTTCAAATCAGAGCTTGAAACAATGTGCAAATATTCTCAAACAGGCAGAAAATGGATGGAAAATGAATCCAATAAACATCAACAGGAGATTAGGGAGTGAGAGAGGGGAGACCTAGACGCTGTGAACTGTTTCCAAAACTGAAGCCGGCCCCGTCATAAAATTCCTCACATTCAGAAATGTGAGGCAGCGCTAACTTCAGCGATTCAAAAAGAATTCATGGGATTTTATACAAAAATGGGAGAGACGATAAACTCTGCAGTGTAGAACTTCTAATACTCACAGGGAGACAGTGCGTTTCTAAAGGCCGCGTATTTGCAATCCAATAAGAACCTTTTATTTTAAAACATCTGACTTGTAGAGTAAAATTTTACAGTCCTCAATCTGGTCAAGTCAACAACCTACACCCTAGTCCGAGAGTAATAGTTTTGCAATTAGACATAATGCACTGAGACAAACTGGCGTCACAAAGAGGCACCAACCCCCTTCCCCACCCTTTCCCCTTAGGAAGGCCTGAAACTCAGGTCAAAAGAGGCATGGACCGCCGGTGCTTAATCCTGGTGAAAATCTTTTTAAGATCCTTGAGGATCTTTAAAGATCTGTAAAGATCCACATGAGGATCTTTTTGAGGATCTTTAAGGATCTTGATTCATATCCTCAAAGATCTTGCAGGATCTTGTAAGAACCTTGAAGTACCTGCAAAGATCCTTGAGGATCTTGCAAGATCTTTGCAGATCCTTGCTGGATCTTAACAGGATCCGGTAGGAACTTAGCAGGAACCTTTAGGATCCTCACAGGGCCCTGCAAAGATCCTTCAGGATCCTGTTTAGATCCTGCAAGATCCAGCAAGGATCTTGCTTAATCTGCAAAGATCCTGCAGGATCCTCAAGGATCTTTGCAGGGACTTCAAGGTTCTTACAAGATCCTGCAAGATCTTGCAGGATCCTGTAGCAGGAACCTTAAGGATCCTCACAGGGCCCTGCCAAGATCCTTAAGGTTCTTGTAAGGATCTTTATAAAAATCTGCAAAGATCCTGAAGGATCTTAACGGATCTTTGCAGGGGACTAAAGGATCTTTGCAGGGACTTCAAGGTTCTTACAAGATCCTGCAAGATCTTTGAGGATATGAATCAAGATCTTTAAAGATCCTCGAAAAGATTCACAAAAGATCCTTATGTGGATCTTTAAAGATCCACAAGGATCTTAATGGATCTTTGCAGGGACCTGAAGGATCTTTCTGGGAACTGAAGGATCTTAACAGGGCATTAGCAGGATTCTTCATGGTCCTTGTAGTAGGATCCTTAAAGGGACCTGATGGATCCTTACAGGGTCCTGCTAAGATCCTTCAGGTTAAGGTTCTCTTAGGATCATGTAAAAACCTAACAAGATCCTGAAGGATCTTAAAGGTTCTTTGCAGGGACCTTAAGGATCTTGACAGGGGCTTTGCAGGATTCTTCGTGGTCCTTGTAGGAGCCTTGCTGGGACCTGATGGATCGTTATAGGGTTCTGCTAAGATCCTTCATGTTCTTGACTTTTAATTTTCATGCACAAAATAAGTATCCTATTTAACAAGCAGTAAATTTTATGCCAAATGTATTTTATTTCTCAGATTATTCTCATCTTTTTACAAATAGATCTTTGATGTTTTACACTAAATATCTTGTGGTTTAAAATCATCAATCCCTTACTATGAAACACAACAGCTAATGCAATATGTAAAAATCTAAAGAAAGGGCAAACATGTCTTACTAAGCTAACTTGTGTTTTTCTTCTTATTTCTTCCTTTTGTGTGAGCCCTTTGTTTTCATGAAAATGAGGCCACTTACATGCAGAAAGACATGAAAAAAATTACTACAAATAAAGGATGAGAAATACAGACAGCATTAATTGTTATTTTTTTTTCAAGCTGTAGCACAACATTGTATGTTATGACTTGAAAGTTGAAAGACATTGTTATACCTACATGTATTGCAACCGGTGTTGCAAGTTGCAGAAACGTGCTGTACAAAAGTTGAACTACATTGTAATGTCTACTTCAATGTGCAATGTTATCACAACTTGCAACAGGGTGGTAACATCCACAACAACACTTTTACATGGTTGGATGACAAGTTAAAAGAAAATGTTGCATACAGTGCCTAGTACAATGTCAGCTATCAAAATAATACCCTTCAATAAATTTGTAACAGTTATGCATTTATGAAAAAAAACTCGTCTTTTAGCCACAAATCTCACACTCAGGCAAAGGCATAATCAAGACTCATCTGGTTTTGAACTGTTACATTGAAAATTAAAAGAAATCATTCACTCGACTAAATGTGAATTTTGACAAAATTGAAAATATGTCAAGTTTACATGCACATTCTCCTTTAAAGTAACACTCTGTGCAGCTCCATTTTAAAGCACAGATAATTGGCATTCTTATTGCACACTATAAAACCAAAACCCATGAAAATTTCAGTATTTTTTCATGGTAAATACATAGCATTTCCAACATTTTTTGAGGTAATATATCAAACACGAGGAAGAGTGTTTCCTCCGATTTCCAAACACCGAGAAGTACATTGGAAAAACAAGGCACAGCCGAGTTTTTTTAACCAACTTCGAGGTGTTTGGAAATAGGAGGAAACACTCTTTCCAGTGTTTGATATAGCTTCTCACACTATTGATAATTCTTGGAGAAATTCGAAGCAAAAGTTCTCAAAATTTTATGATAATTAACATCGCATTTCCAAACCTCCTTCACAGTAGTGATTTCCTTTGTTTTCTCTTCATGAATTATTAATGAGTTTGAGAAGGGATTTTCAAGGTCAAGAGTAAGGACATTTTTATGGCATTTTTTAACCATGAAGTTGCCATGGAAAGAGCATAAAAAATCCATGAAAATAATGTCAAAAACAGCATGGCCCATGAAATTTCCTGCATCATGTATGATAGACTATGAAAAACTCGTGAAAAGTCCCTTTAGGACGGTGCCTACTTTTATTACGGCACATACGCTCTGCGCATCTCGAGATTCCTATGGGTGGTGCCTCCTAATACAGGGGTATTTTTGTGTAGTTTAAAACTGTGTGGAGAAAGCCGAAATTAGCAAGTGCTCTTTGCATCCAAAAAGAAAATTTGGGGTAACCATGCATTTTTCAGAGATAATAAAGCTTCAACTTGGAGTAAAACGCCATACATGGCTTTGTATTTCACTGCTGCCTTAGAATAAGAAAGAGTAATTGTTTCTGAATTATCTCTAAAAAAAATGCGTGGTTACCCCCCAATTTTCTTTTTGGATTCCAATAGCCCTTGCTAAGATCTGCTATATATATAACTATATATCTGGATGGTTAATTACATGCATTACAAACAATATAAATTTGTCATTCACAGACCGTATTCCACAGCCAGAGCTACAAACAAGTAACAGCAAAAAACAATTTCACAGTAAACTTCTCAGGGAAGAACCATTCAGAAAATGGCTTTGTCTTGAATTATGTAAAGGTTCAGGGGAAGTGCTAAATAAAAAAGAAAAATGATTGGACATTTCGTAAAAAAAAGATTGATTGTACTCTTGCTGTTTTCATGTATATGATATCAAGTAATGACCAATACTCCATTATGCAAGTTACAAAAGTTTATTTGGTAATAATTGTTGTTTCTCAGTAGGAGTAGCAGAAGTCATGATTTGCAACAAAATCAAATCAGTTAAAATAGAGTCCAACGGTCATAAGTGACTTAGCTTATTGAGCAGGATTTGCTGACTTGACTCTGAAGCTGCACGATTGAGTATCAGCCTTGACAACATTATTGAGCTGAAAATCTGCAGTAGAACAGAAAAAAGTGCATTTTAAGTCAGTTCTTCTGAGTGACCAGTGGTCACTCAGTGATCACTGTGACAGTGATCTGGGCAGTGCCAAGTGTACGCTTTTAGACACATGTTTCAGTGAGCTTCTCATCTGTAACAATCTTGTCGATTTCTGAGCAAAACAAGGGTATCCAACCTTTAACTCATGGTGCTACAGAAAATATAAGCTTATACACTGCACTCCATGAAGTTGATCATGAACTCCAGATCTTCATGCAAAGTCAATCACACCAAGATCACAAAGTCTTCAGCTTATACCAAGACATGATAACAACCTGGCTACAAATTACTCTGTAAAAACGTTTGCAAAGGCTTTACATGTATAAGAAAAATCAATAGGGAATGTTTACCTTAACAATCTCGAATTTGCAGTTAAGCTCAAAAAAGATTCAAGAAGCACATGCATTCGAAATTCCCATAGAAGATCAAAAAAATCACACATTTTCATGCAGTCTTTTTCATCAAAATTATTGATTTCAAAGCTTACCTCTTGCTAAAAGAAGTTATCCACATTTTTTTGCTTGAACCCAACATTTTGAAGCTTAACAGAGGTAAAAATCCACGGGAAATGTCTCCTGTTTTCTTGAATATTCCGCCTGAATCGAAAATGAAACAGTCTTTTCCGCGAGCCTGCAGTGGCATATCTGCTGACCAAAATGGCTTTGTTCGTGCCCAGTCTACCCAGTCTGAATGAAATCCAAGATGGCTGCCGGTGTTGATGTGACCCCACGTTTTCTTGCTCATTTTAAAAGCTAGCACTGTGCATGAAAGTTGTAGGAATTATGATTGAAAGCATCGTTGTTCTTTTTGGCATCAAATGGAGTCGAGATCCATTGAAGAAGGTCTGAATGTAATATTGTTTTCACAAATGCATTTCAGTGACGTGTACTACATGTAAGTCAAGTAATACAGTAATATAAGCTGAAGCTTCCTTTTTTTTTCTGAAAGCTTTTCCTGGAAAGCAGGCCAGTTACAAATACTAATATCAGTTGCTCATCTTGGTTTTATCTGTTTATTTGCCCAATTAATACAACAAAAATACAGCTCAATCTTGTGGTATAGAAAATAAGTACCTTGCTCTTTCTTCCAAACCATTTGTTATTATTGCATACATAAGGTTAAATTAAAGTTTATAAGTTTATTGAAAAGAAGTACCTGCTATATGTAATTGTTAGATTGAGCAAAAAAGTGTACATGCAATAAGTATACATCATGCATTTGTCTTTTTTATATGGCTCAACATATTGACGGTGTATACATCAACAATTAATGATGAATACAAATAGTAACTTCACCTTAGAAAGATGAAGTTTCCCTTGGTGTAAACAATATATGTGCATACAACATGCGATACAGACAATCTAACTGGCCATTGCCTATCCTATTTGTAGAAAAAATATAAATAAAACAGTGTATTACTATTTTATTGAGCAATAGTGATATAGGATTACAGGCTGTTTTACAGGCTATTTTTCAGTTTGTTATGAGAAAATAGTAATAAAATACAACACATTGTTCTATCTTGCTTTAAAATAGGCTTAAAACAAAAATAAAACACAAATAAAATAGATTCTCTATTTTTTCCCTATCAGGTAAAATAGGAATAAAATATAACTCATGCATTGATATGGCTAACATCAGTTGTTACCTGAAAATTCCACAGTATTGGCCCATTGCAGCTCCAAAAAAAAATTAAGATTGAATCGACTGATCACAATCTAATGTTGTAAAGTTTCGTCCTGTAGCTTCTTGTGTTGTCAAAGTCGAAGAAAGAGATTTTCAGTCATTGCTTGTCTTCATATTTTGTGAAAATATTTGTAGACCCAGGAAATCTTGTTTTGTTAAGATTTTATGTGGCTGATCACTTTCTTTTCAAGAAAAAAATATTTAGTGCTGTTGCTTTTGAGGTGAGGTTTATAACTGCATTGCCATGTGACTGTGTATGGTTTATGCATGATTGGAAGGTGATTTCATCCACGACTACAAAATTGGTACAAGTAGCCTGTTTGGTTCCAAAGCAACCCCAATTATTTTCAGTGAATTGTTTATTATTCTATATTTTAGTTAATCACAAGACCATGATTTGCAAAGTTCTCTCTAACAACCTGATAAGATTCTCATTACATCCTTAAGGATCCTGACAAAAATCATTGAAAGGATCCTCAAAAATCTTTCTAAGATCCTCTTTGTTTCCTTGAAAGGATCTTCTTTAAATCCTTCTAAGATTCTCATCAGATCCATGATGACTGTTAAGGATTTTGGTAAAGTTCTTTGAAAGAGATCAAATAGGATCCCTTTAAGATCCTTGTAAGTTCCTCATCACACCTTCAAAGATTCCTAAGGATCCTGACAAAGATCTTTCAAGGATCCCTGATAGGATCCTTTGAAGATCATTGTAAGATCCTCATCAGATCCTTGAGGATCCTGACAAAAATCTTTTATAGGATCCTGAAAAAGATCTTTGAAAGATCCTTGAACAGTTCTTAACAAGAACCTTGTAAGATCCTTATCAGATCTTTGAGGATCCTGACAAAGATCTTTTATAGGATCCTCTAAAGATCTTTTTAAGAACCTCGTAAGACCCTTGAGGATCCTAAAGGATCCTGACAAAGATCTTTGGAAGATCCTTGAACAGTTCTTACCAAGAACCTTGTAAGATCCTCATCATATCCTTGAGGATCCTGACAAAGATCTTTTATAGGATCCTTCTAAGATCTTTTCAAGAACCTTGTAAGACCCTTGAGGATCCTTAAGGATCCTGACAAAGATCTTTGGAAGATCCTTGAACAGTTCTTACCAAGAACCTTGTAAGATCCTCATCATATCCTTGAGGATCCTTAAGGATCCTGACAAAGATCTTTTATAGGATCCTTCTAAGATCTTTTTAAGAACCTTGTAAGACCCTTGAGGATCCTTAAGGATCCTGATAAAGATCTTTGGAAGATCCTTGAACAGTTCTTTACAAGAACCTTGTAAGATCCTCATCATATCCTTGAAGATCCTTTAAGGATCCTACAAAGATCTTCGAAAGGATCCTTTAAAGGATCTTTTTCAAGATCCTGTAGGATCCTAATGAAATCTCTGAGGATCCTGCAGGATCTTTTAGAAGATCTTTGAAAGGATCCTCATCAGGATCTTCAAGAGATTTTTATAGGATCCTCAAGAAATCCTCTAGGATCTGTGAGGATCTTTAAAAGATCCTTGTCTTCAAGGATCTTTCGAAGACCTTTGCAGATCTTTGCAGATCTTGGAGGATCTTTCAAGATCTTTGAAGATCCTCCAAAGATTTTCACCAGGGCGTGCGAATGAAGAGGTAGTTGAAAACACAAAAATATCCATAGGTCTAACCAAGCCAGGACAAAAAAAACCTACCTATTACAAGAAAAATAGCAAGTTTAAAACTGATCCCAAAAAGTCCTTGGCACTATTGTAACTTCTAAACCTAAAAATCCTTTCTTTGAACGCACACCCCTCAAAGTAAAACCATTTTTCCTAGTCTTGAAAATAAACACTACAATAAGATCCTAATTGCATATATATTGAGTTAAGTGGTGTAACTCCATACAAGAGTGTTACAGTTTTCAATTAACAATCTGTAGTATTACAGAAAGAATTGTATAAAGCATGCCATCATTTTCTAGATAAATAATTACGCTAAATTGTATTGTTTCATTTAAAGAGTACTTAAGGAGTAATAGCGTTAACCTGAGCTTGAGTCTTGAGTCCTGAGTTACAGTAACTCAAAATGGGTACACAACTGCTACATTGTACTCTTATCGTGGTATGATATCAATTTGAAAAACTGGTATCAGCCACTTTGATGCATTCAAAGAAGACCTATATTGTCTCTTCCATTCTCTTTAAATAGGTCCAGCTTAACAAGACTCTTACCTACAGAACTGCGGTTGCTAACAGTATTTTGTCATACTTCACTATTTTGTAGCATTTTCTAAAGTACATGTACCTAGGCAAGACGTCCTAGGGCAAACAAATCTAACTTTCAAAAATTGCCATCGTTCATGGCCGGCTAAGGCATTTTACATTGCCTAGTCGGGGAGGTGTGTGGCTTTCTCCCAGGCCCTCGCAAATTATTTCCTTTCTGCGATGTAACTGAAATTGATAGACCGAGATGAAAGAAAGAAAGAGACCTAGGAACTAGGCTATATTTAGCCCTCAACTGGCTAAACTCAAAGGAAGGGGGGTAGATTACCCATTTTTTTCTCCAAATCAGAGAGAATCCAGCCTATCTATATAATTTGACCTAAATTATTACTGTTAATAAAGACAAAAATGCTACAAAATAGAAAAAATTAATGTTGAAATACATTGTGCTTATTCACATCATGGAAATTCTAATAAATGAACACATCATGTTTTGCATATCGACAACTGTGAACTACTTTTCAAGGCTACACTTCAAGTGTGTCCATGCAAAAGTTTTTTTTTTTATCTAGCCAAATGGCCTGTAGCTAGACCAAATGAAGGGGTGTGTGGAATAAGGCCCCAAGTGACTTTTGATGTAAGATCAAATTCTCCTTTTGTTCCACAAGTGAATACAAGGCAAATTGGAAGAAGAATCTAGCAACTGATCAGAAGTCACTTGGGGCTTTTTTCCAGGCACCCCTTCAAATATGATTGTGAATAGAAAACTTTCCAATCTTTCTGATGCAACAAACATGGCCAAACAGCTAATCTGAATTTCCAAGATATGATGTTAAGCAATGTTTCCTAGTAACAACATCATAATTTACTTACATTTAAGAATCTCCCACGTGAAAATACATCATGGTACATACATGTACAGAATTAGCAGAAAGTGCGCTGGATTGAACACACTATCTGCATCTCAACTCCATTAATTTCCTCATATGCAGCAGCAAACTTACAATGGCATCTTTGCACAGGCATAAAGTTTGCAGGTCCAGGTTGATTGAAAGTTCTTAATTTCCAGATCTCCACAGGGCGACGATAAAGTTCTCTCTGCGAATCCTCTTTGTACCAGTTGACACATGCAAAAACATGCTTCCGGAAGATATCCTCTTCGAATCCGATGGTGCTCACTCCAAAAAATTTTAGAAAGCCAGGTCTTATCGCTGCTGTAGGTTTAATTTGACCATCATGATCTGCCCATGAAGCCATCACCCTTGCTGATCGAAGGGACCTGCATTCCAACATAGAACCAATCTTCTCTCCAGCTATAAATATGACAGAACTATTATTTTCTCCACATTTCACTGACCATGCCCTGTTCTATGTGCTTCTCAGGGTACATAGCTTGGTAGGTTTCTGCTAGGAGCTGGTGATCATCGGAATCCAAAGACATCAATTTATATGCACTTGGCAGCTTAAGGCAGCTTATGTCTTACCAGTCACTGATGCCCAGTTGTCCATGAGCTGACATATGCATCTCATCTACTAAAGGCTTTAAAAATGGGTTTATACTCTTGGGCATAGTGACACCTACAAGAATTACATTCTCCCACTTAAAGCGCTCTTCCCTTGGTAAGTTGAGTAGGACAAGTAAATTACTCCCACTGAAACATCACTCCGTCTTGAATAGGGCTGAAACCAGTCCACATTTAAGCCAAATGCTAAACTTCTTGGTGATTTTAAGAAGTCTTGTCCTTTGAACGTTAAAAAATCCTTCCATACTTGGCCATCATAAATATCACTGATAACCCCATTTGTAACTTCTCACTGTCTCCAATGCTCACACTTGGCAGCAAAGTTGGGCCTTTTCAGCAAGGTCTCAAGCTGGTTTATCATGCTGTTAAAACAGTACACTTTAAAAGGATTAAAACATTCCTTTCTGTTTGACGGCACGACTCTTTTTGCCAGCCTCGCTCCACATTCCCTTGCTCCCTTACCCCTCTTAAAAGCTTTGTGCGTACAGCACTTTGCAACAATCCTTCCTCCAATTCGTTGAGTGTAGTCACCAGGGTCATACAGGGATGAGCAGTTGGGACACACCACGTATTTAACAAAATCATCACGGTCAAGTTAACGAGTTGAAATAGTACGTCAAGGGAACTTGGGAACATAGTGCAGAATTTAACAAGATATTCACAATGACATGTTGTGCCAACCAGATGCAAGAACTGAAAAAGGAAACGAAGAAGCCATTCAAGCCCATTGTTGCTAATTTTGCAATTTGCTTGCCAGAGAAGGATGAAAAGAACGTCAACCACTGGGGCAGGGATGTCATTTTTTTCTTGGAGACTGTAGACTTGTCACGTGGTTCTGGAAGAGGCTGTTCTTTGCTTAAGTCATCAAGAATTGCCTCAGGAAAATAATCCCAAAATTCAGGCTCTTCATCTTCTGCATTTTCTTCCTCATCCACTTTTTGAGCATCTTTCTCATCCTGTAGAAAAAAAGGATAACTGTCTTTATTACGGGGCAAAGTTACTGAATGCCAATTGGTCGAAACAGAGGGCATTTTCTTGCCACTGATTATCTGAGCACCCAATTTCTACATTTAGTTGGTTTCTTCATTTTGTGCTGCGGCAACAATGACTTCTTTCAGGTTCTTTGGGGTTTGACTTTTTAAGCCAGATTGTGCCAAAAATACTTGGAAATTAAGTGCTACAGCAACAAAGGAAATTCCTCAAAGTGAACTTTCGTTTCTTACAAGAAACAGCAAAAAATTATTTGCTGCACGACTAGGCAATTTGCAAAAACTTTGAAAATACATATGAAAATGAATCCTTAAGAGCAATTCTCCAGGAAAGTGAAGCAAAGTTGGAAATGATAAATTTTAACCCCTCTTCAATTTTTGTGTGTAGGTAGGTTACCTTGGGGGATAAACAAAAACAACCATATTTGGATCGGCAGATGTATCGTTGCCATGGTAACCGCACTATATGACGTTGGCCTTTGGACCATGTTTTGAGCAAAAGTTCCACTCTCAAAAAGTAAAAGTAAACGAGTCTGGTTCTCGGTTGCATGTGAACCAATTCAAATGAAATTCATACAGATGGTAGAACCACTCTCCCAGTTTATAAAATTTCCTGTTACAATAATTTGGGTTTTATAAACAAGAAGAAAATGCTCGTCCTACTATGTTCCCTGTCAGCCATTTAGACAAGCAGGAAAAACAAGCACAACGATCTTCGTTATTTCTCCGAAAGTACTCTTTCCACATAAACCAAATTAGCAGCAGAGATTACATAGATATTGACGTTTCTGAATATCATAAAATCAATTTGGGGAAAACTATACTCTGGCCATGGGTGCTGAAGACACCTGGGACAAATAGCAAAAAATTGCAAAATTGGTAATTTTGAGAGCTCTAGTATTTAGCTCAAACAGGCTTTAGAGAGAGAAAATCAGCTTCAAAAGTATCTTTTATCATCTTGCCTGCTACCTACATTTAGTAAATAAGGTTTTGGCCAACAAGTTTGATGAAATATAAATTGATACAAAACCTACCTTGAGGGTTTTGGGAATTTCTTCAGGATGCTTTCGTCGCGTGGTTCTCTCCAGTATCTCTCCTTCGCACGTTCCGTCTTTTTGACCAAATCTAGCGCAGACTAACAGTTACTCCCCTCGAATATCCAGTTTGCTGTGTTTCAGACCAGGGATGATGATACAAGTAGCCCGCATACACTTGACAAAGAATAGTTGACAAAGTCCAAAACATGGTCGTAATGCTTGCGATTTCTGCCGTCGAGCACCTAAATTCATCAATATTATTCAGCCAGGAAGTACAGTAAATGTGTCGAGATCGATGTACAAAGCAAATGCATACCTTTGAACAATTCCAAAGGAACGTCTTTGGCTAAAATCGAGTCAGATATTGCGATAGTCGACAATCCAAGAATGGTAAATAAACTGAACGCATAGGCCGGAAGTCCGAGAAGCACGACTGCTGACCGGATGTAACACAATGTAATGGGATGTAACACCGGATGTACGTGTAATGATATCCTCTTGTAATGGGGTTGTTTCACAATGGCAATGGTGAAGAAAGCCAAAATTAAAAAAAAACAAAAACAAAACAAAAAGAAAACAGAATAACCGAATGAAAACAAAAACAAAGGAAATGAAGCTGAACTGAAGCTTGGGTGAAAATTGAACGCATGATCATAATAGCCGCACCCCCTCCCAAAAAAAAAAAAGATTGCTCTTTAGACTGTGAAAATAATGCAATTACAAATTCATTTATGATAAACTATTCGTGACAAGAGAATGAAAAATTCGCGCGTGAAATCTGATAATTATTTACCTGCACGGCAAAGAATAAGATCCATTTCGTCGCTGATTTCATCACGGTTTATACCAAGTCCGTAGGCTTGCACGTGCCTGGAAATATCCATTTGACATTGACTGAGTTTTATATTGTTTCCACTGCACTCACAAACCGAAACGTCCCTTTTGGGATTTGAAAGAGACCAACTTTCCATTGTCCCGACCAGGATATCGCCCGACGATATGCAAATTTCCCTTACAGTGTTTTGATCGACGGCACAAATTTACGTCCGGTCACCCCTCCCCCCACCAAAAAAAACAACAGCAAAAAATAAATAAATAAATAAATAAATAAACAAACAGAAAGAATGCCAAAATTTGGGCAGGTATAAGGTACTGAATGTGAAAATTTATCGGCTTGAAGAGGACTTATTTATTTCTGGAGCAGAGGTGGGTCAAAAATTCCAACTTCGTAACTTCTAATGTGTACGCTAATGCCCCAGATCAGCGACATATCTTACATGCAGGCCATCCTTAACATCCAATAAGCAATGAATTAAAAACAAACAAACAAACAAACAAACCCAGGAAACATGGGCGGCTTATGTGGTTGCGTAAAACGATTAGTGAAGCGCTTTTGTTTTGTCCTGTTTATTCACCGCTGTAAAACAGTCATAAAAGCGGATCAAAAGTCGTCCTTTTATCCCCCTATCAATGATATATTGTACCAAAAATATCTAAAGAAGAGATAATGCCATTGCGACAATTAGCCGAATCTACAAAAACAAACAAACAAAAAGCGCGTATATCGCATTTAAAACTACATCCGGTCTGCAGTTTTGCTACTCGCATTTCGCGTCTACATACGTTTGGTAGTAAACAGGTAGTAAACAACGATTTCTTCGCTTCTCAACCATGCACCACGGAATGTACGGCTCGATTTAGCCAAAGACGTTATTCAGAATCGTCGCAGACATGCATTTGCTCAGCTGTGATCTTGATGCATCTATTTAACTTCCTGGATGGATTGTATTGATGAATTATTTCGATACTCGACACACGACTGTGTTTGACCTGTTCGACTGTTCTTTATTCGGGTTAACTTAATGCATCATCATCTAAGGCTAGGCAGTTAGATTTGTCCTTTCCACTAGAGTCTCTGCAAGATTTGGTCAAGAAAATGGAGCGAGCGAACTGAGGAGAGACCCATCCTATACGACAAAAGCATCCTGAAGAAATTCCCACAAGTTGCAAGGTAGGCTTTGTTTTAATTTATATTTCATCAAATTCATTGGCCAAAACCTAATCAATCAAATGTAGATAACAGATAAGATGAATGAAAAAACCTCTGAAGCTGATATTCTCCATCTAAAGCCTGTTTGAACCAAATACTGGAGACCTCGACATTTCCAATTTTGCAACTTTTTGCAACTTGCCTCGGATGTCTTCAACACCCATGGCCAGAATATAATTTTCCCCAAATAGATTTTATAATATTTATAAACTTCAATATCTATGTAAGCCCTGCTGCTAATTTGGTTTTTAGGTGGAAAGAGTAGTTTCGGAGAAATAACGAATATGGTTGTGCTTGTTTTTCCTTCTTGTCAAAATGGCTGACAGGCAACATAGTAATACGACCAAAGTCTTCTTGATTATAGAACCCAAAATACTCTAACAGCAAATTTTATAAACTGGGAGAGTGGTTCTACCATCTGTATGAATTTCATTTGAATTGGTTCACATGTACTCGAGAACCAGACTCGTTTATTTTTACTATTTGAGAGTGAATTTTTCAGTCAAAACGCCGACGTGATCAAGTGCGGTTTCCATGGCAACGACGCACCTGCTGAACCAAATATGGCTGTTTTTGCTTATCCCTCCAGGTAACCTACCTCCACACAAAAAATGAAGAGGGGTTAAAAATTTTCATTTCCAATTTTGCTTCACTTTCCTGGAGAATTGCTCTTAATTCTACTCGGCCTCATGCAATTACATAACATTGCATTGGTGTACTGCAATAATTAATTTTTTTCTTGTTAAAATCACTCAAAAGAAGACAATGAAGTTTGAGTGATTTGAATGAAATATACAAATGTTATTAATAATAATTTGCCCTGAGTTTTGGAATTCTCTTAACATTTATGTCTTTATCAGAGCAGGAAAATAACATTTTCTGTAGGATTATTCAAGTTGAGTTTCCGATGTTCTCTTTTCCAGTCTAGTAATCACAGTGCTCCTCATGAGACTTTCGCCGCATTCAGACTAGGTGTTTAGGTAACATTCTTTGGAACAGGCAATAGTCTCAATATACAGACGATAGCTTTTATTTGGTGCCCAAGTGAAAATCTCAGTGCCATGATCAAGCACAGGTAGTACAATGACACAGGTCATTAGCATGGGTACTGGTCTGTCAGTTGCCATGCTTTTCCCCTGTGCTTCCCGACAGTAAACAAAATGGAGATTGTTATATTGACAAATAAGAATATGACTGCTCCTTGGGCACCAAGGATTAAGTGGCTGGGCACAGGGCCCTGGCATGGTCACCTAGTCTGAACAGGGCCTTAGTACTTAGTACATGTACTAAATTTCCGCCCCACCTCCAAAAAGAATAAAAATTTCTCGAGCTCTGCTTCATAGCAAAAGTCTACAAATCTAAAATAATATATGTATTATTCCGAAGAGATTATACAAGGTCGTTACATAATGTACTTTATAATAATAATTATTACTTTCGTTCCTTTCTTTAGCCTTGGAACCTAGTTCTTGTACAATGTAACTGCTCTCAAGAAGACTTTTTTTTTACCTATTTCAGTTGGTGATCAACAAGCATTTAATTAACATTTGTAATAGTACTTTATTCTCAACGTTCTCTCTCTCACGCTATGTTGAGATTGGGCACCGACAGTCTCGTCCTGTTGATGAATGTTCTGAAGAGGAAAGGGGAGGGTTTGGGTAGGGAAAAACAAACGCAGGACGAAACTTGATGGCTGGTGAAAGAGAGAACGTCAGGGCAAGGGATACCGTGTGCTGCATTTTATACTACAACACTTCGCTTGATCGACAGAATGGCATTGTTCACTTTGTCTCATCTCCTTTTATACGTGAGAGGTGAGACCGCTGAGAATAGTACTTTATTCTCAACGTTCTCTCTCTCACGCTATGTTGAGATTGGGCACCGACAGTCTCTATGTTACAGAGTGTCCTAAAGTCCCAAACCACTGGACCATAAGGAAATCCCGTTCTCAGAATCCCAAACTCAAGGTGCCCCATCCTAAAAATTGGTAAAGTGTTTTAAACGAGATGTAACAAGGTTAGGAATTAAACGTGCGGAAAAGCGGATATAAAGTTTTTTAGACGGTTAAGCTCCATGTAGTTCTCTGTTAGGGCGGCTGTCGCGGAAGAGTCCGCGGATAGCAAATGAGAGGGACTATCCAAACGAAGCACCTCCGCTAGTTTCATGTAGTAGAGAGCAGTTTCTTTGTTATTCCATCCTACATGAGACATTATGGCCGCCAACTGGGAGCCAGATAACGCTAACGTTATGGCTGAGCCCGAACGGAAGCTGTGTAGCGTTTCTCCCTCATCGATCTTAGCTTCTTTCAAATACAGCTTTAAACGAGCTTCTGCTGAAGAACTTGAAAATGGTTTGTTCACAATATGACCTTGGGGATTAGTTGGTCGAAACAAGTAACCATTTGTCACAGAAACGCGTAACTCGGAAGCCACGGCTACATATGTCTCAATAGCTTTAACTGGACACAACTCAGGGTTAGGGTGTCTCCGAATCCCGAAGACGTTAGAGACGCCATCCCTCAGGGTTTTTCCCCATACGTGGTTGAACAACAGCCCATTGTCCTGGGGGAAACGCAGGATCTCTTCTGTTTTCACCATGCCAAGATCTGAACCACGATCACCGCTAAAGAATAACGTTTTGAAAAACGCTTGGTCCCGCGACAATACAAACAGACCAGAAGGACTAACCGAGCGCTCCGCAATTTTCCGATTTAAAAAACGGGCCAGAAGCAACAATTTGGACAAAAATAGGGGAACTGCTTGCTTTGGCGTGATGCGGGCTCGTAATTGTTCCTCAGTTGACGCCTTAAGATATTTTTGCACTTCGAGTGAAGCGGCGGGGTTACCCAGACCTAGCAGGGAGTTCCACTCTCCACAGCGCCCGGTTTCCTTAAAAATGGCTCGCAGTTTTCCAATGTAGGAGTCGATTGTCTTGAATGCCAGGCGTTTAGGACATTTACACTTAGCTGCGTTTTGAAGGTGGGAATCGGGACACCCATTACTATGTACTATGGTTTTGCCATGTCGGTCTTTCCAGACCAAGGACCGAGAGATGTCAGTGGGGCTTGCCGAAAGGATGGTTTTACTATTCGGAAGGGACGCCAAGAAAGTTTCAAACTCCGTACGAAGTGAGCACTTCTGTTTTGAGTATGACGATTGAAGGGAGGCATTATTTAGGAGTTCCAAACGGTTATCTATCGCTTGAAGGTCGACTGAGAGTTTAGGGCTCGGGACACTTAGGGAGACTGTTTTCCTCCTGTAGCCGCACATTTGGCAGAAAAAGAACAGCTTGTCGTTGGGGTGGCTGCACGAAGGACATGACACGGCTGGTACAAACGCTCGAACGGCTGGAGGTAAGTCCTAAAGGATATGAAAGTAAAACAAACAGTTCCTTCTTTATCCTTTAGATTTGTTTTGACATAAATGTATAAATGAAGCTATAAAACAACTGTCAACAGATGTATACTGGAAAACAATGATTTATTGACAACATTGATTTCACTGAAGTAATGGATGGAGCTAAATTAATGGGAGAATTGGCAAATTTAAAGATAGCTAAGTGTTCTTTGTTTGGCTCGTGCGCTAACCAAGAGCTACTACTTGCTTATCCGATGCGGAACACCCAGAGATCCCATGGGATAGGCCAATTGTTTGAAAACCCGTGTTTAGAGGGAGTGAGGAGCGCTCCAACGGTTCCGGCAACGGCCAGCAGGTATCGGGAAGAACATGTAGACGTTAACAAGGGCCACCAAAAATGCCTTGGGCATACGTCTGGTACTACGATAGTGTAGGATAATTGCAGGCTTCTCATATACTTGATAACATGAGGTATTAGGCAGATCGGGGGAAAGGCGTATGGGTTCTTGAATACAAACGGATCGTACAGATCGGGCGATTGCGCGAACACGTTCACTCCCAGGGATCCCGGCAGAGGGTTTTCAGAGAAGAAAGGTAACTTGGCACCTGACAAGTCGGATTGGGCGTTTGAAGGGCGTGCCATTAGATCGACAGAGTGCCCATTTTCGCCGCCATACCACTCTTGTACTACTATCCATAGGGATGGGCACAATTTGGCATCCTGTAGGCTAAGGCGTCGCGAGGGGAAGTCGGCTTGGTTCTGAGAACTAGGCACAAAAGTAAGGTGCAAATCGATGTTGAGTTTCGTCATTGTGTTGAATAATTTCTTCAAGGCGCTAGAAAGCGATTGAGAACGAGAGCCCTGTCGATTCCATGAACGGACTAGAGCCATGCTGTCGACGAAGGCGTCGACCCACGAGTTTTTGATGGTATCAGCGAATGATTCAAGGACATTATTGAGCGCTAAGGTCTCCTTAGTGGCGATATCGGCTTGTATTGTTGAGGCGTCCCAGTAATCATAAACGTTCGCCTCAATGGCACCCGGACTCAGTGCACCTCCCAAAGCGAAGCGAGTTGAGTCGGAGAACAGCCTGACATGTGTGTGTTTCTCAGACCGCCAGGGAAGAAAACCGTCCCAGGTCTCAAGGAATAGCCAGTGCTCAATTTCATTCTTTAGAGCGGCAGACATCTTTACAGGTCGAGCAGAACGCGTGGCGCGAGACACAGCTAGGTTTATTTCATTAACATAAAGCCTTGCGCCCGGAACTGCCAAGCTCATGGACACGCATTTACCGCTGAGCCTTTGCAAGGTTAGTAGGTCCAGGTTATCGCGAGCCAACGTTTCTTTGATGAGACGAAGAAGCTTTTCTTTTTTATGGGGTAACAAGGTAAACGCCTGTAGTTCAGAATCGATACCGAAACCAAGGTATGGCACCTGTTTTTTCGGGGTAAGGTGAGACTTCGCCAGACCGATAAAGTAGCCGAGGGAAATTAAGATGTAGCACGTGAGAAAAATACCCGCGACGGCCAGAGCAAAATTCACTTCATCCCTTGAGGCGAGGGCTTGATAGGCGGCTGGTAAAATGCCACCTGGAAATGACAGTTGGCCATTATGGCGGTCGTCAATGTACAACGAAGAGGGAATGTTCCATGAACGAAGTCTGTGTGACGCAACTAGACCAGTCGTATGATATATATAGGCCGAGGATTTCCAGCCAAAAGGAATACATTCACTCACAAAATACCAACCTCCCCACTGGAAGCCAAAGTAAGTTCGACTGCTGGGGTGAAGTTTGATGTGGTCATATCCTGACTTGTCGTCGCACACTGTTTGGTAAAATCCTTTATTGACATACTTAGGCAAGTGTTGGACGCTATCCAAGGCAAACGGACGGTCTTCGATCCACAGATTAAGAAATCTATCGTCGTTGCAGAGACGCGGCTTGCTAGGCTCGACAGTGAGGGGCATAATAAGGTGGGGTGGGGTGCATTCTCCGACTTTGCCCCACAAAGAAATAGCACCGGAACGCAAACGGTCCAGGAGCGTATCAGAAATAAACGAGGCAAAAGGTTTGCACGACAGGTGGTTGGGGAAAACGCAAGGCGGTGGACTACCACACTCGTAATTCCTTCCCTTGTAACTACCCTTAAACGGTCTAAAGAACTTCGTTACGTCTACACCGTTAGTAATCCAATCACGGACTTCAGAGAAGCGCTCATCGTTCATATCATTTAATAAAGCATTCCATTGTGGTGCATGGCGATGGAGTTCCCCTGCTAGGAAGTGATCTGGATCGCGGAAAACAAGGCGAGACATATCCGCTAATGAATTTCCCTGTAACACGAGGGCGATATCCTCATCAGAGATGTGGGAATTGTTTGCCATCCCTTGGGCCTCATAAACAACAGAACCATCGATGCTTATCCACTGTAACTTATTCATACCAACTGTGTTAGGCTTGAAACCGGGATGCTTTTCCCAATCGTGAAAGCAAGGGTCTGACAGCTAAAAGGAAAATAAAAAAGAACTTGGAAATAAATTAGGGCCCAAGGAATGGCAAACTCAGCCCCGGTAATCCGAGAGGGAAAGTGAGCTTCCCTTTGAGAATGCCACCCGAGGGGGGAAGGGTGCGATCGAAAAGATAATTGGTTCCCACATCTATGAACAGCGTAGCGAGTCGTAAAATATGTAAGTAATAATATGTTAATAAAACCCTGGGGGGGTGGGTATAATGTATATGAATAAACAAACATTGTGATGCAATAGTGTTCATTTGACTTTAATAGTACTAAAACGCATACAAAATGAGGATCGGGCAGATTCTGCTACTGAGATGTCGGACGAGGCTGGTTGTGACCTGGACCGCCTGAAGAAAAATAGCGGGTCGTCGGAGACCGCTTAAAACATTGCGTAGACTTGTGTCCGGGCGTACCACATCTGTAGCAGGTCACTCGAGGGTGTGACGAGAACCTCTGACTGCCTCTGGCCTGAGGACGCGAGTAAGGCGAGGGACGTCTAAACGACTTGTCGACCTTGGAGATTGTGTCAAAGATTCTTGTAAATTCCTTGTCCGCGAGAAGAGCCAAAAAGTAAGCTTTAAACTGCTCTTTCGGCACGTGTATTTTCTCTCTTAGGGTGGCTGCTATGATGTCAAAGCTGGCGGCCTTATCATCACCAGTTGTCTTCGCTACGGAGACGAGCTCCTCCGCGAGGCGCAAGGCCTCGTATTTGTCGAAGTCCTCCAGGCGGCGACTACCATAATGGGTAATGCGATTCTTTAAAGCCTGAATGGAGGTCCCTTGGGCATTTTCCAAAAATTTAATTCTTTCTTGCAAAGCCTGAATGAGAAAATGAAATAGACAGATGTATTGCGAAGTGTAATCTCATACCGCTTAGCGGCGATACAAAAACATTCGTAAATGAGTACAAGCATTGTGATAAGACCCGGTAAAGCGGCAGGGAATCTTTTGTTCCGACAAAGTCGGAGTGCAAATATAACAATTAACAGAACAATACGAAAATAAACAATTCAAGTAGAACAATGTGGCAAACAAGCACTCAGAAATGGCAAATTAAGACAATTAAAAAATGAAGAGTGAGAATAATCGACAAAGATCGCACAAAGATAATAACTAGTTCTCTGCTGAAGTATGTTTTGAGGTCAACAAAACTGAAAAGCTTTTGAAGCTAACCGAGAATTAGAATGTACACATAATCGGCAAAAATAGCGCATATAAATAAAATTCAGAAAGTGGTAAGTCGACTTCAAGTAGCCCGCAAAACTACAAAACTATACGTGTTGAAGCAGGGCAAAAAATTAATTAGAAAGTCAATCTGAAGCCGCCCGCAAAGCTAAAAGCTACTCGTTTTGAAGCAGGGCGCAACATGAATTGTAAACACATTATCAGCAGGGCGTAACAATAATTACGAAGTCAATTTCAAATTGCCCGCAAAGCTAAAAGCTACATGTTATCAGCAGGGCGTAACAATAATTACGAAGTCAATTTCAAACTGCCCGCAAAGCTAAAAAACTACACGTTTGAAGCAGGGCGTAACAATAATTACGAAGTCAATTTCAAATTGCCCGCAAAGCTAAAAAGCTACATGTTTGAAGCAGGGCGTAACAATAATTACGAAGTCAATTTCAAATTGCCCGCAAAGCTAAAAAGCTACACGTTTGAAGCAAGGCGTAACAATAATTACGAAGTCAATTTAAAATTGCCCGCAAAGGTAAAAAGCTACACGTTTGAAGCAGGGCGCAACAATAATTACGAAGTCAGTTTCAAACGGCCCGCAAAGCTAAAAAGTTACACGTTTGAAGCAGGGCGGAACATGAATTGTAAACAGAGTTAAAACTGCCCGCAAAGCAACCAAGTACACGTTATCAGCAGGGCACAACATAATTGCGAAGTGAATTTTAAATTGCCCGCCAAGCCAGGGCGCAACATGAATTGTAAACATGCCCGCAAAGCAACGAAGGTCGCACGTTCAGAAGCAGGGCGTAAAATAAACTGGGGGGTAAAGAGAAAATTGCCCGCAGAGCTACAAAGCTACACGTTTAAAGCAGGGCATGACTTGAGCTGAAAACAGACTTAAAGCTGCCACGGGAATACGAAGTGCAAGAACACGTGTACGATACTGGAGTAAAACAAAAATTGAACAAACCTCCAAAGTGACTTGTTCTCCAGCGGCGTTTTGAGGAGGTTCTTCTGCGTTTGGTGGAGGCGGAGGCGGTGGTGGTGGTTGAACAACCGCGGCCGCTTGAGCTGCTGGAAGGTTTTCCTGTGCCGGGACTTGTACAGCAGGGTCCGCCATTTTGAACTATGCTCTTTCGCTTGATCGACAGAATGGCATTGTTCACTTTGTCTCATCTCCTTTTATACGTGAGAGGTGAGACCGCTGAGAATAATAACACTAACCTCTACAGATTTTTGTGATTCCATGTTTGGAGAGTTTGTTTCGTGATCAGGCACACCAGAACTGCTTTCAGAATGCTCAGCACTGGAAGACTCTGAAGATAAACCAGTCAAAAAAAGAGTGCAAAATTAAACCTTGACATAAATCAACTTTGTTTAATGAGGGTGACACTTAGCAGTCTGACAACTGACAAACCTGTGGCCCTCGGATTCCAGATTGAATTGGAATTTGGAAATGTTGGATTTTGTGGAGGGAGGAAAACCAGAGAACCCGGAGAAAAACCTTCGGAGGAAAGACGAGAACCAACAACAAACTCAACCCACATGACGTCGAGTCCGGGAATCGAACCCGGTTCACATTGGTGGGAGGCAAGTGCTCTCACCACTGTGCCATCCCTGCTCCCCCACTTCTTATCTTGTCAAAATGTAATATAATCCCAGCCATCTTGTTAAGATTAGTGAAAGGAGGTAATTTTAATTTGCAATAGCAAGTGGATGCCACCTTGTTAATGTCTCTTAGGGAATGATACGAATGAGATGGCCACAGGAAGGATGGAAACCAAACATGAGCTTCAGCATGGTTTTTGACCAAAGAAATATGCTCAAACCAAGAGTGATTTCTTACCAGGCAATGGTTGTCAAAGTGGTATTATCTGCTGGACCGTTTAATACAATTTATGAGAAGGAAATTCCCAAAACAACGATGAGTGTTTTCAAAATAAGATGAATTTTGAAAGCAGTTTCAATAATTTTGGAAACAGTTTTTCACAATAGTCGGTACAGAAGCTCAATGTCACCATGCCTGCAAAGTGGCTAAATTGTGGAATGTGTTTGTGATCAGAGAAAGAACAGATATTGGTTCCTGTGAAGGATCCTGTCCCTCGTGCTCTCCGTGCGGGTGTGGTTTACAAGTTTTTGTGTGCGGGCTGTAATGCCTGCTATGTCGGCGAAACCACCTGGCATTTTTCCACGCGCGTACGTGAGCACATTTTCAGTGACAGGACCTCTCACATTTTTAGACACTTACAAAATTCTGAGCATTGCCGCACTTCGTGCTCTATTGACTGTTTCAGCATCCTAGATCACGCTCCTACCACCTTTCAACTTAAGATTAAAGAACCCATTCATATTCAATGGGAAAAAACCTACACTTAATCATCAACTTTATCACGTTAATTTAAAACTTTCTCTGTAATATTTTACATTGTCATGTTTCCTTTGTGCTTATAGTTAATTAGCATTTTGCTTTACACTATATATTCAACTCTGTGCTTTGTAATTTAAACTGAAGATGACAGAAGTTTCTGTCGAAACATGTTTTCAAATTTAAAAAAGTGTTGTGTGGTTTCCTAGAATATCAACACGAATATTCTCTGTATTTTTACACACGAGTTAGAGCTAAACAAGTCCTGATTCAGGAAATATCTTGCAGAGCACCAGCTTTCCTGTCAAATCGAGCGGACTCTTTCGTACAAACTACCCTAATACCAATCCAAGTTAAAATATATCGGCTGTCAAAATACGCGTACGATTTACGCTCGGATACATCTGGTTTCATGTGAACTGGCCTTTAAAGTTGAAAACTTAAGAATCGGTTGTCTTAGAATTCTCTGAAAATTCGAACGTGATACATGAAGAAATTTTTGAGAAATTGACTTTTTAAACTGTGACAGTCTATCCTTTACAAAGTATGTCCGTCCTTTTTGGCAACTCTTTCCATCCAGCTGGCGTAAGTTCATTGTAAAATTTAACAGCTGGTGAAATCCTGTAACGCTAGATGTAGCCTGCGTGTGAGGCTCTAGAACAGGGGAGGGTGGAAGGGAATCGGTCACGTGGGAAGCGAGGTATCTGATGCTAGGACCGGCAAGGCAAAAATAAAAAGAAACACTGCATCGCAGCACCACCCCTGATCTATTGCAGCCTTTATTCCTTGAATTATATTTACAGTTTATAATTTTTGAGCGTAAAAAGTGTAACAGTAAGCTTGTTGGTTCCTTATTTGTCGCTCGATTTAATTGTCTTTGATTCTGTAACGCAGGAATTTAAATGACGGCATATTCGCACTTATAACCGATGACTAGAAATGTAGCGGCCTTTGCGTGTGATATCTTGAAGTGGAAAGTTTTTTCCCCGATCTAAGGGAATTGCAAATTCCTCATGTTCACATATTCAGATATTGACATATTTCACATATTCCTGAGAAAAAACAATCATTGAAACAAATCCCGCCATTGATGAGTGTTTCTGTGTCTCCACTTATGAATTATGCATACTTACTGTCTCTTTGTTTTCAAGGAAGCAAGTTAACAAGGAAGTAGTAGGAAGTAACGACTATTTTGTCGATTCACTCAATCCATAAACTAACGCGGTCGTATTTTTTAAAAGTTGTAGCCAATAAACATGTAAACCTACTAAGAACTTGGAAAATCCGCATTTTTTTGTTGGTAGGCTCTTGACTAATAACCAGCTAAAGGAACTGCCCAAGGGAGTTTTTGATAACAATAAACAGCTGTGGGAGCTGTCAGTATAACTACTTCTTTGTCTCTAAAACAAAACTCCAGGGGCTATTGCTGCTTACTGAGAAATCTTGTGTTTATCTTTCCTAAAGTATATTCTCGCGTGTAGCCTTGATTCAGTTACTAGGGGTGAATCAATTCTCAATTAATAAACTTAAATCTAGCTTAAAATGTAATAGCAACTGATATTTGAAAACGTCAGTGTTAACTCACTACTGACGAAACTATTTAAAAGCTTTAGTATTAAACATTTGTTGCCTCATTTACAAGTTGTTTCATGTTGTTGTTGTTGTTGTTGTTGTTGTTGGTTTTTGTGTTTTATTCTCTATTGCTCTTTCTTTTTGTTTGTGTTTTTGTTTTGTCTTTCTGTTTTGCTTTTTACACAAGTCAAAAGAAGTTGTCATCTAGAAAAAAACAGTGGGGATTTATTGAGCTGCGAAAGCAATTTTAAAGATCTTTGCTTAAGTTTGATACGTAATTTATAAGCCTTCCGTCAGGGTACACGGGAACAGTATTTTGTAACAAATTTGTAACAAAAGGAGAAACGAGAGTTCCATCACAGCATTTAGGTTAACAGAAGAATCTTTGTTTACATTATTTTGCTGATAAGCTGCAATTTAATGCAGTCCATAAGTACTGGGTTGCTCGCTACTATCTGTCCCTGAATTTTGTGGCCCGACAGTATTGGAACACGAAAATTCTCTGTATTTTGACACAAAAGTTAGAGCCAAACGATTTCTGATTCAGGTAATATGCTGCAGAGCACTAGCTTTCTTGTCAAATCGAGCGGACACTTTCGTACAAACCTCCGTAATACCATTGAAAGTTAAAATATATCGTCTGTCAAAATACACGTACGATATTACGCTGGGATACACTCGGTATCATGTGAACCGGTCTTAAGTTGAAAGACCACGGGAATCTTAGAATCTCCTCAAAATTCGAACGTTGTACATAAATTAGGTTTTTAAGCAATTGACCTTTTAATGTGTATAGATTTTAAAAAGTATGTACGCCTTTGTGGCAACTCTTTCCATCCAGCTGGCGTAAGTTCTTTGTAAAATTTAACATCTGGTAAAATTGTGTAATGTTACGAATAGCCCGCGTGTTAGGCTCTAGAACGGGGGAGGATAGAGGGGAATCGGTCACGTGAGAAGCGAGAGATTCGTTGCTAGGTTTGGGGGAGCAGGGATGGCGCAGTGGTGAGAGTACACGCCTCCACCAATGTGGCCCGGGTTTGATTCCTTGACTCGACATCATATGGAAATTCTAATTCAATCTGGAATGAGGGACACAGGTTTGTCAGTCGCAACAGACTGTTAAGTGTCACCCTCGTTAAACAAATTTGAACAAACAGACAAACAAACAAAATTGATTTTTTTTGATAGAAAGAATTACTGTATCGCAGCGGAAAGTCCACCTCTATTGCAACATTTTTACTTGAATTCTATCTACTGTTTTCAATTATAAGGGTATACAGTACAGTGTAACAGTAATCCGTCTCGTTATTGGTCGTCCGCTGTAATGGCCTTTGATTCTGTAACGCGGGAATTTGAATGAAGGCATATCCGCACTTATAATTACGGATGACTAGAAATGTAGCGACCTGCTTTCCTCGTGATATCGTGAAGTGGAAAATTTTTCCC
This sequence comes from Pavona decussata, assembly GCF_977016875.1. Lineage (NCBI taxonomy): Eukaryota > Metazoa > Cnidaria > Anthozoa > Scleractinia > Agariciidae > Pavona > Pavona decussata. Next base: position 1,735,746 of record NW_028145698.1, read on the forward strand.
CATACAAGGGACTTGGAAATTCCACATAGTTCACATATTCCTGAGAAAAACAATCATTAAAACAAACCCTGTCATTTATAAGTGTTTCAGTCTGTGATAAATTATGCATACTTACTGTCTCTTTTGTTTTAAGTAAAAAGGAAGTAGTCGGAAGTAACTCCTATATTGTCGATTTACTCATTCCATAAACTGACTCGGTCGCATTTTTAAAAGGTTTAGCAAATAAAGTGTGTGGATATCTTGTAAACCTATTAAGAACGTGGACAATCCACATTTTCTTGTTGGTAGGTTCTTGAATAACAACCAGCTGAAGGAACTGCCCAAGGGAGTTTTTGATAACAATAAAGAGCTGTACGCGCTGTAAGTATAATTTCTCCTTTGTCTGTAAAACAAAACTTCAGAGGCTAGTGCTGCTTGCTGAGAAATATTGTGTTTATCTTTCCTAAAGTATATTCTCGCGTGTAGCCTCATTTCAGTAACTAGGTGTGAATCAATTCTCAATTAATAAACTAAAATCTAGTTTAAAATGTAGTAGCAACTGATATTTGTAAACGTCAGTGTTAACTCACTATTGACGAAACTATTTGAAAGCTTTAGTATTAAACATTTGTTGTCTCATTTACAAGTTGTTTCATGTTATTGTTGTTGTTGTTGGTTTTTGTTTTTTATTCTCTATTGCTCTTTCTTTTTGTTTGTGTTTTTGTTTTGTCTTTCTGTTTTGCTTTTTACACAAGTCAAAAGAAGTTGTCATCTAGAAAAAACAGTGGGAATTTATTGAGCTGCGAAACCAATTTTAAAGATCTTTGCTTAGGTTTGATACGGAATTTATAAGCCTTCCTGCAGTGTACACGCGACCAGTATTTGGACGGTAAATAATTTGTAACAAAAAGGGAAACGAGAGTTTCATTACAGCATTTAGTTTAACAGAAGAGTCTTTGTTTTACATTATTTTGCTTGCGCTGATAAGCTGCAATTTAATGCAGTCCATAAGGACTCTGTTGCACGCTACTACCTGTCGGCGAATTTTGCGGCCCGACAGTATTGAAACACGAATATTCTCTGTATTTTGACACAAGTTAAAGCGAAACGATTCCTGATTCAGGAAATATGTTGCAGAGCACCAGCTTTCTTGTCAAATCGAGCAGACTCTTTCGTACAAACCGCCCTAATACCAATCAAAGTTAAAATATATCGGCTGCCAAAATGCACCTAGGTTTTCCGCTGGGATACATCTGTTTTTATAAGAACTGGCCTTTTGAAGTTGATAGACCTCGACAATCTTAAAATTCCCTGAAAATTTGAACGTGATACATAAAGTAGATTTTGAAAAAATGAGCTTTTAAACTGTCTAGCCGTTAAAAGGTATATACGCATTTGTTGCAACTCTTTCCGTGCATCCAGCCTTAAATTCTTTGTTAAATTCGCAGTTGATATCAGCCAAATTCTTCAGAAATTCTCCTCGGTTCTACTTGGCAGGAGTAGCCTGTGAACGCAGACGTATTTCTGACAGCCGAAAATACAACTGAATTCGCAGGCTATGGCAGGAGAGGAGTGTTGAATTGTCAACTATTCACACTTTCTTCAAGAATTCATTACATGATTTGTTTATGAATGCCAAAGTTTGAACTGGAATTTAACCGTTCGGTTCGTTTTCTTCGCGAGCATATTGAGTAATATACCTTATAAGGGTAATGAGTGAGAGATATAAGCTAACAAATTAAAATCTGGCATTATGCTATGATATCAGAAAAATTACCATGCTCAAAACATGCAATGTTATTGTTTTCGCCGAAGAGCATAACCGTCAAATATAAGCAGCAGGGAAACGGCTACGGGTCACAGCTTGCGATCGACATGATCGCAGGTGACAAGCCACAGTTTACCGGTATATGGAAGACCCAAACATAGAGTGACCAAAAAGAGTGGTCTGCATATTGCCCCGTACACAATATCAATACATTCCATAGGCCTGATTGGTCGCGGTCATCAAGCTTGTGGTCGCTAGTGACTTCGGTTTGAAATTTAAAAGAAATGCAAGGGCAGATGATAAGCCATGAAATATGCTACCTAAGTTGTTTAAACCGATATTAATTTTTGATGCCATCAATTAAAAAAAAAAATGGGTAATTTTAATTAGCATTCCAGTTTATCTTTCTAAATTTTACCGCTTGTTCTTACTGTAAGGCCACAAAAAATTTAACATAAGACGATTAAAAACTAGCAAGCCTGCTTGAGGATGATTGCTACGTTTGTTACGGGACTCTGTAAAATGAGGATACGGACGGGGCTTTTTTTTTTGTCAAAAAAAGGAAATAGGATGTTGATACTGTTAAATTTATTGGTTAATTGTCACCTTCTAAGAAATGCTAGCTTTGGCAATTTTTTTGTTTAATTAATTTGAATTAATTTATATCTTATTGTCAGTCAAACAGCGAAAATGCTATAGAATGTTTCTTCTCGTTTTTCAACCAAATCAGTATGAGTTTGCTGTGGAAATCCGTACATTAGTACGACACACCATCCGGCAAAATAACACGTTCATATTCATGAACATCTACGGGATAATCTGATTAACGGGGAAAGTACTGTATGAGCTCTTGTTAGGCATTATGGATTTGAAATCGTGGTTATTGTTCGAACAGACAGATCGATACAAGTTATTAAGAGACTATTGTAAGATGTCTAAAGATTTCCCCGGGTAGGATTTGCGAACGTGTCTCTTTCCTCCAAGGAAATCTGCACACAAGCGACGTTTCCTTTCAAGTTTTGTTTTAGAGCAGAGCCGGTCGTTAATCCGCAAGGTGCAAGAGTCGCTGCATTCTCGACATATTTCGAACTAAATTTAGCGGTAATGGATTACAGGGAAGTGAAATTGAGTTCCCAAAAACGGATTTTCATACCGTCAATGAAATACGTATTTTGTGGTCTTAAGTTCTATGAATTTTCAACCTTTTGTGATTAATCAGAACCTTTAAACGCCCTGAGCTTTTGATTCCATTACATTAGCATGACGCTAAAATCAGGGTGGGGGCTATCAGCGACGCCTGAAACCGAGTTTTTACAATAACTGTCAAAATTACCGCGCGCTGACTCGTAGCTATTATCTATAAGAGTATGGACAATAAAAATGTCGTCAGATTAGAGCCAATTCTGCTTGTACTTTTTCCATGTTATCGTATGTTAATTTTCAGCTCTAGTCTATTTAAAAATCCGCGATCATAAATTGATTTTCTCTTGATAATGAAGTCAAGATGACTCCGAAACGTCAAGCCCTAAATCTCTCTGTAATTTTTGTATGTCTTTGCTTCAGCAAATCCCTTTTGATTTTTTGAAAAACAAAAACAAAAACAAAACAAAAAAAATTGAAATCGACGACAGTTTCTACGGTCTATACTCTTATAGACCATAAAATGGCACCATAAAATGTTCAAAACTTGACAGTGAAACCACTTGCCTGCGGCTTGTGGTTCCACTTGAGTTTTGAACATTTTATGACGTCATTTTATGGTCTATAACCACTGTGCCTTCCCTACTCTCATGGTGGCAACGTAATGGCGAACGCGCGTTTCTGTGGGCCAGGCTAACAATTCGGCTATTCGACGTCCAAACATAACAGGGTAGGTCTCAATAGCTTTTTTACCTGGCTTTCGGCCATTAAGAGAAATCGCGGATGTAAATTCTTCTTCAAACTGTACATAAACGAAAAACTACAACCGACGGCTAGCTGACACTGGAGCGGATTATCTGACACACTTCACAGCGGGCAGAGGTGCTCCTCTCTTTCATTAGAAACAGCGAGGATCGGAATGTACCAATCACAGCCGATCATCGTGATATAAATGGTGCCGCGTAATCAGTCGACCTCATCGCCTGACGAAGACTAGCACTAAGCAGTCGAAACGTCGCGATTTATTTCTCGAAGTGACTACATCATGAGACAAACGATAATACACTTATTGTTAATGAAGGTTAGTTTTGAGAATATTGTTAGCGAAATTGTTTTGGATTATACTCTAATTTAGAGGATCAGAATTGCGTGTGTTTAGTGTCTAAAAGTTTGATTGGAAGTTTTTGACTCGGTTCAGTCAACGTGATGCTCGCCCACGAAATATCTTGGTTATTGTATGAAACAAATAGATTTAATCTAATCGTCCGACATTTCATTTTGCCGTGGGGTTGTACCCTGATAACGCACAGAGAACGTCAAAAAGTAGTGAGGACATCATTCACGCTACTCGTCTGCGGCTCGTAGCTTAGTTCTTTTTTCGTACCAGTACAGGTTCATGGTTGATAATTTTGAATATTGGCATTCCTAAACCGCATTCAGTTTGGAGAGGACGGTGATTAAATATCTTAAATTTGTGATTCATGCAAATGCTGCCTCTGCTGTTTACCAGTTTAAGGTCGCGCAGGCTCGAACCCTTGCTTTCATTATACACGTATATAGCGCAGCTCTGGCGCGCGCGCAGAGCACCATAGGTAACAAAATATAGTATCTCATCGATGCCCGAAATCTGGGTTTTGGGTACGACGTCACGGTGCATCCGTCCGTCCGTACGCAGCACCACAGGACAATTAACCAATGCGAATGGCACACCTAAGTATGTCAAGCCTGTGCCGCTGCTTTCGTTTGTTTGGCAGGAATTTCTATGGCCAACTGCCTTTTGGATAAATGGGTTTTTTAGGACAACAGAATACAAAGGGAATTTAAGTAAAACGTGGAAAGAAGTGAGAGAAAGAAAGAAAACGAGAAACCAGGGGACGACTAAGCAAGGTTCAACGTAAAAAAGAGCGACTGAGAGCACGAGCAAACATTTCGGGGACTTAATGAAGGATGTGGTATCGGTGGATGCCATGACGTCGATCCCTGATAACATTTAATGACAAACCCTTACTGGTTGTGTCAACGGGTTACAAACTTAGTGAGAACAAGGCAAAGCCAAAAACAGCGCTTAAGTGTCACACCACCTGGTGTTGAAGGAGGCTAATACCATCTTTGCATGGGATGGCTCGGTTCGAGACGGCATCACAGCTTGGGGTGTTATAGAGTGGCAGAACAATGTAACAAGAAAACATTTGAATGGCGTGCAGGGAGGCCTCGGGCCATACTGAAGTATGACCATGTGAAGGGAGCCTGCGTAGAAACCGTATGCGGCATCAAAGATAATGACCTAACAACAAACATTTAGGGCCAGTCAACAGGTATCTGGTATAACAAGACTATCGACCAGCTAAGGAGAGTAACAGAATTCTTGAAGCCCATTAAATTGCAGTCTAGTGACATTAGAAAAACGATGTGCGAGGCAGTAAGAGAGAATCCACCTTCTAGACGCGAGGTCATCCAACATTAAGTTCCGGTACAGTGCCAAGAAACAGACAACGGGTAGCGTAGTTACAAGCATCAACGCACAGACGCTCCTTGTATTCCCTCATAATACACTTAAACCGCTTAAAGGTATTTAGGGAGAGATGGTCCTAGGACCTCTATCGTTTGATGTGCAACAAACGAGAACAGATATGACTTGTAGGAGCCACACAACCTTCATTTCGATGTCAACGATTAACGACTTCTTGGCGCACTCTTTTTTTAAGCGATTTTCATTACTATAATACTATATTTGTAAGTCTTTCGCTATCAGCAGATGGGGGAATTAGTCCACCATTAATTTTTGTTGAACGTGAAGAACTAACTTAGCAAGGACATAAGAGATGCCAGCACATTGCTTTGTTTTAAGCGTCAAGTTTTAAGTGCTTAGCTCAAACCTTATTATTATTATTATTATTATTATTATTATTATTATTATTATTAATTATTATTATTATTATTATTATTATTATTATTATTAAATCTTGAATCTATTCCTTGTAAGTTAATTTAATATTTTTATTTATTTATTTATTTATTTATTTTTAATTTATTTATTTATTTGTTAAATTCCTATTTATACTTTTAATTAATATTTTCGAAATCCAAGATGGCTGATCCAATATCGCCATTTTGAAATAGTGACTCAATTTCCGTGCTTTGTAACTTCATAACTTTCCCATCCGGGCCTTAAGGGGGAAATTATTAAGACGTGCTAGTCTATCCTCCAACTCATAGTGTTCATACGTGTGAAGCTATGGAGGGGGCGGGGAGGAGGCGGTAAGGGGGCAGGGCCGAGGCCGGAAGGATGCGGGGCGGAATGCCACACCCCGGCACCAAAAGGCCAAGAAAGATAGGGTTAAAGTAACTAGGGATTAAAATTTCGATAAAAAAAATATATTTTATCTTTTTTTATTCTTCCCTCTTTATACAATATCTGGACAACTCCAAGATATAAGGCAAATTTTTTCTTCCTTTAATTTGCCACAAATAGTTTTTCCTCAGCTGAATAACGCATAATGACCATTCCCATTTATTCACCAGGTTTAAAATAGTCCATCACATTTATTCTATCACTGACTTGTGACCACAAATTAAATATTTAAAATTCACCAGCAATTTCACCAGTAAATGATTTTCTTTACTTTCTAAACAGAAAATAAAACATAAAAAACTCATTTCCATCGCAATACTGTCCCTGTTAACTTATAGGTTTCTGTGTAACAACCAGATAAAGGTATTGAGTCCAGGAGTTTTTAATCGCAGTTAAACGGCTCTTTAAAAGCAACAAGAAAAATTAATCCAATTGGAATCGTTTAAGGTTGCTGTCTGTCTTGACTAAAATAATTATTGAACAACATTAATGAATAGAGTGATAATTGTGCACACGTTGTTATTGTTTCTTCCTAGTGCCTTGGGTAACAATCCATTTAAGGTCTTGCATAAAGGAGTTTTTGATTTCAACACAAAACTGTTGTTTCTGTAAGTAAACGTACTCAAATTAAGTGCTGAAGAAATTGATAAATTAAGGGGGTCTGGAAACAATTTGTTGTGATCGGTCAAAGTTTATTGAATTTGCTCTAATTATCAAATAGCAACCGTTTTTTGGCAGGCATATGCTCCAAAATTGACTCGACTGTGCTCCGTTCTGTTCTAAAGCACGCAGGAAGCGGCTTCAGCACGAAAGAAGTGTAGGGAAAACACGAGACGTAGTTGAGTGTTTCTTCCTACTTCTTGAGTGCGCTAGCCGCTTTCTAAGTGATTTACAACAGAACAGAGCACAGTCGAGCCTTCTTAACTTGTTTTATGGTAACAAAATATATATATTCTCCCACACATTTACCCTCATTTTTAAAACAAACTTTATTTTCCAAACCAACAGAAGTAGCGTCAGTCTGCATCTGTACTCTCATAAAGCACGCTGAAATAAGCCAATCGCAATCCTTGTTAGAATGGTCCAGATGATTTGATTGGTTGAACAAGATAAAAACTGTCAGACATGTAGCAAAGAAGCAAAGTTCACAATTTTTGCGTAGTTCAAATATCACGCAAGTGCATCATTTAAAAATCAGCATGGAAAAGTAAAATACTAAATGAAATCCGTTAGATTTGTGACTCTTAAAAATCTGGACGTTATTAACATGGTAATTCGAAAACAACCTTCTTAAAGCTTGCGGCTGGTATTAAATCACTGCTGTGCTGTGTTATAAATAAAGCAATTTTTGATTTCAACATACAGCTGTATATTCTGTAAGTAAACTTACACTGTTGACTGCTGAAGTAATTGATGAGATAAGAGGATTTTGTAATGCTGAAACCTAGTTAATGACTTTTTTTCTTACAGGAACTTGAAGAACAACGGGCTAAAGACGTTACCTGCGAGTGTTTTTGATAAACTTACTCAACTAAGAGGTCTGTAAGTAATACTTTCCTCTACAAGAGAAGCAGAAAATTACCCTGTTACACGAACGAGTCTAGGAACAACGGACTATTAAATTTACTTCAACAAGTATATTACGTTAAGTGATGGTTGCCATCAAATTATGCTTGTATGTTGACAGGAATTTGAATGACAACCAGCTGGAATACCTACATCGAGGAGTTTTTGATAAGAATAATCTGCTGGGAAAGAAGAGCAAGGAGTAAGTAAAGCTCTATCTTTGTAAACAACAAGAAATCGTCGGTCTTTATGTTCCATGGGTCTGAAAACTGTGACCAAAATATTGCGTCAGTATACAATCGCACATCGCACTTCACACCCTTACCCCTCAGCGATCGCTTGCTCCGATTGGTTGAAAACTATGTTCCCATATCTCTGTAGAAACGAGGTAAAACTTTATGATTAGAAAATGGAACCAAGAAGTATTTTATTCGTGAATATGTGCAATGAGTTACATAAGCAAGAGTTAAAGTGACAATAGCCCTTTACAATGCTGCAACAATGGCCTGTTGTGGGTAATATTGTGCCGCGTGTTCGTGCCTGATCAGTGTCGAGAAAAGCGACAAATGAACTCTCAGTGCCTAAGATACGGTTCTTTTGACGAGAAAAAGGCGCTACGTTGCACTAGTAAGAAGTGTATACCTAGCAATAGTTTGTCGCCGTATTACCAATTACTGAATACCATACTTGCGAAAAAGATTTCCTTCCGGTATTTACAGCACTACAGAAGGATACCAACGTCAGCGAACCTGCGAACTTCATAAAAAGTAAACATACTCGTTCCGTACTGGCATGATACTAACGACTCGTGTTATCTGCAAGGCAATATTTGTCTTCCCCAACAGCCCTATGGCGACAGACTTCATAGAATTGATACAAGGATAATGTGGAGAGAAATCGTTGTCTTTTATTGAAGTTTCTAAACGAAAATGGCATGTAATTATTATTTTTTTTATTTACAACTGCACCGACAGCAAACACAAAAGAATCATAATAAGTGTCCCGAACTGGTAAATATTGCATTTTATTGCCTTCCGTCAAACAGGAGAGTTAAACAATTCGTTCACAAAATGACCGAGGACGAGAGACGTCGAATGTGTATTACAGCATGTCGGCTAAATAGCCTAAATGTTACGAGACATATCCAAATAGCCTCCTTTCGATATATTATCATTCAACTTGACAATGAGGCTATGAAAACACAAACAAAGGAGATTAAATAATCGTCTTTGTTCATTTATGTTGTTTGTGTCCTCTGGAACTCGATATCAAAATGAATTTTAATATTTCGAAAGGAATCTATTTGCTCAAAACATGTTGACTGAGGTGACACACGAAATTACGTGTATCGCAGGATATCTGTTGGGTGCGGGCAATTATTATTGAGTGCACTATAACCATATTTGACAGTGTTACAATGTGTTGAATAATAATTTCAATTTGTCATCATTACAAATGATCAATCCACGGTATTATTTGTTTTTGTTAGTGACAGAATAATTATTCGAACAAACCTATATCCGGAATCAGACGAGAAACAGGTTGCTTCATATGGGCTGTGAGTAAATTCACCAAACACGCTTATTTGATAGTTAATGATCGTGAATGACACTTCCACTCCACCAAATGCGCTACTTTAACCCTAAATACTGTTTTGTTAGTTGTTTTGTCGTTGTTGTTGGTTTTTGTTTTAAACTTCATGAATCAAAGAAAATCATCTTGAAAATCCAGTACCTTGCCGCGTTACGTCATTCTCGGATCGCTTTACTGTTATGGAATCTGATTAAATAAATTCCCAACTCAAAATGGAGGAAGCATGTATATTAAGTGGGAAGAGCTTATTCTCAATCAGCAAGTTTCACATTTCAATCGTTGCCTCACAACAACCTTTCCATATCTATCATAATTGTTAGCTAGTAATTTACATATTGAAGTTGTCATGTAGGTATTTATAAAAAAAAAAAAAAACCAACAACAACAACAACAGCCGCTCTCTGAGATATATAAGCGTAGTTTTACTGTACTTATTCTAACTTACGACGGCATTTGAACATGCTGAAACATGGATTATTAACCCGCTAAGAGTTAATTTTCAGTTATGATTGTTTGTTGACAGACTTTTGTCGAATAACCAACTGAAGGACTTAACTCCTGGCGTCTTTGATAAGAATCCTTGGCTGGACAGTCTGTAAGTTATTCCAAGAGTCGCACATCTAAAACTAAAGTGGAGAAATCGAGTGACGAAATGTGAGAACGCTGTTTAATGCAGTGAACATGATTTATACATAACTACAGCTTCCTATGCCTATGTGATAATACATGTACCATCTTTTGTCTGTCTTGTCGCGAACGAAAAAAATATACAGCTTTATCCTTACTTTTACGAGCCATTTTTAATAATTATTCTCTCAACATTAAAGATTTATATTCGGAACTTAATAAGTTGGTGTTTCCAAGCACTTATTTTTAAAATTTAAAATTTGAATTTTGATTATTTTTTTATTTTCAATTAATAAGGTGGATGTTTCTACTAAACCAGCGGCAACAAGACCTTTGAGATGCGTTGTACTGCATATTTATTATGCGAACAACGATTCACTGAAATCAAAACAATACAGAAATTCACTGGATAAAATTGAACTACAATGGACGTGAAAGCTAAGTGAAAATCGCATGAATTGATCGATACTTAAAGTATTTTGTGTCCTGTTCTCCTTAACTATCACAGAATAAATTGTAAATCTCAGAGCACATTCCACCGCAAACAACTCAACCATTATGCACCTTTCGATTGAAACAAGACACCTCAGGATGTCTAAGAGCAAGTGATCAGCGGTTAAGTGCATACATGAATGTCATAAAAGGCTAAACGAAGGGTCCATCTTCCATAGGGGAGTAAATGTACAGGTTACCCAAGGAAATGGAGTGTTGTCATTTTATGTGTTTGTGTTGGCCCTTTTGCATAGTTCTATATCTCATTACATTTGGTAGGTGGTTGGAAAACAACGGGTTGCGAGAATTACCTCCAGGAATATTTGACAACAATCCTAAGCTGGACACCATGTAAGTGAACATGGGAACAAGGCATTTATCTCAAAAAAAAAAAAAAAGGAAAAAAAAAAAGAAAAGAGAAATTACTTAAAATAGACCACCTTAAAAGTGGGTATAAAATTTTAGTGAGATGTGAAAAATTCTACTCAGTTGAGGCTTGGGATCCTTTTCTAAAAAAGTTAAGAAGATTATTTTCAAATCCATTTCCTATTGATTGGTGGTAGTTCCTCGTATAAATTAGCTCAAGGTGCTTCTTGACCTTATAAAGGTTTCAATGGTTTAGCTCTCTAAGTTATTAAAAATCGACTTTCTGGCAATAAACATTGTACTCGTAAAACAGTTTTTCGGAACCGAAACGCCTTCGAGTCCATTAAAAAATTTTCAGAAAAGTGGGAGTTATCTGCAGTTGTTCCCTGTGTTCTTGATCATTTTGTTCTGTAGATGTTTTCTTTGTTTTCTTCAGCCAAGTGATTCAATTTAGCGCTCGAGAAAATCCCTCGAAACACAAACAACGACTCCAGAAACTTTCCACTCAATATGAGATGCTTTATTTCAACTCCGGCAAATGCTATTTTTAGAATCTGGCAAAACACTCCCACCTAAACTTCAGATAAGTAGGAGGCACAAAATAACGCGTTTCAAAGGTACTTCTTAGATCAAGCTCCATATTTGCATCTCTTAATAACACTGATTGAAGCAGTAATTCATTATCGCAACGACATTTGAGACACTTTTCTATATCAAGTTACATTAACCAATAAGGGGCATGTAAAATCCCACTACCCTGAAAAAAACAAACTTTGGTCAAACAATGCAAGGTCAGTTTGAGCACACGAAAACATTTTGTTGTCGGAGTAAATATTTAGCTAATTAGTAACTGGAGTTTGCCTAGCTTTCATTCCTTCCCTTAAATCTCTGAAAAATTCGTTACGGAAGCTGTTTAGAACTCATGGATAGGTACCTTAAAAGTACAATTTTCTTCGTGGACCGGCTCAACGGCTTACTTTAAAATTACTTTCTGTCAAAATTCCCAATGTCTTTTGGTGTTTTTTTTTTTTTTTTTGGGAGCCCTTATTTAAGGACAGTGCCTACTTACCTATCTTTTTCGAAGATAATGCACTAACAATAATCCTAAAAGGTTTTAAAGGACATAACAATAGAAGCATTTTTACAAACTGGTTACCATTATATTTATTAATTTAGTTTTTAATCCAGTAATTCTTACTGAAATCTGCGTATCTGCACAATCATAAACGGAGCAAAAATATTTTTGTCTTAGTAGGCACCATTCTTAATAAACCCGGGATTTTTGGACCATCTTGAGATGCATAGAACGCATGCGCAGTAGCAAAAGGAGAAACCGTCCTTTAATGTTATGATCTCGTTCAAGAGACTTGAAATCAATTACAAGGTCATTCCACAACAGGCATAAATGCACAGCATTCATCTCCCTACAACGCTTATAGCCTTTTACACTACCATTAATGTAACTTACAGTTCACTCCTTCAGTGGCCAGAACAAATCTTGCCCCTAGCAATGTTGGAGCCCATGACCATTCGCAACAAGCGAATGTTCATGACTACCCTACACAAAGCAACGCGGTGACCTTAGTCATTCACAGTGTTCATAATGGGATTCTTTACCATGATCGATACTAAACGTTGTCTTCTTTGTATGAAGCTACCTTGCTAATATACTTAATATGTTTCCTTTGTAAACGATGCAGTCTTTTGAACGACAACAATCTGACTCAGTTGAACGAAAGTGTGTTTCATGGCTTGAGGAATTTGGAGTATTTGTAAGTAAAATCCTTTTTTTGCCTTATTTTGTACACTGAAAAAATATAACTTAAGAGATGCCACGTAAAGGATCAATGGTTTATTGCACTTGTTTAATCAAAAAGAAAAATGATTGAGGTGGTGCTAAGTAATTGATGAAGTTTTATATAGCACGGTCCAAACTTTAGAGGCTCCGCCTGAAAATGGTTCTTTGAATTGGTTTCTTTTAAAGAAGTGTGTTGTGTATCATGATAAAGTACAAGCTAAAACCTCAAACAAACATCTTCTGAGGGTAATTCATAGATACATTAAGTAGGGAAGTCTTTACCTTTACTTGTGCCAACAATTAACAAAAACGTTCAATGTTAAAACAGTTATGGCAAGCTAAAATGTCAACAATAACAGCTTTTGTGATAGCTGTCGCTTTTGGCACTTTTGTCTTGGTCTTGGGCAACATTAGAGTTTATAATTTAAAGATATAAAACTTTGCTGTAGATGAAAATTAGATTGATCCTTCACAGTAGGTTCACAGCAATTAGGAAATGGCTTATACCACGATCATTGAAAGCCTCCCTATTTCTTATCGCGAGTTTTTTCTTTTATGTTTGTAGGTATATGCAGTACAACAAATTGCAAAACCTACCACCAAAAATCTTCAGCCACAACAAAAAGCTAATCCGGTTGTAAGTAGCATTCTATTCTTTTCCTTATAAACGATACACTTTCAATTCTTATGACACTTTTGATACTTAAGAAGACCAACGGATAATGACCAAATTCAAGCCGCAGGGTAACCCTTTATCAACCTGATTAGTTTCTTTGTTTTTTGTTTGTTCCTTTGTTTGTTAGTTAGTTTGTTTGTTTGTTTGTTTGTTTTTTCACATGAAGTAAATCAAATAAACGCTTATTTCATGTGAAATAAACTAATCAATAATTTATAATTATTAAGCCTGCGTTCAGGGCAGAGTTCAGTCAAAGCCCGATTACGTTAATCCTGGGGTAACGTGAACTTTGATTTGAGTTTCATTGCATGCTAACCAATGAAGAATCTTCAAAACGATTTCTGTTCCTCAGTTTTGTCTAAGACTCTTCTTTACCGCTAGCTTAGAACTTAAACTTTTAAAAACACTTTTAATGAGCGAGAAGAAAACCTTGCTTAATTTTGAATCGGGGATTAGCGTTCCTCGGCTTTCGAACAACGGGGACCAGAACTCGTCATGCGCACTAAAGGGCCAGGTGAAGAGCTTCCGAGGATATATATATATATAACGGAGAATTAAGTAGCTGAAGAAGTATTACCTCAGTAGTTTGTCGACCATAACTTTGGAAGAGATACTGATATGCGGAAACACAACTGATTACAATAGTTAAGGGAGTTGTTGAGCAATTACAGCTCCAATTACATTGTTAAAAAAATCTTAAAATTGATGAAGTTGTTTGAGCTTATCAAATATCTCCTTTTAATGGACGCCCTCTATTTGCTAAAGCTCCCAGACATAAATTATAATGTCTAGTCTCCCTGGGTTTTTAATACATCCTTTACAAGTTATTACAATGTGGCTGTACATATAACTATTATTTTCCTGTTTTCATATAAACAATATATAGAAACAAATCTCGCGACAAACAAGAATAATAATATAAGTTTGAACATTATAATTTCGATAATAATCAAGTATAATTCGCAGCATATAATAGTCTCTAATCCTTGATATGTTCGTTCCTTGTGCAGGCGACTGAACAGCAACAACCTGACGCTGTTAAACAAAAGTCTGTTTCGTGGATTGACAGATTTAGACGAACTGTGAGTAAAGCAATCTAATTTCAAGTTGGTATAACCACTTGTTAGTTTCTGAAAAAGTCCTTAAGTTTCATGGCGTCTTCGTGTTTTAAAAGTTATTTCATTAACTTTTAATAACTTTAAACCTTAAATGGCTGCCGCAGGCACAATCCGTACCCCTCCCCTCCCCTCCCCTCCCTGTCTAGATAGGAGTAATAACATGCTCGGTTGTCTGTGTAAGAAACTAAGTTATGTCATGTTTCAACACTTAGATGATGTCGAGCCCCCTGAATACTATCGTTTAATGGCTTAACTGTTAACAATGAATCTGCCATCAGTTGTCAATCTCAATTTACATATTAACCTTTTGGTCAGGGTATTTTCATTAATGATTAAACGCAACCTCGTACTCACCCATGGCTATAATGATGCTAAAGAAGTTTAATTGTTTTAATTATGTTTTCCTGCTTTCAACATTCGTAATCTTGTTCTAATGCTTCAGCTAGTTGTAATAAGTTTCTTCCCTTGGATTTATTTTCCTTTCTCCTATACAACCTAGTGCTGTTTGAGCAATGTCAATATCAGATAGGCTCGTCTGATTTTGTTCGCTTCATTTTTGTCTTATGAAGGTGGTTACACGATAACAATATCGAGAAGTTAGATGCTGAACTGTTTGCAGATCTCAAAAATTTGGACGAACTGTGAGTATCAAGAGATCAAATCTTCTTACAATTGTTTAGTCATGTGCTACTTCTCATCTCCAATAATTTCAGTCTCCTAAAATAATTAATGAGTAGCGCTTAAAACACAGTAAACAAAATAGTACTGCTATAACATGCATGATATCCAGGGAATGAGTTTACATGATTATCCAAGTAAAGAAATCTTTCCGCGTAAAATTCAACTTAATGTGTTTCCAAGCTAAGAGGACAGCAGATGTGGATTTGGTTGTTAGACAGCTAACGTTTATATTGAATAATAAATTATAACGTTAATGGATGCAGTTGTTCGTGTCAGTTACTTTTAATTTTGCTACTAGATGGTGCACCAGGTGATTCCTAGCTATATGTTGTAGTTGAATAATTCAATTGCATATAGACTCATTCTGCATATACACTTATTCTGAATGATCAAAATTGTACCGACTAGAATGAAAAGAAACAAATTATCTGATCTAGGGACCAAGTAAGACTTTGGTGCTGGATGATTGGGAGAGAAACGCGTAACTTTTATATCAGCTGAGTGGCTGAACTAAGTCTATAAACTCAGTCGATGTTAATCTTACTGTTATGAAAAGCTGTGTGTTTTGCTAGATTCCTGATTGTATTTTTTTTTTCTGGATCAACAGGGATTTGTCTCGCAATAATATTAAGAGATTACCACGCAGGATTTTTGGGAACCTTGTCAACCTGACGCAGCTGTAAGTGAGAACAATCAGTATGGTGGAATTCGACAAAAATGCTCCATTACTTTTTTTGTTGATAGTTTCCATTCGCTTCTAAAGACGTTAATACTTGCCCTTGGTCTTGTTTTTGGGGAGTATTAACCACTAACATCAAGGTTCTGGTTTTCCAAAGAGCGTATAACTTTATCCAGTGACTAAGTTGCTCTATAGCGGACAAAATGTATCCCAACTAACACATTACGATCATTGTGTTTTGGTGGAGGGTATTGAGGGGATTCCTTCCCCCTCCTCCATAACCTTGTAACTATAAAAGCTACGACAATCAGGCCTGGAGGATAGACAGTACGTCAAAGGATGTTTCCTTTGAGGTCTGCAACGAGAAGTGATGACGTCATATGACGCGGTAAACACACCATTATTACCCAATGGCGGCCATATCGGATCCACCATTTTTGATTTCTGGATTTCGCAAGACTTCAGAAACGCGCCGAAATTGAAAAAAAAAAAAGTTAAAACCAATAAGGAAAGATAACATCAGCTCAAACACAAAAGTAACATCGAGGTATTTCCAATTTTCTGAAAAAAAAAAATATATATCTGTTAACATTTGGCTGCAATGGTAACATCGAACTCAATGAACTCTAACCGATCACACCTTAACTTTTCGAGATAAATACCTGGAAAGGTCCAAAAGTTTTTTTAAGGAGTTTGTGCGCATATTGAAAAAGCTGTCCAGGTTTAAAGTCCCTGGGGGCATAATTTATCCCTTACCGGTGTAGATTAAGGGTCAAGTTAATTAAAGCACCAAATGTTTAATTCTGAGTACTTTTAGCTAAGTTGTGGCTAGTTGTATTATTTGCACAGCTAAAATGTATGTATGTTTTGAAGGTGGATGGCTCAAAACAAACTTAATAATCTCTCCCATGACGTCTTCGAGAACTTGACCAAGATAAAGATACTGTAAGTGAGGTTCATGGATATTTGGTTCATATAAAAATTAGATCGCTTAATTAGAAAACTGCATCATGCAGTAACTGTGACAGCAGCTAACAAATGCAACCCAATTTTAGCTGTATTTAATGGTTTTTTTTTTATATATATTTTGAGTTCCTAAGCCTTAAGGGAGCAGATGATAGCAGGCGAGAGGGAAGGGGTAGGGGTGGTGGGATTGAAAAGCACCGCCCAGGTATTTCAATAACGACAAAGTTATGACAATTGGTTCTGTAAGATATATCGTTCCCTTTGTGGTTCGTGTAATGGGACGTATCCATGTTTTAAGAATCTCACGAAACTGTTTAAATTGATTCAAAAGTATAGAAAAATACATAAAAACTTTACAAACGCTGACATGATCTACAATTGTAAAATATATTGAAACTAAAGCTTTCCGACGTTTCGATGATGCTATCATCATTATCAAGGCAAAGTGGCTGTTTCTTCGTAGTTGAATATAAAATCGTATAAAATATCGACGTATAAAATCGTCGATATTTGGCATGTCAGATATCGGTGATTAAATTCGCCTAGTGTTCTCGTTCCCGCTATTTTCTACGCTCATCGGGGCGCTGCAAATCGCCAGTAAAGTCAACTAATAAGTATGGGCTATTTTATTACATGTCCTTTCAAAATGTCGGATAGTAGCGGTAAGATGGAGCCTGGGAACAATGTTTAAGTGCCACATCGCTGCGATCGGCGAAAAAATCGCCAAGTGTGTCCCCATCAATCGGTGGCGGAAATCGCTTGCGATTTTCGCTGACGATCATAAAATTTTTTCGCTGACGATCATAAAATCGCCTAGCTTGTCGCCGGCTTAAGCCATGGACCCTCTTTTTCACCGGCGGACGGCACAAAGAAACAATTGATGACCTTAGGCAACGAAATTGGCTTGCGCCTTCAACCTGTGTTCACAAGCCGGAAAATCGGAGACGTGTTAAAATCCAGGGAACTGAAACCAAGTATCATCAACCAACAATGCGATATAAATGTAGTTTATGCGATATGGACTTTGTCGGGTACACCAAACGACACTTACATCAACGTGTTGCCGAACACAGTTCACTAAATTCCTCAATTTATAGGCAAGCACATGTACGATTTGCACGGGATACTAAAAAAATAATTTAACTAGCAACTTTCCAGTGCCGAAAAAATGCCGCAACAAATTTGAATGCTTAATTCACGTAATGTTGATCTTTTAAGATCTTAAACCAGCTTTCAACGTACAAGCTGACTCCATCCGCGCCAAGTTATTTACATAATTACTAAGAACACTAAGGGTCAATTATTAAAAGACGGTTTAGACAGTGTTTGACAAAACCACGTGCTAAACCATTTTCAATTTTGCCAACAGTCATATCTAAACATTGTCTACTGCTGACAGTAGCAGGAAGGCTTACATCCCAGCCTAGAAAACTAGTTATCTACTTAAAATAAACCGCTTATCAACAGATTTGGAGGCCCACTGATTGTCTTAAGGGCCCATTAAAGTATCTTTTGATGCCGTTGCTAGAGAAAAATTTGCTATAACTCTGCACTTGTATGTTTCAATTGAAGAAATTTGGGCAATACCCATAGGGGGCAAATATGGTCCAGTTCATGACGTCATCGGACCACGCCCAATGCCACGTGACCAGAAACAGAAAAATGCATTTTTACTAAACGGCTTAAACCTTTTTACCGCATTTTCTGTACAATAACAATTCAAAAGCCGTTTTGAAGAAATTTAAGCATGCGTTTTGGTTTACAATGAAAATTAAAAAAAGGGAATGGAAATTGTGCTTCTTTGACCACTCTTTTGCGCATATTTTTTGTTTTGTTTTTCATTTTGTCGCAAAACCCATGCTTGAATTCCGAGAAAATATGATGTTTTTTCAAATTGTTTTAAAATCCAGCAACTACAATTATCTCTCGAGAAGAAAAGTTCTTTTTTCGCGGCACCGGAAGTGGTGAGCGAATTTTTAGGGGCCTGGTGCCTAAGCATTGTTGGCCAGGCTGCTCCACCGCTTGTCCCCTCCCAGTTAGCACCTTGGCCGCGCTTTATTCGGTGTGAGTACGCAATGATTTTGCCATTCTTCGCATCGTGGACGGTAGCTGAGCTGTTATTCAAATAGTGGCCGCGAGTCAGATAAAAGCCGTAGAACTGGATGCGCAATGATGACTTATCTCCACGTCGAACTGCTTTAGTTCTTGCTTCTTGCACGCTCCAGTCCGCGATCCTTTTTACGAACGGTGCAATCCATTCAATAATATGGATCCACTGAGTGGAAATGACGTGATCCAGACCGAGAGTCCCGAGAATTTTGTGGTAATCTCTGAAATATTGCCCATTGACAAGAAATGAAAGAGCAACAAGATTACGTATTGCAGATCTTGGACGAGTTGTGGCTTTAACGACAGGAATGCTACTCTTCAAGTTGACTTTTTTCCCACATCGACTACACTCGAACTCAAACTCTTCAACTGTGCTTTTTTTTACAGAACAAAATTCGAATTCAGTTTCTTTTTCACAGTCACAGTGCTGTAGATTACTTAAATCACTGTTAACTACGTTCTCATGCAAGGTTGACGTTGTAAGGGGAAGTTGTCCATCACAAGTTTCGAGCTCACCATTATCAGTCAGGTTTTCTATCGAGTGGTTAGCATTTTTGATGTAAGAATAAAATTCTTGAGCTAGAGCTGCTTTCAAAGACAATTTACAAGCCTCCTTGCTCACCGTCTGCTGCTCCATGCTGTCTTGGAAGAGTGGTTGCAATTTAGTGGCCTCGTTTAGTAGCCTCGTTTGTTTGTGTTATATCTAGACAGTGGAGTTTCTCAGGTTCGGAAGGGCAGTTCACGGACACAGGTTTACATGGTCGCACAGTTTTATCGCAAAAGACGTCAGGGAGTTTAGGAGCGGTCAAAAAGGTCGCGGACACAGAGTTTTCTTTGAAGTTTGCAGGTGACGATAGCACAATACTAATTTCAGTTTGTGTCTCCGCATCTTTGAGATCTCGATTCCCAACCTGACACTGGAAATCTTGTACTGTCACCTTTTCGAGATTGCCCCATCGACATTCAGCCATCGCTGCGGCTTTCTGTTTACGTGTGTACGTGGATGACATTTTCAAGCAAAACACTCAAGTTTCAAAAATAAAGGCACGACTCACATGTTGTAACCGTAAAGCAGAAAATTAATCAATAAAAAAATAAACGAAAAGTTTTTCTTTTGTTTGTTCCAACGAAGTAAAAAAAGAGGTACCGGCGACTTGAGTCGGCGACGCCGAGCCGGCGCCGAAAAAAGTGCGCGAAAACATTTTGGCTGACCGGAAGTGAAATTGCACTTGGATAGCAACCGTGTAGCTTAGCAATGAGATACTTAAATGGGCCCTTAAGCCGCGATCCATGGTAGACTCTGTTTAAATAACTGACCCTTTATGTCTGTTATATTGTTTTCACTTTATTATTTACAATAAGCCAGAAACAGCCACTTTGCATTGATAACGATGATTGCATCATCGAATTGTCGGACAGCTTTAATTTTAATATTTGTACTCAAGGTTTTCGGTAAATCTTTAACTATACGATGTAAAATATATGACGATAAAACTAGAAAATTAAAAGTTCGATAAACTCATTAATTTTGTTGCCAAATCAATCTTAGCCAGAAAACTGACAAGGTTTTTTCCGCTTTTCATTTGATGTAAAAGCGTGTACTAGTACTTCTTTTTCCTTCTTCACCAACCCTCGAGATGAATAGAAGTGAGACGAAGGAGTAATAAATGTTTTTTCTTAAAAGTAAACACTCGCTAACATCTAATCGCACAGTTTATTGTCGTTATAACACCATTTTAAACATAAGGAGGATGCAATCTTGCAGTGTTAGGAATCTCAACGAGATTTGCCAATTTTGTGGTAAAAATATTCGGAAATAAATTTTTAAAAGAGGCTTTGGCTGAATAAATTTTAAGCTAGCGATTTTCACTTAAATTTATTGTTTAAAATTTTAACAAGACCAATTCGAACTAGAACTAACTGTATGTAAATAATGTATCTTCTACTTTATTCCCCATTTACAAAGGTTTCGTTACTTGTAACAACATCATAGCTGGGCTATTGCTCATCATAATCAATTGACCTGTTATATTTTGTTGTTTGCTACAAAACTATATTAGGAGATTGGAGGAAAACAACATATCGAAGCTTCATCCTGGTCAGTTCAAAGGCTTGGAGGACTTATTTGATTTGTAAGTAATGCCATTTATTGCCATACTAGACTAATTCTGATTGATAAACAAACTAATAAAAGTATACAATACAAATGTAAATCATCTAATAGCAGTTTTACAGTGAAACATTAAACGACTCTGAAACCGAATTTGTCCTGGTTGCGGGAATGACAAAGTTCCTTTTGTTTAAACCTCAATTGAAGAGCCGACCACTGAACACCGGCTATATGTGTGTAAAATGGAAACTTGCTAACAGTTTTCGTATACGCCTCTGAACGAAATGGAGAGTGGTGGTTCAGACTTATCTAAAGTGTCTACATGGTAACCAAATTGAAGCGCGTGTCGAGTTTCTTGGTTTTGATACCTTTTTAACTTGTTTGGTTTTTGAAGGTATCTGTCGAATAATCATATTAAAGAACTACCCAAGCGGATTTTCAAGGGGATGAGGAGTCTTTTGTCCCTGTGAGTAGACAATGGTTAGCCCTTCACTGGGTAAAATATCTTAGACACGCACAGAGCTATGAATAGCTAAGTAACTTTAAAGTCAGAAGATATATACCAACATAGATAATATTATCCACTTAGTCGTGGGTGATTTTCAAGGATGATTTACAACACTGTGTGGGGACTTTGCCAGAGTGGTTGTGGTGCAGTTTACAATTAATGAAGTGATGGGTTGTGAATGCCCCCGAAGTGAGCTAACCGGTTGGCTTTGATTAGTGGTACTTACTATACCACCTGCCTGTTTAATCTTTCATTTTGGAAATGGTCCCAAATTTCGAGGGGACGTAACAACCTGGAGAAGACATTGGGACTTGTGTACAAATCTAGGGTGCACGATAACGCATCTCTCTCGAATATCGACAAATTCAACTATCTGAAATCGCTTCAGGATGTTGCTGCTAGTCGAGCCATTCAGGGACTTACTTTGTTACGTTCTTATAGCGATTCATCAGTAGAAAGTCTGAGAACAACGATTTAGAGGACCTCAACAAATCATCTCGGCACAAACGAATGAATTGTTACGAATCCCCGGCTGCCCAGTATCAGAGTATTCAATTTCCTTTAGATTGGCTCATGAAAAAATCAGCGTACGGGACGTCCCCTCATATCAATACGGTGGATTGTTAATTCCTGTCACTAAGGCCAATCATCCCAAAGAAATTAAATTCGTTAAAGACGAATTGCCGAGCAAGGAACCGCAAGCAACGTTTGGAAAATCGACGGATTACTCGACGTCATAAAAGTACAAGAATAATAAAATCTGGGAGCAGCGATGGCGTGCTGGTGAGAGAACTCGACTTCCACAAATGGATTCTCGGACTTGACGCCTTACGTGGGTTGCGTTTCTTTTGTTTGTACGCCTTATGTGACCCGGGTTCGATTCCCGAACTCGGCGAAGCCTTATATTACGCAGAAATAACGTCACCACAGTTACTAAGCAGCTGGCCAATCAATGGCGTCGAGAATGCCTAATCAGATGGAAAAAAAAAAGAGCAATCTGAAACTGCAGCTAAGATATGCAAAAGGCTAGCTATTTCTGTTGGAGACTTCGTCATAATAATAAACGATTCAACGACAACGGTATTTTAGCTGATTTTGTCATTTCAATGTTGTAGACAGACTTGCCCCTTCTTTGGCTCGTAACATTATAGTGACATCTGTCAATATTACATTTATCTGATACGATCAATACTTTTATGGAGTTGTTATTTCACAATTATAATGTTTAGAGAAGCGGGCACCCACGGGACCATTATTTGGTGTCCGTAATAGCGAGAGTTCACAATAGCGGGGTACGAAGAAATTGTGGACTCTGCTATTACGGACACCAAATGATGGTCTTGTGGGTGTCCGCTTCTCTAAACATTATTATTGTGAAATGACAACTTCATAAAAGCATCAATAGTATCAAATCAATATAATATTAACAACACATATCTCTTTTTTGTAGTGACATCCACGATAATGATATCCTGAACGTCTCCTTAGAAACCTTCCAAGACGTCAAAACATTGCGATTTTTGTAAGTATAACTCTTTGGTTTTCATAGGAACAAATTTATATTCCATTTACATTTTTGCTGGCTATGTGTGAGTTGTGCGGAAAAAGAAAAACGTGGACAAAACACCTAAGCTAAGAATTAATTCGTAAGGTTTTAAACGAATGATTTATTTATAGTTCGCAATCATTGTTGAAAGAACTTTACTTTAACACTTATATTAGAAGGGCGATTTACACGTTACTACTTTGTTGCATGCGACAGACTTACGACAGGCCTACGACACGAATTGTTTCTTGTAAATCAAACCTACAACTTGCTTACGACTGTCGTGTACGTCACAAAAAAATGTCGTAGGATTTTAAAAAATGTCTTAACATCCTATGAGGCGAGCAGCGCGCTCTGGAAATCGCTAGCGACAGTCGTATAAGCAAAAGTTGTACTGTCTAAATCGGCCTTTAATAGAGTTCTGTCTCACGTTACATCAATCAAAAATATCCTAGAAGACAATATTTGTTACGCAAAGTGATTGCCTTGTGCAATCCAAGGAAATGAAAACATACTTAGCATGATGGATGGGTGAATGTATTGATTGGTTAATTGTTTCATGATAGGTTGAATGAATTATTGATTGATTAATTGATCGATTGACTGCTTAATTGGTTGATTGATTGACTGACGACTGATTAAATGATTGATTGATTGATTGATTGATTGATTGATTGATTGATTGATTGATTGAGTGATTGTTTTTGTCGTTGTTGTTGCTGGTTCTCGTTCCTGCCCCGAGGGTTTTTCTCCGGGTACTCCAGTTCTCCTCCCTCCACAAAAAGTGAACCAATATTTCCATATTCCAATTAGACATGGAAACAGTGGAGAGTTGTGCCACTGTGTGGATTCAACTGAAATTCCCGTTATTATTGTTATCATAAGTGATTCAATTTGAAGAAGACAGTAGTCAGGCCTTCTAGGAAGAGCTCACCGTTACAGTATGGTGTTTGTTGACTAAGCATTTTAATGAACTTTACTTCCTTAAAGACTGCACTGAGTCTCTCGTTTGTGTGGAAAAATATCTAACCGCCTACAGCTCTACTTTCACTTAAACTCCATTCCGCTAAGCGCAGAGCTGTAAATGTTAAGTATCATTTGTGCAAAAATATGTCAACCTAGCCGGCGTTCAACCGCGCTTAATTTCTTTCATTAACAAGCCAAGTGGTATGACGTCACTTGACGTGAGAATTACAGCACTGATCAAACTCCACCGTCTTGGCTCGATTTTTACACAACCCCAGGAAAACCCTGACTCCAAAATAATCAAGACCAATTATCAAAAGCCATGGAATATAGAAATGCGAAGTAACGACGCTACACGTATTCCCATGGAAACACATGGTGTATCATATTCTTTCGTGTAAATCTTGGGTAAGGTCGCAGAGGTTGGTGCTGTTGCTTCAAATATTAAAAAAGTTGCGATCTTTCAAACTTAGCCCATCCCCCACCAGGTTGAACAGGGTTATTTTGGACCTAATTCACCAAAGATTTATCCTGACAGCGGGAAGTTGCGTGAATATGTGTGAATATCTTAACATTATTTCCAAAGTTACACCAACCGGGCCTTAAATTACGCGAGCAACTCAGCGCCTAAATAAGTTACATATTTATGTGTTGAATTTCAGATTTATGCATTATAACCTGATGGCTGAACTCCCTGTGGGTTTTTTCGCTGGAATGGACAACATCACACACATGTTATGTTCTTTGATAAAATAATTGTTATAAACCTACGCAATTCAGCGGACTAATATAGGCGAAGTTCCCTTTGACTAGTCCTGAGCTTCCAATAAAGAATACCCAAACAAATTTTATTGTGAAAACCTGTCTACGCACTTTCCGAGTTAATACCTACTGTACAGCAAAAGGGACTGGAGTCTCAATATTCCATAACAGCTTCATGAAAAGAAGATGGAAACTCCACCAATGATGACATGTTTAACTGCTGTCAATGATCGTAGGAAACCTATTGAAAACTAGGAAATTCAGTTCTGTTCAGATACGAAATCCTGTTGTTAGCTGTAATTGGCAGGTTTTGATTCATTTTCAGGTGTTAGGGTTAGGGAAAACTAGAAATGACTGTTTTAAGAAAAATGCAAACTCCTGTTGGGTTTTAAAGGAAATAGTTTGCACGTCATTTAAAAGGCGTATGAAGTCTGGGCTTGAAATATGCGCGATAAAGCATTTAGTCTCTTTTATGGTGGGTTCCATCCTTTGACTTTCTGTACGCGTGCTCGAAACCAGTAAGTTACAAGGTGATCATTGGAGTCCCAGTACATTTATGGCCTTATGAGCTCGGGAAACAACGGGAAACATTTGAACGTTACGGGATTAGCTTGTTCACATTTTTGCCACGCTATGCCCAAATTTGGTAAAAATTTCCTGCCCTACTGTTGAGTTTGACAGTGGTATACCCTCTACACAAAAGGCTTTTGATTTTAATCTACAAATTATTATACCCTAGTTTTCATACATATTTCAACAAAAATAATAAAAAGCCTTCAAAAACATAACGTCTCTTTTGTGAATTTTTTCCTATAGCAACAACAATTCATGGCTAAAAGGAATGAATGCTCATCGCAGAGAATAATACTGAAATCCTAAAACGCTAACAGGGTCATGTTATGTCATATGCCCACATTTGTCGCAATTTATCTAGCAATAAGCAAACCTTACGCATTGTCAGCACGCAAATAAAAAGTCTTATTAAACGCTTTACTGACTAATTCAGCCAATTGCACAGTGACATGAAGCGACATTCGAAGTTACTCATTTAAAGTGTTAATTGTTTGGCCTTTATGATTATCTTGCAGAATACTTGATACCAACCTTATGTGCTGCCATGCGGAATTCAAGGAAGACGCCGGCTGCGCTTTTCTCATCAATGACAATTTTGCAAACTGTGACAGTATGTTTCGGAACGTAAACCCAAAGAGGTGCATCTGGGTGGTTGGAATTTTGTCGATTCTTGGGGCTGTGTTTGTGATTACTTGGCGAGTGTTCTTTAAAGAAAAGAATGTCGTGCAAACGATTCTGTTGATGCACGTTGCGGTTGCGGATGGACTGATGGGAGTGTACCTTATTACTGTCGGGGTAATGGATGTTGTCTGGTCTGGTGAATATTATCTGCATGACTTTGAGTGGCGAACCGGTTTTCGATGCCAGATGGTAGGGGGAATGTCGGCGATGTCCAGCCAGGTATCCATCATGACACTGGCGCTCCTCGCGATTGAGCGAGTGAAGAAGATCGTGTTCCCTTATCAATTCAAGGGACTCACTCGAAAGAAGGCCCATAAGTTTTGCCTTGCCATCTGGGTGATCGGCTTTCTTTTTGCTTACATGCCAACCTTCGGCATCCGCTATTTCCATGACCATGACAAAAGCATATTCTACTATGGTAAATCATTTGTCGTGTATTCCCCTCCAGCTTGACCCCGACTTTATTTCGGGATGGGAATATTCAATTGCCGTATTTGTGGGTTTGAATGTGGCTCTGGTTATCGTCATTATTGTGGCGTACTCCATGATTTTGTACAAGACCTGCATGTCGAGATGGCGGCTCACCCATCAAGGTACGAGAAGGGAACGAAAAGCCAGGGCAAGAGATGCCAAGAGAGAAACGTCCCTCGCCAAACGTGTGTTTTGGATTATTTTAACCGACCTTGTATCCTGGATCCCGATTGTGGTGATTGGTTTGAATTCGGTGTTAAACGAAGCCTTTGAGCCACCTGACGATATCGCCGTGTGGATTGCTGTCTTTGTCCTACCAATTAACTCAGCAATGAATCCAGTACTCTACACCTTTGCAACCCCACAGGTATGTAACCTCTTGTACCCTTCATTAGACAATCTAGAAAGAAAAAAATCAGCTATTCCAAAGATAGACTCTTCATTTATCACACATTGAGTGAATCTAGCTAACATGGGGGAACATTGACTTTCTTTAATACTACAATCTGCATAAGTGTTTATGAACTAAACCTACGTTTGTACAAATTCAGTAGTGCGCGAAAAAAACATACTTGCTGCTGTTGTTTTTGCACACCTTTTACGCCCAGGAATAACAGATCCCGGCAACTTTTATATCCCCATTTATCGTAAAATCCTCTCGATACCACAAAATTGACAAAACGTACACACAAGCTAGGAAAAAAAACGATTTAAAAATGTAATATTAGCGGTAAGGAGATCAAATAAGTCATAAAGAAAGACAAAAATTGAAACACAGAAAATAATGTTTTGCTATGTTAGCGTCAAATAAAATTTTGAGGACGGGTCGCAGTGTAGGATGGTTCCAAGTTCATGCTGGCCAATTCCTTTCCCTCCCTTAGTGTGAACATGATTGTGTACTTTACCATATTGATAGCTTTTGTTATTTTCATAAATTAAAATAATTAATGAAAACTTTAAAAATTAACTAAACTGCTTATTTTTCAGGTGCGTGGGATCTTAAAACAGAAAATGCAAAAGTTCTGGTGCTATTTGAGTGGGATTCCTCGCTGTGGTCAAGGCGATGAAGGTTAGTACAATTAAAACTTTTTCTGAGTTTTAAATAACCTTGGCACTTTCATGTCAACTTGTTTATCGATATAGCTGTGTAAACGCCCCACAAGGAACCAGCTTTGGGTTGTCCGTAGCCAGTGCCTCAAAAAATAAAGCTGAAATTGAAATTAAATTAAGTTTTTACTACCATTCTCACGTTTATGTTGCTTGTAATAGAACAAGGAGGGGAAGAGGAACATGATGAATCGGAAGACGAGGACACTGACGACTATGAGAGCGACCAGGGTAAATTTATCTACCATTACAATACAATTCACCGCCTTATTTTCGTTTATTTTCGTCCTTTTCAGTGTGTACTATAAGCTGTGCACTAATAGTGTGGCACCTTTTTAAACACTAGTCTCCGTTCTTTTTCTGGTTATATATTTGCCTTTATTTAGTAAAATACTTGTGCATTTATTCTTTATAACTTGTTATTAATTGGTTACATTTATTTCTGGCTTTCCTTTAATTTGCCAGAAGACGAGCAAGACCAGAAAATGCTGGAGATGCAAGTTCTCGGTCAAGCAGCTGCTGGGCAAGGTGATTCGAGGAGTAATCTAGTGCTGTGTACCATTACAGAATACCTACAGAATAACAGACAATGAAAATCCGAAGAAAGATATATTCTTGTAATAAATGGATCTTCAAAACGTAAAAGCTAGCTTGTAATCAGAAAAAGTTATTCTTTGAGAATGATGTATTATTCAGTGTTTAGCAGAGGCATACTCGGAAAAACGAAATTCGAGTGCTCCTTTCAGGAGTCAAACCTAAGACCTTCCGATTACTAGTTCGGATGCTCTACCACTGAGATACAGTGGACTCGTAGGAGCTAAGGCCATAAACTAGGTTCATGGGAAAAACATTCTCCCTACTGCTAGGATTTGAATGTCAATGTGTAGCATAGGTTCAACTTTATCACTCATGTAGATGGCTTATCTCAGATTTCTTTCTCTTTTGTCTATTTTTTCTTATAAGACTATAAATAGTTTTGCACCATATTCGTCCCTGAAACGTCAAATGAGTATTAGGATTATCTGAATATCCTTTTAAACTATTTAATGTGACTTCTTCCCTCTTATTGCTTTCAGATTCAGAAGTAGGGGATGCATCATCGGACACAGGTACGCTTGTATTACACCCTGAATCTTCTCTTAATTAATAAGTTAGTTCTCGACAAAGCTTCTCACAACTCTTTCATCTTAAGATAAGGTGACGTTTTGGATACCATAATAAATTTCAGCTCTCAGAGAACATATTATCAGTCAATGAAAATCAAAATCAATAGGAACTTAAAAAAAAGTTTCCGTATTGATAAATACCCACTATAAAGTTGCCGATTAAATGATACCAGCCTCATCAGGAGACCTGTATTACGAAAGTGACTCTATTTAATCTTTACTAAGAAGTACAACAGCCTTGACCATTATTATTTTTCTTATTAATGCAGATTATGAACGAGAAGAGCCAGTGATCGTCGTCGCACGAGGTAAAGCACTTCATTTATTTTGCAGCCCTCAAAGAAAAGACAGATGATAAGTTACAGGTCCACACTTGCAAGTGTTCTGTACGGTTTTCGTAGCTGCTGCAAGTAGCAAAATTGCTTGCCCGTCAATAACAAGCTTATTCCAGCATCGTCATAGAACTTTAGAAAGAATACGCTGAAAGTCGCAACCGAACGGTATAAATCAAAATTATAATTGTTATAAGCCTACGGGCTGGCACAGAGTCATTGTATTAGAAAACGTAAATCAAGGAAACAGCTATTTGTTTCGCTTTCCCGGGCAATAATGTAAAAAAGCAACTGAGAAAACACCTCTAGGGCTGAGCTTTGATATTCAATAGTTTGGAATATGATTAGATCGTAAATTAAAAACCCAAATTAAAACGAAACTACCTGGTTCCTTTGTTGAGTTGTATTTCTCACTCATTTCCGCATTTTAATCTGTTTTACATTAGTTGTATTGAGTACTTTGAAACAGATTACTTCATTTACGTGTGCTATTGTATTAACGCAGGACCTCGTACCGAGATGATAGACCAAGGTGGAAACGATGACGTAGGCAAACACCCAGAACAAAAACCAGGAACAAAAGATGAGGCGGAGCCAGAAGCTGGTGAAGATCATAGCAAAGCTGGACCTGACGCTGAAGTGAACCAAGAGATAGTGGCTGGAATAACAGGAGGAAAAGGCGATGCCCATCAGGAGGCAAATGACACGGAAGATGGTGAAGCTGGACAAGAAGCGGCTAAAGCTGAAGGAGGAGAGGCTGTGACAATGGAGGCTGAGGCTCAGGTAGCAGGAGCAGAGTTTCAAGTAGCAGCGGGGGATGAAGCTGAAGAGGTAGCAGCAGCAGGTGAAGATAAAACACTAGGAGCTGATGGCAAAACAACTAAGGCTGAAGGTGAGGCAGACAGGGCTGTTGGCAAGGCACTGGGCGCTGAAGATGCAGTAATGAAAACAGATTTGAAAATAGAGGAAACTGATGAAGACAGAGAAAAGAAAGTGAGAGATGAAACAGCTGAAAATGGAGACAAAGAATTGGAAACTGAGGTTGAAATAGAAAAGTCTGAATGTAAGGCAGCAGAAGCTGAAGGTGAAGCTGTAGGAGCCAAGGTCAAAATGATTGGGGCTACAGATGACTCCGCGGATGCAGAGGATGAAGCTCTGCACGTCCAGGAAGAGGCAGAGACTGGAAATGGATCACAGGGGTGTGAGGGTAAAGTCGGCGAAGATGAAAATAAAGCTGAGAACATCATTGGTAAAGCAGTGGCAGTCAAAGGTGAAACAGTGAAAGCAGAAGATAAGGCAGCTGAAGATCAGGATGAGGCATTGAAAGGTGAGGATGAAGCAGCGGTGGTTAATGCTGAAGCAGCTGAAACTGAGAGTGGAGCATTGGAATTTACGAAAGAAGTAGCGGAAGCTGAAAAGGCAGAGAAAGTAGTGGAGGAAGATAAATCAGTGGAGACTAAAGATGGAGAAAGGAAAACCCAGGATGATGAAGCAAAGATAAAGGGAGAAATAGAGCAAGTTGAAGGCGAGGCAACGGAAGTTGAAAGTGAAGTAAGAAAAGCCCTGGATGAAAAGAAAGAGATAAGAGGAGGTGCAGAAGAAGCTAAATCTGAGGTATCAGAATCTGAGGGTGAAGCTCCAGAAGATCTAGACGAAGTGTTGCAAGCTCAAGGAGAAGAGGGAGTTGATTTTGAGTCGGCTGAGGATGAACAAGTCGAGATTGAACATGGAGAAGCGGAAACCCAGGATGAAGGGTCAAAGATAAATGGAGAAGCAATGGAAGCCAAAGGTGGGGTATCGAAATCAGAGGCTACAGCTTTAGAAGCTCAAGGTGGAGTGGCAGAAGCAACAGATCGAAAGGGGTTTCCTTTTGAGGAATCGAGGGCTGAGGATCGATCATTAGAAGCAGTGACAGCCAAACGTGAAGCAGTAGAAGCTAAAGATGAAACACCTGAAGCTGAAATTCAAGTACCTGACACAGCAGATGCTGGAGGTATAGGTAAGGTTTTAAAATAAAAGCGAAAGTTGGTGGTTCCCAGTTCTTTACTGAAAGAGGTAATACTGTTTGAAGTTGTTTCCTTTTCAACGCCGAATCCTACTTCCTTAATTACTGAAATCATCCATCTTTTTGTGGCGATGCATATTAAAAAGAATAACATATAAAGTCACTGTTACATACATAATGTGAGTTATCTATTTCGGCGATATTTTTTTTGAAAGAAAGATGCATTTTCACTACAGTTTTAAACAATTTCTGATAAACCTACCTAAATTAATTTCCCATGGTATCATTGAATTTAACTATATTTGTTTTACCAGCGAAAATGGTTTTGTTTCGTGCCGGTGACTCCCATTTTCAAAAGCTGTAAACGTTCTAAGTAAGTGCTGGCAAACTCCGCCTAGTCCCGGTTTAGCTCGAGACGCCTCACTCTACTGGAGACGACAGGCATTGTTTGGTTCGGATCGGCTTATTTTTAGCGTTTTGCTCCCAGTGACTATCAAGATCAAAGAATAAAATAATTCACTTACCCGCCAATTTTTGTTGTTATTTCAGATCCAGGGCAAAAGAAGAAGGAGAAGTTTGGAAATGGTGAAGAGCAACCGTCACAAGATAAGGGATCTTCAACTCCTGATGAAGACACAACTGTCTTTGACACAAGGTTGTAAACTACTCTAACTGAACACTCGACGATCATTCTCGCAACTTTTAATTTGGATCGTCAAACCCTTATTTTATCCTTAGTAGGATGTAGCTGGATGATAAGACAAACGTATATCTACCTGTGTAGCTTATCATTGCAGAGATGGATGCTGTTAATCTCGTATCATGTGCACCGCTAGGTGTTAATGTAAAATGTGAATATTGGTAAATACTGTTAGATAGGAAGAAGGGTTTTGTGTTATAAATGGCATAAGTCATGATGGAAAGCCACTAATTCACTCTGAAAATCAATATGTCATATGGAAAAGCCACAAATGAAATAGCAGCCAATCCGTTGTGTGTTAACTTATTCTGGTTCATCTGGTAGTTATTGTCAGCAACTTGCCGGAAGTTTTTAGTGGTTCTTAATATTTTAGTTTGGCAGATTACTTCTAGTTAGCTAGTCAATTTTAGTTACTTGTAATCCCAAGCATTCGTTAGAGATTATTGTGTGTTGAAGTTAATTTTTTGGAGGGTAAACGTCGTTGTCGATACTTTCTTAAGTTATAGAAACAGTTTTAGTTGAAAAGCCTTAGTAGTAGTTGCAGGTGTGGGGACATTATAGTTCACGGTAGCTTATTGTAGTCGTCTTCGTGTTTGTTGTTGTAGTGACTATCGTTTCAGTTGCACCTAACGGTTGTTGTAATAGTATTTGGATCAGTGCTTGTATTTGCAGCTCTAGATATTACAGTTTTAGTTCTTGTAGTAGTAGTAGTAGTAATAGTAGAAGTAGTAGTAGTAGTAGTAGTAGTAGTAGTAGTAGTAGTAGTAGTAGTAGTAGTAGTAGTAGTAGTAGTAGTAGTAGTAGTAGTAGTAGTAGTAGTAGTAGTAGTAGTAGTAGTAGTGGTAGTAGTAGTAATAGTAACAGGTACGGACAAATCAGAGCTTGTGCTAAAAGTTAGAGTAGTCGCACTCGTAGTAGTGATCTTAATAATTTTTAATTGACGTAGTAATTATTTGTATTTGCAACCGAGCTGTTGATTTTGTTATTGCAGATTTAATTAACTAGTTGTAGTTGTATTTTTTGTTGATGAAGGTGTTGCTTAGCATAGTTAGAGTTGTAGTGCTATTTTAAGTCCATACCAATACAGTTTTAATAGTCTTATTGGTAATTGTTGTAGTTTATAATTACATTGCGTTTCTTCTAGAAGCTGTGATTGCACTTGTAATAGTTCTTATTCTTGGTCCAGTTGTTTTAGTTGTATTCGCTGTGCTCTGTGGTCGTACGTTTTGGTCTCTGTAATGGAAATTTTGCTAGTAGCAGTAGAAGCAGAAACAAGAGCAGCAGCAGCAGCAGCAACAGTAGTAGTAGTAGTAGTAGTAGTAGTAGTAGTAGTAGTAGTAGTAGTAGTAGTAGTAGTAGTAGTAGTAGTAGTAGTAGTAGTAGTAGTAGTAGTAGTAGTAGTAGTAGTAGTAGTAGTAGCAACAGCGGAAGCAGCAGCAGCAGTAGTAGTAGTAGTAGAAGTAGTAGTAGTAGTAGTAGTAGAAGTAGTAGTAGTAGTAGTAGTAGTAGTAGTAGTAGTAGTAGTAGTAGTAGTAGTAGTAGTAGTAGTAGTAGTAGTAGTAGTAGTAGAAGTAGTAGTAGTAGTAGCAGCAGCAGAAGCAGCAGTAGTAGTAGTAGTAGTAGTAGTAGTAGTAGTAGTAGTAGTAGTAGTAGTAGTAGTAGTAGTAGTAGTAGTAGCAACAGCGGAAGCAGCAGCAGCAGTAGTAGTAGTAGTAGAAGTAGTAGTAGTAGTAGTAGTAGAAGTAGTAGTAGTAGTAGTAGTAGTAGTAGTAGTAGTAGTAGTAGTAGTAGTAGTAGTAGTAGTAGTAGTAGTAGTAGTAGTAGAAGTAGTAGTAGTAGTAGCAGCAGCAGAAGCAGCAGTAGTAGTAGTAGTAGTAGTAGTAGTAGTAGTAGTAGTAGTAGTAGTAGTAGTAGTAGTAGCAACAGCGGAAGCAGCAGCAGCAGTAGTAGTAGTAGAAGTAGTAGTAGTAGTAGTAGTAGCAGCAGCAGCAGCAGCAGCAGCAGCAGCAGCAGTAGTAGTAGTAGTAGTAGTAGTAGTAGTAGTAGTAGTAGTAGTAGTAGTAGTAGTAGTAGTAGTAGTAGTAGTAGTATAAATGGAAGTAATATCAGGAGTAGCAGTAGCAGTAGCGGTAGCAGTATGAATAGTGGGAGCAGTAGCAGCAGCAGCAGCAGCAGTAGTAGTAGTAGTAACAGTAGCAGTAGCAGTACTAGCACAGCAGCAGTAGTAGTGGTAGTAGTAGTAGTAGCAGCAGCAGCAGCAGCAGTAGTAGTAGTAGTAGTAGTAGTAGTAGTAGTAGTAGTAGTAGTAGTAGTAGTAGTAGTAGTAGTAGTAGTAGTAGTAGTAGTAGTAACAGTAGCAGTAGCAGTACTAGCAACAGTAGTAGTAGTAGTAGTAGTAGTAGCAGCAGCAGCAGCAGCAGCAGCAGCAGCAGTAGTAGTAGTAGTAGTAGTTTGTAGTAGTAGTAGTAGTAGTCTGTAGTTTTTCTTCCATTGTTAGTTTGTGTTTCGCGAAAGTGTTTTGAAGTTTCTAGTATTTTTGGTAGTTGCTGACAGTTTCTAACAGGGCTTGGCAGTAATGAAGAAAGGACTCGGAAAAGATGATCGTATTTTACGGAACGCGAGTGGCTTGTTTCCATTCATCCCTTGCCATGTTATCTTGAAGCTCTTCAGATTTGGTGTCCATTTTTGACTATCTTGATGCGACACTGAAACAACTTTATCAAAGTAGGCAGTATGTTCCTTACTTCGTCGTGTGAATTTTGTTCTTGGTACACAGAATGGATCGCGTATGCTAAATCTTGATACTACAGTTCTAAGGATATCTTGGCAATGGTAGCAAAAATTCGCCAAGGAGCAGAGCAAGACGCCAATATAGATTATGTTCACTTCCGGCATTTTAAGGTTTATAAAACTATTTTTAAAAATAGTTGTTATTAACGGCATATCTGCAAAAAAAACTGCAGAGATTAAAAATTCTTTTATACAAGCGGTATGTTTTAGCACTTGAACTGTTTTCTTTTTAGTCCGTTTATTGACAACTGAAAGCAAAGAAATTGAAGCGCAGTTGTAATCCGACTAGGATTTGTGCAATCAGCTTTTTAAGAACCAAGAATGATAGCTGTTTACATTACAAGATACGCTTATGTTTCGGTCGTCGAAGATTTAACCTGTGTCCCTTGTCAGATAACTTTGAACTGCTCGTGTATCAACCGGACTGAAAGAGATGAACGAATGCAAAGTTGGATCATCCGCTTAGAATTACGCTTACGCTATTCAAATCTTTGGAAAGAATATGGTGCACTATTCAGTTTTGTCTTTTTGGTTTAAATGCTAATTACCGGAAACGTTATATGCATGTGTTTTTATTTGTTTTCATTGTACTACTAACACATTTTCTCTTTCCTATAATTAACGGATAAAATATAATTTGCTTTAGCTTTTTTCGTAAAAAGGGTTATATTACTTACTGAAGATTGTTTACACGGCAGTCCTAGAGTGGCGCGTGACACATTGTTTAGGACACTAAGTGTCGTTATAATCCTTTGTGAGAAACCGAATTGATTGTTTAATGTGCCTAACATAGCACATAAGGTTTCATAGAAGGCAACGCTGTTAATTCGATATTTTTTCTTAAAATAAAACAAAGGAGAAAGATTTAATATATACAGTCTGAGTGCTTGCTTTATTTAGCTTTCAAAGTAACTGCGATTTAAAGAAGAGAACATCTTTGATTTGTACACAAAGACATCTTTAGTGGTAATCTTAGAACAAGCTCGTAAGTGGTATTTATATCATATAAAAGGGTGATAAGTGAAGCTGCATCAAAACATTACTTCATTGCCATTATGCGTTCTTATTGGGTTAAGTCATTTTTTTTTACTATAAGTACAGCTGGTTAATATAATTTATTGTGATTTTGGTTTTGAGTTTGAGTCAACCGAATATATCGAAATATACCTTGTTCTCTTTGATGAATCGTAATTACCTTGAATGAGATGTTCAACTTTACTAAAAAAAAAATATTGGGTCATTTTTGCATTCGACAAACGTCACTGTGACTTTCATATGGGTGTCTTCCCACCAACTCCGCTCCCCCACCTCCCCCTCAGGACAACCTTGTGTGCATTTATACCGTGATAAAGGGGCATTGTATCAGGAATATTTTGCTTTGTTACGACAAAGAACGTGATTGATTTCAAAGCAACAAAAAGAAAAATTATGAGCTATTTCCTGGAAGAATAAACGAATTTACCGTATTAGTTTTAGTCATAACACATATAGGGAATTATTCGGATATTGAACTTGCAGTTTATTTTCATCGTAGCCATCTGTACCATAAACAAGATGAATCATCGTGTAATCTTTGACACAACGCTAAGCCAATAGGCTTAGCGTTATGTCAAAGATTATGCCATATAATCAAAAAATATGCCATATAATTTAATTTTTCAGGGTCGTTTTCAGGGCTGGCCAATAGAATCCATACCCTCTTTTACACTTTGGAACAAAATGGTTAAAACATAAACCCATTTCAAACCTATCGTATACCAAAACGGCTCAATATCGCGAACTATACCCCTTAATTGGGATGGCACAAATTTATACCGATTATATAATGGATCACTTCCTCCGCTTCCCCTCTCCCAAGGAAGGAACGATACGATGGCTGATGTATACTAGCCAAATTAAAGATATACATTTGACTAGTTACACCACGAAGTAAAACGGCCATAGCCCTTATGCAACACACCAAACGGTACGACGGAACCGTGTTCCTTGGTGAATTTGAATGGTCATACTAAAAGATGCTGGAGTGAAATAAATCGAATTTTCCTCGAGGAGTGAAGTGAAAGATCGAGTAATCCGCTTCGTAACCCCAGTGACAAATTAAATAAGTGGGGCGGGGAAAACAAGCTTCTATCACCCACTGATAACATATAAGTCAGAGAATGGGTTTACAAAGACAATATTTCCTTTAGAAGAAGAAGACGGCAGCGTTTTATTAGTGAATATTCTCACAAAACGATTAAAAAACAAACGATAGAAACCATTAGCCGAGGATCTCAAAGAAAACCTTTAGTTATCAGTTTTAAGAAAGGAAAGCTATTCAAAACCACTACGTAAACATACGCCTTATTTTGCGCTAGTTGAGATAGTACAATTGTAACAGGACTCCCAGCGCAATTGCAATCCCATTACTAGCCAATAAGGTCCAATAAGATTCGACAATTATGTAAAATATATGATAGTTACAGCCATACCGACTTTGTGGTTAAAGTACAGTTGCTATTTCTACAACGCCGTGTGAACAGCGCTAGCTAATAGAAGTAAAAAAAAAGATAGATAATTATTCAGGAAGTGAGTTGTAGAGCATCGGCTCATTATTATTATCAAAGCGTTTTTCTATTGAGTGTTGAAAGCAATTTTGCGTTTTCTTTGGTTTTGCGTTACTACGTTCTGTGATTGGGTCACAAAACTCGCGCCACTTTCTCAACCACTGGCAATCCAAACACTGAAAAACCAACCGTGTTTTTACCGCACCCGTCTTCCCGCCCTTGGCGCTTGGCGACAGTTACATGTATTTGCTTTTAATTCTGATTGCCTCGTTGTGCGTTTACATCTGTTACGATTGGCCAGAGAAATAACTTTGGTTTTACGACAATCAATTGTAAACCGCTCTATTATTATTATTATTATTATTATTATTATTATTATTATTATTATTATTATTATTATCATCATCATCATCATCATCATCATCATCATCATCATCATCATCATCATCATCATTATTATTATTATTATTATTATTATTGGAGAGCCTAGTAAAAAAGACAATTTAAATGGTTTCGAACATGATGTAGATGTTTTATTGCTATTGTTCGTGGCCGTTTGAATAGAACGATAGCTTTTGGTAGTGTAATAAAATCCAAACTATAGAGAAATAATAATAAAAATCAAGAGCACAAAGTGATCTGATGCAACATTTAGTAATAAATATATTTTTCTTTTTTTTTTTTGTTAATTTGTTTGTATCGGTACCCAGCTGCAGTGAAGTGGAAGCAACAACATACGATGTGTCTAACATAACAAAGCACCAAGCTGCAAGATGCTTGACCTCAAATTGAGAGACTCGTTGCGGGTTGGGAGCAGTTTGATGATCATCTCGAGGAACAGATAACCAATGCGTTCTTGATCTTACGTTATTATTTAACACGATACTTTTCAACATGAGCGGCCAAACAAGTAAAGTAATTATGACTCTCAGAGAGGTCTATTCCTATCGTAGGCTTTAAATTATTGTTCCAGTTACACGCAAATGAAAACTACAGCGATATTAAATACCATCTGCATTATCTCCTACAATACTCATTCCGTTATTCCACTATAAAAAATAAATAATGTTATGCAATTGATAAAACTGAAATCCTCTAAAAAAAACTAGACAAAACAGCGAAGTCTGTTGCGACTGCAACGGAGCGATCTTGTTTAGTTCAATGATAGACGCGACTAGACATAAGACTGATCCTCTTTAAGACCTTTTCGAACATCTGATATGCCGTTATCAAAAAGACGATCAAGAATCCAATTGGATAGTGGTCTAGTCGTCTGTCATTTCTATGTCATGAGATGGTATAAATTGTCCAACGCTTGAGAGTCACCCCCCTGGGGAAAAACGCTAGGCGGACTCTAGAAATGTTCTCGATTAAAAAAAACCGATGATAAGTTGTCAAGTACAATCATGGCTCGGTAGACCTAGAGTAGTCCCACGGATAACACAAGACCAGGCGAAAATGGTCTCGCGCAAGGAGAATATGACTCCGTAGGTACCCCCAAACAAATTTACGAGGAAAATTCTCCTGTCTTTCCTCTTTAGTCGTATATGTACAGATCCACTCAGCCTAAAGCACGTGCGTGCGTGAAATCCCCCTTCTCCATGAGGAGACTCAACGCACACGGCAATAAAGTTTTCTCTTCTCCAGCGTTTCAGAACTGGCAGACCAGACGCGTTCGTTTCACAAAATGCAGCAATTTGAAGGAATGATTATTAAAACAGGTTTTGTTCTCGCGCCTTTTGGATACGAGATCACTACAGCCAATGAAGCGCGAGCGGCATAATCTTCCTATAGCCAACCCGGTGCTTAGCGCCAAGATGGCTTCCTGCTTTCTCTCTCTTTCCTTTTTTCGCAAATGCTTTCTGCTTTCTCATATCCAACGCGCGAAAGTCTTGGAATAAAATATAAGATGCACATTAGTCATATGTTAGTTTACACAAAATTGCAGTTTTGTTCACTGTTTACATTACGCTTTAAAAACGGAAACAGGTGCGTACGGCAGGGATGTTTTATTTACTGCGTCTCTGACACAAAGTAAAAGGTATAAATGTTTCTCAAAAATATTTTCCATTTTGTCTACATACTTTGCCAACACGTGCAGTCTGTTTCTTTTTGTCAGGTGCAAGCAAATGTTGTTGTCAGCGATTGGTTTCAGTTTGTAATCCATATTCATGACTAACTTGACACGTAACTCTCAGACTTGTAAGAAATCCGTTGTAAAGAGCGATTTTACGGTCCTCTTCAACGACGAAGAATGGCGAAATGGGAAGGCGTTTTGATAAAGCATAGAAAGAAGTACACGCAAAAGGTGAGTCCTATTTTACAAAGATTACTTAAGGTTTGTGTGGACGCTACAAACAAACCATGGACATGTTGCCCACTTAACACGTGCGTTGGCTCACTGGCGCCGGCTGCTTGTTGAAAACGTCAATTTAAACTCCTTGACTACTCAAAATGGATTAAGTCTTAGTCTCGTTCTTAGAAGTACCCTTAAAGTTACTTTGAAAGTTTAAAGATACTGACTGTTCCGCTTTGTACAAAATTTTTCCGAGGCAATATTTTTAACAGCCCCACACATTAATTATGCATATACTTTGCGACACAAAATGTAGTCACGTTTGTCGTTTTTTGAATAGGCTTAGTGTGACAGTGGCGCATGTATAATTAATGTAACGAGCTGTGCGGAAATCTTTCCTCTTACCGCCCTTTGCCAAGTGGATGTCTCAGTTAAAAATTGATATTTTCACAATCTGAAGCGTGGCTTGAATTTTTAGGTTTTCAGAATTACTGACATGACAATTTGCATTTTCAGACGCCCTAATTCAGTAAATTGGAAGTAAAAATGTGAATGCAGAAACCGAAAGAACAAACTGGGATTACTTCAAAGGTAAGAACTTTGCGTCATCATGCAATCAAACCGCGGTGGTTTACCTTCAGGCCCGAGATCAGCAAGAAAATTCTCCTGGTCGTTCTCCATATTTTTTCGTCTTTCATTAGTTAAGAGACAGTTCAATCCTCAAACAAGTCTGTTTGAGGATTAAGACATTTTTTTCTTGTTCACTACATTTATTCTCCTAGCCTGCACGTTGGGTTTAGTGATCATGTAAAAAGGACAAATCCTTGGCAGAAAAAGTACCCCTTTCGCATACCTTTCATTGGGAAATAGTACCCCTTTCACAAACCTATTTAAGAACAGTGCATCCCCTTTTTATCCCTTAGAATAAAGACCCTTTTAAATAACTAAATGGCAGATTTCACTACCCTTTCATATACTTCGACTCGTGAAATCCCTACACTTTCACACACCTGAAGCGTGAAAAAGGTTCCCCTTTCGGGCGAAGCCTCCCAGTATAAGCCATTATAGGGAGAACCCTCGGGTTAATTAACCAGTCAAATTATGCTGCCCAATCAACGGCAGTTTCACAGTAACTGTGTTCGGGGGTAATAATCTTCTTTTTCATTGCTCGTTGCTTCCAAATAATTCACTAAATAATAAGAAGATTGTTTTCTAAAAATTATAGTAAAAAAATCTTTAAAGTTGGTCAATTCTACGCTGAGCAATAATTTTAGAGACTTCGCTTGTGAATCAATTTACGCTTAAACTTTAACCAGCACCACAGGAGTTTAGGAGAGAGTCTTTTTGAGACTAAAAATCTTATTTTCAATTACTCATTACTTCCTAATAATTGGCTAAATGATTAAACCATGGTTTCGGGAAGAATATAGTGAAATAATATTTTAATTTTGGTCAATTCTACGTTCAGAAATAGTTTTCGGAATTTGCACGTCAGTTAATTCAGCCGTTACTAATTTAACCCGCACACTGAACTGCACTTTATGAGTAAGTGTCTTCAGGAGTAAAAATCTTGGTGTTTATTTCTGGTTGCTTACAAATTCTTCTGTAAATGGTTAGAAGATCCTTTTCTCGATATGATAGTAAACAATCTTTTAATTTTATCAAATCTATGCCCAGAAAAAATTTTAGCGAGTATTTCAATAAATTAATTTACGCGTAGAATGGAACCCGCGCAGTAACTGGAAATCCAATACTTCGTATCTTGCACAATTTATATCTTCAATCTCATTTCTACTAGCTTTCCACTATATTTGCTTAATGACAGAAGTATTTTTGACTGAATATTATAGTGAAATAATATTTAATTTGGTCAATTCTACGTTGAGAAATAGTTTTCCGAGTTTGCCGGTCAGTTAATTCAGCTGTCATTAATTTTATCTGCATACTGAACGTAACAGTAACTCTTTTCCGGAGTAAAAATCTTCGTTTTTATTGATTGATGCTTACAAATAATTCTCAAAATGACAAGAATATTCTTCTCTGAATATGATAGTGCAAGAAGTTTTTAATTTGGTCGAATCCTCGCTAAGAATTATTTTTAGGGAGTATCTCAATAAATTCATTTACGCGTAAGATAGAACACTCGTTGTAAGCGGAAATTCAATACTTCATATCTTCGATTAATTATATCTTCATGTCTGTTTTTTCTAGCTTCTAAGTAATGCAAAGAAATGATTAGAGGATCTCTCTCTCAACATTGTAGCGAAAAAATCTTTTCATTTGGGTAATTCTACACTGAGAAATAGCTTTTATAAGTTTGTCTGTCAATTAAGCCGTGAAATTTTTGTTTCTCAGTGAACGGCACTTCACAGTAACTGTGTCTTCGAGAGTAAAACCCTTCTTTTTATTGCTCGTTGCTTGCAAATAACTCGCTAAATGATCAGAGGATTGTTTTATAAAGATGACAGAGAAAGAAACGTTTAATTTGGTCAATTCTACGTTGAGAAATAGTGTTCTGAGTTTGCCAGTCAGTTAATTCAGCCGTCATTAATTTCATCCGCAAACCGAACGGCACTTGAGTATTAACTCTCTTACGGAGTGAAAATCTTCGTTGTTGTTGCTTAATGCTTACAAATAAATCTCAAAATGATAAGAACATCCCTTTCTGAATATGATAGTGAAAGAAATATTTAATTTAGTCAAATCCCCGCTGAGAAATAATTTTAGGGAGTATCTCAATAAATTCATTTACGCCTAAAATAGAAAACGCGTAGTTAGCGGAAATTGAATACTTCATATCTTTCACAAGTTATATCTTTATGTCTGTTCTTTATAGCTTCTAAATAATTCACCGAATAATTAGACGATCTCTCTCTCAACATTATCGCGAAAAAATCTTTTCATTTGGGTAATTCTACACTGAGAAATAGCTTTTAAAAGTTTGTCGGTCAATTAATTGAGCCGTGAAATTTATGCTGCTTAGTGAACGGCACTTCACAGTAACTGTGTCCTCGAGAGTAAAAATCTTCTTTCTATTGCTCGTTGCTTGCAAATAACTCGCTTAATAATAAGAGGATCGTCTTATATTTGGTCAATTCTACGGTGAGAGAAAGGTTTCTTTTTAAATGTGGTAGGCAATTAATTAAACAGTGAAATTAAGCTGCATAATCAACGGCACTTTCACAGTAAGTGTGTTCGAAGTAAAAATCTTCTTTTACATTGCTCTTTGCTCCCAAATAATTCGCTAAATAATTAGAGTTTTTTTGCTGAAAATTATAGTGAAAGAATCTTTTAATTTGGTCAATACTACGCTGAGCAATAATTTTAGAGACTTGCCGCGTAAATTAATTTGCGCTTAAACTTTAACCAGGACAGTCAACAGGAGTTTAGCTGTGAGTATCTTTGAGACTAAAAATCTTCTTTTGTATTGCTCATTGCTTCAAAATAATTAGCTAAATGATTAGACAATGGTTTCCTGGAGAATATAGTAAAAGAATATTTTTATTTGGTCAATTCTACGTTCAGAAATAGTTTTCCGAATTTGCACGTCAATTAATTCACCCGTCGCCAATTTAACCTGCTCACTGAACTGCACAGCTTTAAGAGAAGGAGTCTTCAGGAGAAAAACCTGTTTTTTTTATTTCTGGTTGCTTACAAATTTTTCGGAAAAAGATTAGAAGATCCTTTTCTTGATATGATAGGGAAACAATACTTTTAACTTTATCAAATTTACGCTAAAAAATTGTTTAGCAAATATCTCAATAAATTTATTTACGCGTAGAATGGAACCCGCGCAGTGACCGGAAATACTTCATATCTTGCACAATTTATATGTTCAATTTCATTTCTACTAGCTTCCCGCTAATTCGCTTAATGATAGCAGTAATCTTGCCTGAAGATTATAGTGAAACAATATTTTAATTTGGTCAATTCTACGTTGCGAAACAGTTTCCGAGTTTGCCAGTCAGTTAATTCAGCCGTCCTTTTATTCATTCGCAAACTTAAAGGCACTTGAACAGTAACTCTCTTACGGAGTGAAAATCTTGGTTTTTGTTGCTCGATGCTTACAAATAAATCTGAAAATGATAAGAACATCCTTTTCTGAATGTGCTAGTGAAAGAAATTTTTAATTTAGTCAAATCCTCGCAAAGAAATAATTTTAGGGAGTATCTCAATAAATTCATTTACGCGTAAAATAGAACACGCGTAGTAAGCGGAAATTCAATACTTCATATCTTCCACAATGTATATCTTCATGTCTGTTTCTTCTAGCTTCTAAATAATTCACTTAATGATTAGAGGATCTCTATCTCAAAACATTATGGTGAAAGAATCTTTTAATTTGCTTGATTCTACACTGAGCAATAGTTTTTATAAGTTTGT
Organism: Pavona decussata; assembly: GCF_977016875.1. Classification (NCBI taxonomy): domain Eukaryota; kingdom Metazoa; phylum Cnidaria; class Anthozoa; order Scleractinia; family Agariciidae; genus Pavona; species Pavona decussata. Next base: position 1,779,598 of record NW_028145698.1, read on the forward strand.
CGGTCAATTAATTGAGCCGTGAAATTTATGTTGCTCAGTGAACCGCAATTCACAGTAACTGTGTCTTCTTGAGTAAAAAGCTTCTTTTTTTATTTCTCGTTGCTTCAAAATAATTCGCTACATGATCAGAGGATCGCTTTACGAAGATTACAGTCAAAGAAACTTTTCATTTGGTAAATCTACAGTGAGAGAAAGGTTTTTAAACAAAATTAACTAGGCAATTAATTAACCTGTGAAAGTATGCTGTACAATCAACGGCACTTTCACAGTAAGTGTGTTTTGGAGTAAAATTCTTTTTTTTCATTGCTCGTTGCTACCAAACAATTCGCTAAACGATTAAAGGATTATTTTTTGGAAATTATAATGAAAGAATCTTTTTATTTGTTCTATTCTACGCTGAGCAATAATTTTGGAGACTTCACTTGTGAATTAACTTATACACTTAAACTTTAACCATCACAGTAAACAAGAGTTCAGTTACCAGTGAATCTCTTTAAGACTAAAAATATTCTTTTTTATAGCTCATTGCTTCCAAATAATTAGCCAAATAACTAGACAATGGTTTCCTGAAGAATAAAGTAAAATGATATTTTAATTTTGCTAATTCCACGTCCAGAAATAGTTTTCCGAATTTGCACGTCAGTTAATTGAGCCGTCACCAATTTAACCCGCGCACCGAACTGCACTTAAAGAGTAAGTGTCTTTAGGAGTAAAAATATTGGTGTTTATTTCGGGTTGCTTACAAATTCTTCGGAAAATGGTTAGAAGATCCTTTTCTCGATATGATAGCAAAAAAGCTTTTAATTTTATCAAATCTATGCTAAGAAAAAATTTTAGGGAGTATCTCAATAAATTAATTTACGCGTAGAATGGAACCCGCGCAGTAGCCGGAAATTCAATACTTCGTATCTTGCACAATTTATATCTTCAATCTCATTTCTACTAGCTTTCCGCTAATTCGTTTAATAACAGTAGTATTCTTGGCTGAAGATTATAGTGCAAGAATATTTTAATTTGGTCAATTCTACGTTGAGAAATAGTTTTCCGAGTTTGCCGGTCAGTTAATTCAGCCGTCATTAATTTTATCCTCATACTGAACGTAACAGTAACTCTTTTCCGGAGTAAAAATCTTCGTTTCTATTGATCGATGCTTACAAATAATTCTCAAAATGACAAGAATATCCTTTTCTAAATATGATAGTGCAAGAAGTTTAGATTTGGTCGAATCCTCGCTAAGAAATATTTTTAGGGAGTATCTCAAAAAATTCATTTACCCGTAAGATAGAGCACTCGTTGTAAGCGGAAATTAAATATTTCATATCTTCGATTATTTATATCTTCTTGTCCGTTTTTTCTAGCTTCTAAGTAATTCACAGAAATGATTATAGGATCTCTCTCTCAACATTGTAGCGAAAAAATCTTTTCATTTGGGTAGTTCTACACTGAGAAATAGCTTTTATAAGTTTGTCTGTAAATTAATTAAGCCGTGAAATTTTTGTTTCTCGGTGAACGGCACTTCACAGTAACTGTGTCTTCGAGAGTAAAAATATTCTTTTTATTGCTCGCTGCTTGCAAATAACTCGCTAAATAGTCAGAGGATTGTTTTATAAAGATGACAGAGAAAGAAACGTTTAATTTGGTCAATTCTACGTTGAGAAATAGTGTTCTGAGTTTGCCAGTCAGTTAATTCAGCCGTCATTAATTTCATCCGCAAACTGAACGGCACTTGAACAGTAACTCTCTTACGGAGTGAAAATCTTCGTTGTTGTTGCTCGATGCTTACAAATAAATCTGAAAATGATAAGAACATCCCTTTCTGAATACGATAGTGAAATAATTTTAAAATAATTTTAGGGAGTATCTCAATAAATTCATTTACGCGTAAAATAGAACACGCGTAGTAAGCGGAAATTCAATACTTTATATCTTCCACAATTTATATCTTCATGTCTATTTTTATAGCTTCTAAATAATTCACCGAATAACTTGACGATCTCTGTCTCAACATTATCGTGAAAAAATCTTTTAATTTGGTTGATTCTGCACTGAGAAATAGTTTTTATAAGTTTTGTCGGTCAATTAATTGAGCCGTGAAATTTATGTTGCTCCGTGAACCGCACTTCACAGTAACTGTGTCTTCGAGAGTAAAAATCTTTTTTTTTATTGCTCGTTGCTTTCAAATAATTCGCTAAATGATTAGACGATCGTTTTACGAAGATTACAGTAAAAGAAACTTTTAATTTGGTCAATTCTACAGTGAGAGAAAGGGTTTTTTTTTTTTTTTTTTTTGAAAAAAATTAGCTAGGCAATTAATTAACCAGCGAAATTAAGCTGTACAATCAACGGCACTTTCCAATAAGTGTGTTTGGGAGTAAAACTCTTCTTTTTCATTGCTCGTTGCTACCAAGTAATTCGCTAAATGATTAGAGGATTATTTTCTGAAAATGATAATGAAGTTATCTTTTTATTTGGTCTATTCTACGCTGAGCAATAATTTTGGAGACTTCGCTTGTGAATTAATTTACGCTTAAACTTTAACCATCACAGTAAACAGGAGTTTACCAGTGAGTCTCTTTGAGACTAAAAATATTCTTTTTTTTATTGCTCATTGCTGCCAAATAGTTAGCCAAATAATTAGACAATGGTTTCCTGAAGAATATAGTAAAATAATATTTTAATTTTGTCAATTCTACGTTCAGAAACAGTTTTCCGAATTTGCTCGTCAGTTAATTCAGCCCTCACTAATTTAACCCGCAAACTGAACTGCACTTTAAGAGTAAGTGTCTTCAGGAGGAAAAATATTGCTGTTTTTTTCTGGTTGCTTACAAATTCTACGGATAATGGTTAGATGATCCTTTTATTCGATATGATAGTAAACAATCTTTTTACTTTATCAAATCTATACTAAGAAAAAATTTTAGCGAGTTTCTCAATAAATTATTTTACGCGTAGAATGGAACCCGCTCAGTAACCGAAAATTCAATACTTCATATCTTGCACAATTTATATCTTTAATTTTGTTTCTACTAGCTTCACGCTATTTTCCTTAGTGATAGCAGTAGTCTTGGATGAAGATTTTAGTTAAAGAATATTTTAATTTGGTCAATTCTACGTTGAGAAATAGTTTTCCGAGTTTGCCGGTCATTAATTTCATCCGCAAACTGTCGGCACTTAAACAGTAACTCCCTTCCGGAGTCAAAATCTTCGTCTTCATTGCTCGATGATTACAAATAATTCTCTCTACCATAAGAGCATCTTTTTCTAAATATGATAGTGAAAGAAGTTTTTAATTTGGTCAAATCCTTGCTGAGAAATAATTTTAGGTAGTATCTCAATATATTCATTTCCTCGTAAAATAGAACCCGCTTAGTAATTGGAAAATCAATACTTCATATCTTCCATAATTTATATCGTCATGTCTGTTTTTTCTAGCTTCTAAATAATTCACTGAATGATTAGAAGATCTTTCTCTCAACATCATAGCGAAAAAATCTTTTAATTTAGTTTATTCTACGCTGAGAAATAGTTTTTTATAAGTTTGTCGGTCAATTAATTGAGCCGTGTCTTTGAGAGTAAAAATATTATTTTTTATTGCACTTTTCTTCATAATCATTCGCTAAATGATTAGAGGATCGCTTTTTAAAGAGTATTGTGAAAGAAACTTTGAATTTGGTCAATTGTTCGCTGAGAAAATGGTTATAATTGAAATTTGCTAGGCAATTAATTAACCAGTGAAATTAGGCTGCGCAATCAACGGCACTTTCACAGTAAGTGTGTTCGGGAGTAGAAATATTATTTTTTATTGTTCGCTGCTTCCAAATAAGTCGCTAAATGATTAGAGGGTTGTTTTCTGAAAAATATCCCGAAAAATCATTTAATTTGGTCAATTCGACGCTGAGCAATAATTTTGGAGACTTCACTTTTGAATACATTTACGCTTAAACTCTTCTTCTTTGAGGAACATATCTAGTCGTTGGGGAACAAAAAGCCAAGTCACTGTCTTACCGGCACAAGTCGAGCATTCATCACCTATGGATAATATTAGTGTCATCACGTGCTGATGTCTTGTTCTGATGTAGTGTAACGATTTTAAAATAACTCTAAGACAAAGTCACGTCTTTATTAAAAAAATAACTTAATTTTATTGCAAGTTGTATTATTATGTTTAAGAATGAAAGGATGTAAATGTGGTTTTAAAATTAGCCAACAACAATAATTTTTGAGGTAGCCTTTTCCTTTTAATCTCCTGTTTAACTACTAGAAGGTTTGTCTCCAGACAGTAGCTTTCTGTGATTCATCCATTCATTGAATATGCTGGGGGAGCTGTTTAATATCTTTACAAGGAGAAACTAAAAACAAGGAAACATTGAAAAAGTTAGTGACAAATATAAAACGTGATTATTTTAAAATATAATGAACAGGAGAAGCGAAGATGAGAGAACAATGAAACCCTGTGGCTGTCCATCAATAGCTTCTTTTGTATGATAAGAGAACAAGACGCACGTTCAACGGTTTGTAGAAAACACAAGCAAATTAAATAAAGAACGTCAATAAGACACCAGAGAAGAACGTCCGAAATATTTTAAGGCTACTTTTCCAAACCAAAATGGAGACGTTCAAGAGAAAATGGAATACAGTGGTTGTTCTCCCCGGAAAAATTCTAGCATTTGAGAAGGTGATAGGGAGATTGGATTAAAGCTTTTAAGAAAGAATAATGAAAACAAACAAACAAACAAAACGAAAAAAAAGCTCGTGTTATTTATTAGTTTTACAGATATTACCGCTGACCTTCAAAGCCCTCATCATCGTCAATGAGCACAGTTCGTAGACCGGGAGAGACTGGACAACAAGGCAAAGCTTGGCCTGGAACGAATACGAAGAACAAGTTTGATTACGATCGATTTCGTGCACAATTCGTCGGCGTCTGTGTCTGCAAACTTGGTTTTGCAAGACAATACGTGGGTTGCGAAAAGGTTACACAAAAGAAGAATAGTATACGGGATTGATAGGTAGAAATTTTGTGGATTTCGAAAATAAAAAGAAGAACGTTTGATATGGAATAATTCAATAATAATTCAATGATCAGAAATCGGTGTTTTGTGTGTGAACAAAAGCCCTATTCGAAATGTTTTTGCTGCCTGCACAAGAGCTATCCGGTATAGTGTACACATAGCCTTAAGAACGATAGTTTCAATCCACCGTACGGTAAAAAAACATGGCGGCTGTACATTTTACCACAATACCTTGGGAGCTTCAGACAGTCTGTAGACACACTGGAAGCCATATTCTTTGCGGAATTCGTCCCTGGACTAACAACATTGTGTTTGCTAGTTTTAAAGTTTTTAGAACTTCTCTGTGCGTTTAGGGTTTTCGAACGCTAAGAATTATGGGTAGGTGTACCGG
>NW_028145698.1:1790000-1877500 GCF_977016875.1 Pavona decussata
TCCCAATTTGCTCCCCCCCCCCCCCCCCCCCACCTCCCCCATCCCAGTTGTTTTAGCCTGACTACGGGCCTGTTAAAGCAGTTCTTCCCGTCCCCCACCCCTTCCCTACTGCCTACAGCCATATCTCAGTGACGATCTAACTAATTTGCATATTTGCTGTCACGCAACATTGTTAGACATGTCTGAATCTTTTCGATTTCTTCTCTTCCCGTCGATAATGGATAAAAGAAAGCAAGGGAAAACAGAAATTTTTCTGATAAAGCAAGAAAGGAGCATTATTGAAGGCCTTGAAGCTGTAATTGGCAGTTTGCCCGTCGCACATGAGAGGACGCAGTGGAAGTCTACTGTAAGTACGACGTCACGCAGAGATTTAATCTTTGTGGTTCCTTGAGGCGTCTGTAATCTCATTCAATATGACAGAGAATGAACGGCTCATGTTATTCTCACTTCTTTCTTTGCGATCTGGACAGTGTTTTTGAATATCGTAACTCGATACAAAATTACTGCATTACTCCTCTTATAAGAAGATGGCGAGGATAAATTCGAATTAAGTATTAAAGTCTGTGGCCTGCCAGTACTTATGTACGTACCGTCTAATGAGAGGTACCAAGCAATTGTTGATCATACCGATCAAAAAATATATATATACCTTTAATTATATAAAAGGGACGCGTCGGCAAAATACCAAGATTGTATGACACTTTGCTTGGCCACGTACTTTGTTTTGTAATGAATCAACAAGATCGATTTGCGCGAATTTCGCTGCAATTGTATGGTGAAAAAAATATTAGCCTGAATGTCGTACGATGCGTCCTGTGCACAAAGCTCGGAAACTAATCGCCATCCTTTTTGACCGGGCCTTTAGATTTACTAGTTGTACATTCACTTCCGGAACACAACATTCCCAGCTAATGTTTCTATTGTTTTGCGATAAGCCGCTGGCTTTTCAAATTTGGATAATAACTATCACTGTGTGGAAGCGCGGGCACATATACAAGCATCTTGAAATGCGATCGCGTAATTATATTACGGCACTGTTTAGCGGGAACGAGAAGGAAGCGCGCCCTTCCGAAATTGTGATCGATCATGCCACAAAAGTCGCGTGGAAGTTCATAAGAGAAAAAAAAAAGGAAGATGCGCAAAGCAAGAAATAAAAGGAAGCGATTGCCAAGAGCCGCTAATGAAAGCGAAGCCGGACAGATGCGAAGACAAAACCTGAGAGACGTATTCTTCTGCTTTGGAATTGCCGCGTGTTAATTATGCGAAATGGTAGGCATTGAAACAAAGGAAATACAAGGGACAGAACCAAGGTAAGTCTCGCTTAGTCAAGAAGACGTAAGTTATCACAGAAGAGCATTTGCCTAGACAACCACAATTTTGAATATTCACGCTTAACATAAACACGACCAACATGATCTTGCATTGTGCATCATCCGGGTTATTGTTCCGGGGGTAGGCGCCATAAAATTCATAGTGTAGCAGAGCGGCCCTTAAAATTTATACTCCTGAACTTACAATGAAATGGAACAATCCATACTCACTTTCAGAACAGGGGGCACGACAAATTCAATTTTTTGCTCGAAATGTCCAAATTGTAGATGTATTTTCACACCAGATAAAACCATAATGAGGGGACTATATAGAACACTTTTATCAGTGAGGTCAGTATTTTACAAAAAAGCAATAAAAAACATATAGCTATATAGCTGGTGAAGTAATGAAGGAAGTGACTATGAAGCAAACTCGTAAAAATAATTAAATGCAAAATAAAAAAAATGCACAGCCAATGTCAAGGTTGATATCGGTGTCATGGTCTCGTGTAACAAAACAAATAACGCTAATACACCAACTCAGCCTTTAATTTTTTATCCATCAGAACGGTGGGTGTCCCACCTGATACGATCTGATGTAACGTAAAAAACGCTAATACAGCAACTCAGCCTTTAATTTTTTATCCATCAGAACGGCGGGTGTCCCACCTGATACGGTCTGATGTAACGTAAAAAACGCTAATACAGCAACTCAGCCTTTAATTTTTTATCCATCAGAACGGCGGGTGTCCCACCTGATACGGTCTGATGTAACGTAAAAAACGCTAATACAGCAATTCAGCCTTTAATTTTTTATCCATCAGAACGGCGGGTGTCCCACCTGATACGATCTGATGTAACGTAAAAAACGCTAATACAGCAACTCAGCCTTTAATTTTTTATCCATCAGAACGGCGGGTGTCCCACCTGATACGGTCTGATGTAACGTAAAAAACGCTAATACAGCAACTCAGCCTTTAATTTTTTATCCATCAGAACGGCGGGTGACCCACCTGACACGGTCTGATGTAACGTAAAAAAACGCTAATACAGAAACACTGCCTTTAAGTTTAAATGGTATGATGTGGCAATGCAGTCACCAGTGTAGCCAGGCATCGGTCAATTGATATCGATCAGAATGGTGGTTCCCCCCCCCCCCCCCCTTCCCCCTCTCACTTGCACGCTCTAAAATAAAATGAAGTAATTTATTTCCACAAAACTGAAGGTTGTTTCTCCTTGTACAGTTTACTATAGCATCGTTAATATGATGGAACAAGACAGAGGTATGCATATACATGTACATGTCTATTCTTTTCTTCTCACAACTCCTGTCGCGCGTGACTTGTAGTGCGTGTTTTCCTCGCGTTTTGCGCTCGCCCGCGAAACACACACGAAAAATAACGCTTGTTCTGCGGGGCCAGTCTGGTGTTTCTTCTATGGAAAAGTGCGTGTGCATTTTGCTTTCGTCTAAAAGTTAACTTTTTTTCCGGTGCAAATATCGTTCTTTTAGCCTCTTCGAAAAATCGCGAGACAATTAGTGTATCTGGTATCGCAGATTATAAGTGAAGAGAGACAACTAGTCACAACATTAACAGGACCGCTCGCCAAATGCCATGGGATCTGATAATTTTGTCCACAGAAGACTCCCTTACCCGGCTCAACTTTTTTCTTACAAATATGATAATACTTTAAAGTAAATTTAAACTAATAGAGAGCAACTGTTTACTATGGTAGTACCATGAATATGCATATTCTTCAAGATTCACCATAATTAATGCATTTGTCATTGCGATCACTTTTTTCAGGATTTCACTCCCAAGCTCACGATGTCTTTTTTTATGTTTCTCCTAACCGTGTCTCAAGGTGATTTAATAGCGCGCTTGATTTATGTCTGCCCTCTTGAATATACTCCGGGAAAATGCTGCATTTCATTTCAAAAAACGTATCATTTGCTCGATGATTAAATTTAGATCATATTCTTTCGGCGTACAATTTTGTGGTCTCAAAACAGAATAATCTAGGAATGCTAGTAAATTCTGCACCACGTTACTCACAGTAGAGAACGCCTGTGTCCTGTTATGCGCGTGATTGTTTCGTAATCGAAACCGTATATTTACACTGTCAAATCATTTGCAGGATCCCGTTACAGCATTTCTTGCCTCTCTTTCCCTCTCACGTCTTCTCTTTTTCCTTCCTCTCTTCTGCCTTAACCTTTCTTCATGAGTATCTCTGCGCCAGTAAATGGTCCGCCTTTGCCAGCTATTTTAGTCGGCCGCGTCCGCCATTTCGAGTAGCGCAATTACAATGTACATTTGCATTTACTCTAATTTCACATCACGTTTTTATTTCTTGGCACTTCTTGATGTGACATGTTGTCCAGATCATATTCCTATACCCTGCCTGGTTTGTTTTCGATTTAATTACTTCCTCCATGACATAAAAACAGATTACGACACCTTGCAAGTCCCAAAAGAAAAGAAACCGGGTGAGTCTTAATTTGAGGAATGTTAGGAATGCTGGTAGATTCTACTAGCATTCCTTTGCGGAACTTACAGTCGAGCCCGCCTGCGTCCTGTCATGCGGTTTGTTTGCACGGGCAGTTATTTCATTCCGCCAAACGATGTCGTGGTCGAAATTAGCCAACTTTAACGACCTTTTATGAAACTCCCAATGGAGAACCCAGCCTGATATTAAGGTATGAAGTACATCAAGGCAATTGTTACTGAAAGCCAAAGTGTGAGAACATTTCGAGTTATACCACATACTGAAATGTGTGCTTGACCTTTGGCACTACATTGCAGAGTTCGCCAGCTGTAAAAATATGCCGCTGGTTTTAAATTGTTTAAATTTGCCAGATATCATTACAAACACAAATTCATCGGTTATCATATCAGAAAGAGATTGTCTTTCGATAAAAGGAATCCCGATTTTCGTACGCTTCTTCTAAAACAAACGCCGAGATAATTAAAAGGGGTGATTTTCCGGTTTTAAATTCAATCATTTTTCAATTCACAAGGCTTCGATCGATTTTCCTGATTTTCTCAAAACGCAAATCTTTCTGGCCGATTTAAGCCACACCATGATTCTTACTTTACTAAAACCTTATTATGGACAAAAGATGAAAGAAATCGACTCTGCTAAGTTTCGCCAGAAAATTCAGATTTTACTCGATTTTTCCTGACCGCCACTCTTAATACATTGTTACGCAGCAATGGCAACAGGGCACAGAGAACAGAGAACAGCAAAATGTTTTTGCGTGATCAGATAATTTCCATTGCATTTGCAGCAATCTGTTATTTAAGGAAGATGCCTTACAATGGCACACTAACGTAACATTCTATATGCGAGTAAAAAAGAATTCTCTCAGCATTTCGCTTACTTTTTTCGGAGAAAGATTTTACTCCCACATCATGCAAACGGGGAAGACTGCAAGAAAACGTCGACAGCAAATTCACAACAGACGTCAAATTCGCATAAACAGGGTTCGCGTTGCCCTAAGGAAAGTGCTTTACCCTCTGTCAGATTTGAGTTCTTGTTTGCAGGCGAGTTACACTTTTAGAGAACTAATGTTTTGTCAAATTTTACAAAATTCTAATGAGCGGTTCCTTAGAAAACAGTTCATTTCCACTGAAACTAGTCTCAATTTTTAGGCCAAACACGCATGCGTGGCTTTTAACTGAGTTTTCATAGCAAAGATGAAACCTATGCAAAAAGGCTTAGCTTTTCGTGAACTCACTTTCATTGCTGGGTGATAAAAAAAATAGTGTTCAGAAACGAGAAACTGAATTATTTTAAGAACAAACCTCAACTTTGTGATCCATTTGATGTAAAATTGAGGGATCGCTCTATCGACCCCGTATTTGCTTGTAACCACAACCCTAGTGCGCGCTTAATAGCGTCATTAAATCATTTTAAGCGCGCGCAAACTGTGTTCATACACCTTAAGGACGGTGCCTACTAATATCGAAGTATTGTGCGGTTTATGGCTATGCGGGAAAACCAGATTTTAACAAGGCCTATTGGGATCAAAAGCAAAAACTGGGGGTAACCACGCATTAAAAAAAGCGCCAAAATATAAAGCAATGTATGAGATTTTTTTGCTAAATTGACGCTTAATTATCTCTGTAAAAAGGCATAGTTACCAACAGTTTTCTTTCGAGATACCAAAAGCATTTGTCAAGTTTTATTTCCTCTGTATAGTTTTAAACCGCGCAAAAATATCTCTGTATTAGTAGGCACCACCCATAGGAAACCCGAATATCTCGAGATGCACAGAACGTATGCGCATTAACAATAGTAGGCACCGTCCTTACGTGTTGAAGTATTTAGTGAGGGAGTGCTAATTGAGGACTATAAAAGAGAGAAAGCGACATAAGAAATGAAACTTGTGGGAGGTAGATCAGTTCGCTATGGGGTGTATGCACGTGACGTCATTGCCGTCATGAACAAAAGGGTTTTTTCGTTAGCCTCTTTTGTTATGGTTCACCAACATTGGCCACCACGCTATTGTCATTTGAATATCTAGGGATTGGATGCATACGGACACAAAGCGTCAAGGCCTCGCCAAACGATTGCAGCATCTTCCAACATTGTTGGTCGATAATGCACAGTGTTGAACGAGATGACCAAACGAATGGTTTATGCAACACTTGGATTCAAGGGTCTCGGACCAATATCTACCCAGAATCCTTAGAAAACAAACCCGTTCCGTATTAGTTTTCCCAAGGTATGGCGCGAGACCGATAAACTTCCGCGTCGGACCATATCCTCGCTTTTTCTGGTGTTAACAGTTTCACTTACTCCTTTGTCCTTTCTCTTTCTATTTGAAGAGAGATAGATTTAGTTTAGCTTTCGTGGTTGATCGAGATTCAAACTTTGTTTGCTCGCTATACTTCAGGTTCAACTTGAACTCTCACGCAGTAACGCGTGAAGCAAATAAAAACGATAAATTTGCTGGACGATGTCGTACCAACATGTTGCATCCATTTGGCCGGGCCTTGATGCAGACTATTCTGAAAGAAATTAAAATGATCAGAGGACATGAAACAGAGACCTCTTTATTGTAAACCGAAAAACATCTTTTCCCACTCGCGCCACAATCTCGCCCCTCTCGTGATGAAACGTGATTTTGGTTTTCTGTAGTTGGTTAACCAACACACGCGCGCGCGCGTATCTCGGCAAGCGCATGTAACTTTATTTGCATACGACTGCAAATGGCAAACTCAACGGGCGGATGGTTCTTCTGTACCTGAAGAGGACAGAATTAAATCTCGAAACATCGGGATATTTTTTGCGATTAATTTATCATGATTATCTAGCACTTTCCCTCGACTTAACATTAAAAGTTTTTAATTTCCACACCTTTTCGTTAGTGTTTTTTTTTTTCTCTTCCTCCTTTTTTCTCTCCTGTTCACCGGGATCGTCAGTAAAACTGAGATTTTTAAACTGAAATATCAAACACAAGATAATCCCGTGAAAATTCTTTTGGAACATTACCATGAGCAATTACAACCTAGTTGGAGCTCCTCTATCCTACAATAGATTGTGTTTCCCTCCAGTGCGTCGTCATTTTTCTCTTATTATTAATTGATATAAAGGAAACTCACTAGCATCAGAACACGCGTGCGCACAAAAATAGCCCTACACCAACTTCCCACACCAACAACATTCCCGCGTTTGATTTAAATTCAGGTAACTTCAATCAAATCTGGGGGATTCAAATCTTTTACCGACATTTTCAAATCATGATCCCTTGGATGTCCAAGCGGAAAGCACCCTCTATGATTTTTTTTTTTTTTTGCCCGGGAAAAGGTTGGTTTTCTCGCAGCAATAAAATTGGCTAGTTCTTCTTTTGTTCTTTTTTTTTTTCTCAGTACACATCTTCAAATCTGCTGGTAAGTTGTTGGGGGACAAGAAAATTGTGCAAAAAGATTAGATCGTAAAAGAAAATATGGTGTTTCCTGTCTTTTGTAAGCAGCAAAAAACTTAAATCCTTAAATCTAGTTATCTTATCGTGTCTTGGGTAAAACGCGTTCTTCAAAGTTATGGGCAATAAAACTGCCGCGTTTTTCCCTACTAGCTGTTGTATTCGATGAACTGACGGGCGCGAAAAAAAGAGACCTCTGCCCTAGGTCGAAACGGACTTTGATTCAACCGCCCTCTAGGCTTTTACACAAGTTGCTCGGTAACTTTTTGGCAACTTTTGGCCTTTCGAGCAACTTTTGAGCAACTTATTGTTTAGAGCATTTTTTCGGCAGATTATGGTCTTTCGAGCTTTTTTTCGGCAACTTTTTTCAATCCGAGAAAATATATCCTTTCTTAGTGCCAAAAATCTCTTTTTTATGCATTTCCTCTCTAACAAAACGAATAAATATCCATGTTAACTCGATAGTCAGGCTCTACTGACTACAATTGACTAGTGACTACTGCCATCAGTGAGTGCCATGTGTGCAGTGTGTTGTGTTAGTGTGATCGACGGACCTTTGGGTTACCTGTGGCTGTGTGTTTCCAGCGCGCTACACGGTCAGCGGTCTGAAGTCTGAACACGTTTTCAAAATGGCGGCTCGTGTTTGTTCGACTTCAAGCGAAGAAATGGCTTCCATAAACTGATGTAGAATAAGATAAACAGATGGAGAGACTAAAACATCATCTCTGTAGGTATAGAAATGTCAGCGAGTAGAAAGGAATATATAAATAAGTAAATAATTCGTATAGATGTGCAAAGATTTACTTTCATCAGTAGTAGAAACTGATTTTTTTGAGTTGATAAAGAGCAACTTGTGAGCAATTTTTTCGTGAAATGGGCAACTTTTGAAAATTTTTGGGGCAACTTTTGAGAGATATCCAAGCAACTTGTGTAAAAGCCTACCGCCCTCCCTAATCGTGGACTTCGCTTACAAAATGCATGCTCCCTTTATTGTTTGCTGGCCGTGACTTAAGTCCACTGACTTTTGCGCATTTGTTTACAATTACTCCGCTGTCATTTAGTGAGCCCGCATAGCTCGGTCGCTAAGCAACCGTAGCAGGGAAGAGGTCTCTTTTCATGGCGCCCGTCAGTTCGGCAAATACAACGAAAAAGAGGTGTCTGTTAGTCGGGAGGCCGCGTTTGTTACCGACAACCAAATTAGCCAAGTTGATTACCTTTTTGAAAAGAAAAACCTACTTAAAGTGCCCCTAACCCTTCAATTTGTTTTCTTTTGGTAGATTTCCATATCTTTCAAGAACTCATTTTCGAAAAAAAATTTGAGAAATATTGAATCCTTTTTTTTTTACGAGCGCTAGAAGTGAAGGCAGTCTTGTCGATATTTTCACCTATCGTTCGCATTAGTCCCCCACTCGGCCAAATGTGGAGCGTGACGTAAGAAAAGGACATCGTGCAAAAATATCCGAAGATTCGCGGTAATGCTTCAATTGTAAACAGAGAAAATGGATGGAAAATGTGTGGTTTTTGGATGCAGCAACTCTCGAAATGTAGAGAAAGGAATCAGCATGCATAAGATTCCTTCTGAATCCTTCTGAATCCTTCTGGTGTCCTTTTCTTACGTCACAGCTAAGAAAGTGTCAAATATCGGACGCTTCTCATTGGCTCGTTCCTAATGAGCCCACGAGAGAAAAATTTGTCCAGCGGGGCTTAAAGGGCGCAAAAATTTAAAAATTTCAGTAACTTTTAGCGCTCGTAAAATAAAAAGGATTCAATATTTCTCAAAAATTTTTTCGAAAATGAGTTCTTGAAAGATATGGAAATCTACCACGAGAAAACAAATTGACGGGTTAGGGGCACTTTAAAATCTATACTTATTTTTTTGGCAGTTTATTATCGATAACTTGGTTCACACCCTGGATTTATTTACTCATTCATTCATTCATTCATTCATTCATTCATTCATTCATTCATTCATTCATTCATTCATTCATTCATTCATTCATTCATTCATTCATTCATTCATTCATTCATTCGTTCATTCATTTATTTATTGTTATTGACAACAAAACAGTTGTCAGTCTGTGAGACAGTTGTTGACAAGTATGCGCTTCTACGCCATGTTTATTGTTCGTTCAGTGTCAGCGGTTTGATATGCGCAGTAGCACTAGTTACCCAACTCTCACAAACAAAAATAGATTAATCATTTTGGTCTTTAGAGTGTGGTAAAGCATTGTCTAGCAGTAACAGTTGTGGAATGCACAGAGTTGTCGAAACATTTTTTTTTTAAGTTTGTCGAGGCCCTTATTTTACTTAAACTTATTTTATTTTTCGCTGTTTTTAAATTCACAAGCTGTGCGGAGTATCCCCTCGTACGCTACATCCCAATTACTTAAAAAAATATACTCCGCCGTTACCTACAGCTGTACTAATGCACAGTCAATGCATATTTATATACTTTTCAACTGTCTGGGGAACAACCCCCTTATAAGGAAGTCCAAACTTTTTCACAGCCCTGGCAGCGATACACTTCAGTTCCAACGTTTTTCTTTCAGAAAGAATCCAGCGGGCCTCATCAGTTCGAGCCATCTCTGTGGGTGTTTTACCATCGTTGTTGACAAAATCATGGTGAGCTCCTGCATCTAGCAACACCTTCAACATGTCGGTCAACAAATGGAATTTGTCACCACTGGGTCTGAAAGTCACGGCTCTGTGTAGCGGGGTATCTCCATTGTTATTGATGGCATTAACACTGATCCCTGCATCCAAGAGGACCTTAAATGTTTTGACGCATGGAAAATCAAATTTAGGGAGATATTTGTGTGGGGTTTTATAATTAACAGCCAAATGCAGCAATGTATTTCCTTGATCATCACGAGGACTAAAGCGGGAAAGCATTAGCGGTAACCATGAAACACTTGCTCGTCCTTCCTCTTCAGAGAACTCAGCTTTGGTAAAGAATTGAAAAAATTCTAGTAAAGAATATAGACGGCTATTCAGTACCTTTTTCTTTTCCTCTTTCAGTCGTTGTGGTTCGTCTTCAAGGTCTTTTGTCAAGTTCACTGTCTGTTTCTCATTCTCCATAACGGCTTCCACAAGCACTCCAACAACATCCTTTTGTCTCGGACGGAAATTGCTTTCAACCATGGTGTAAAAAGTTTGAGTTAAATTATTCAGATCCAAAGCAACTGATTGACTGCAGAGCTTGTTTATCTCAAGTGCGTGTTTATGCAACCCTAGACAAATATCAAAGTTTTGGCGACCACGGTGGTGTTGGGCAACAAGCCGAATTGGATTAAGAAGTTCCACATTGTCTTTTCCAAAGATTCTCTCTCTAATAACAAGACCCTCCATAAGCAATGCATCAAAATCACCTTCTATCCAAGCAAGTTCCTCTAGAGTTTGACTTTCCTGCCTATTCTGATAAGCTTCAACAGGTTTCATTGTTTGTTTAATTAAGGGTGCGAAGGTTCCTGGAACCTTTCTTCCAAACCACGCGGCTTCATAAACTCAAACGGCAGCGATAAGCTTTGGCTCTCAGGGAACAAATTTGATTCCTTAACCGCAAGGGAAGCGCCAAGTAGCTCTAGAGCAGTAACTCTTTCTTCTTTTGTAATCTCCGGTTTCTTGATCACATGCTCTACCACTGAAACCATGCACTTATTACTGGCTACAAGAAGAGGCGTTAACCGTCGATTTTTGGGTAACTGGAATGCTCCAAGCAGACTTAAAAGAGTGTCAACAAGTTCAACTGGTTCGTTTTCGTCGAAATTAAGAAAGGCGTGATGAAGCGCTGTATTGCCGCTATTGTCCTGAAGGTCAACATTAGCTCCTTTTGTGACAAGGAAGCTTATAACATTTACGTCACTATTGATGCTGGCCGCCATTAGAGGAGTTAAGTTGTTTGTTCTTGAGCGTGCGTTCACATCGGCTCCATGTTCAACCAAACATCTCAAAACATCAAGAAATCCTTGGTGAGCAGCAACAAACAAAGGCGTGCATGCACCAAACGAACTGTATTGTAGCCCTCGACCTTCTATATCCGCTTTGTACCTTAAAAGTATTTTTACACAGCCAAGGTTTCCATTTTCAACAGCTACCAGTAATGGTGTTCTGTCGCGTACATTATGTGGAAATGGAACCGCCGACATCTTGGCTGGCAAGCGGCCCTGCGTTCGAGCGTCTCCAGAACACTCAAGAAGATGCAAGCGACTGCTAGTTTCCAACACCACGGTTCGTTAGCTTATGTCCATGCATTGAAGCACGCTATCAAGTTTAGCAGCATTTCCAGTCGCAGCAGCCTTGAAGACTTGTCTGGTTACATCGTGGGTAAGTTTCCTCTTTGGGGCACGGTTTCTCATCTCGTTCAAAGACGCCATTTCAGAAAAAGTACGATTGTCACGGTTGTGGACACGAGTCAGTGATTAGAAAAGTATCACTTGGGCGAAAATATGTAAATATATAAGCACGTGGAATAACAAGCAACGACGCATTCCCCAGATGCGTGCTTATACATGATTTGCTAGAAACGATTTTGATGCAGATATTACTGAACAACATCGAGCGTCAACGTCTTGTTTCACCAAAATGGACACTTTTCAGTTTCAACGACTGTAATTTACTCAGAAAGAGACGGCATTACTTATTCATTGTCACGAAAAGTCAATCGTGTATTTTTATTTAATCACGCGAAGCCATGTTTAGTGTTCGTTTGTTGCGGTTTGACATGCGCAGGAACGCTAGTTACCAAACTCCCCCAAACAAAAATTAATTACGCGGGATGCCCTGAGGGGGCATACCGTGTCTAAAAACGGGTCGATTTCTTTTTTTTTTTTTTTTTCTTCCTCGTATCCACAAATCGGTACATTAATTTATTCATTAAACTCTCCCCTCTCCTACTCGGGATGTATTGTTCTGATTGTCTTTAACAACAGCAGGCCAATCAAAATCCATTCTTGTCGCTTATATCGCGAGGGAGGGGACCCACTCACCCTTACCTGTGTGACGTCAACGCATCATTTGATTTCTTAATTAAAATTGCATTAAATTTGGCGGCATATTGTTTATAACATGTTCTGGACTCAAGTGTGCCGTTTTCGAACGGAAATTTCACCATTTTGAAGCGGTGAATCGAAAGAATAACTTCTAAGAAGCACTCGGCATTTAAAACGGTGGAAATTGGTTAGTTCATGGCGAAGGAATCGTGCTTTGTTTGACAGTCTTAGACCACGACGCGAGACTGAAAAGAGGTCATTGAGAAGCTTATGTTTTGTTATCGTAATGGAATTTCAAACATTTCCGGTAAAAGAGTGAGTCGCGTAACACAAGGGAAACAACGTAACGCGATCGTCTTGACTCAAACTATTCCATTAGCAAGGATAGATTTATCAATCGGCGAAGCATACAGTTGGAATAAATGAATCAGCCCCAGCATCACGCGTAATGCCAGTGTAGCAGGCATCTTGTTTATGGATCATTTTGGTCTTTAGTCTGTGGAAACGCTTTTTTCGAGCGCAAATAGTCGTGGAATCTGTGGAATTCACATAATTGTCAACAACTTTTTCTCCAGTCGGTGGAGGCCGTTCAACTTATTTCATTGTTCACTTACTTTGTCACGAACAGTCCATCGTATTTTTGTTATGTTGTGTATTAGTCACGCGCTTATCGTTTTGTTTGCACAGAACAGTTGTGATTTCAACTTGATTTACCGGTTTTACGCCACAATCAAATCACTTGTATATACTTTCAGACATGCGTGATTCTTAAGAACGGTTTGCTGTAAGGACCGACTAAGCGTATACAAAATAGAAAAAACCGATTTCCCCAAACTTTGCCAGAATAAAGGGCATGGTGAACTACTTCTAAAAATATAAGTTTCGTTTTGTTTGGAGCTTTATTTATTTTGGGGGAATTTTTTTAAGATTTTACCCATGGAGGCGGGCTAAAATCACGCCGAAGTAGGTACTTTTGTAGAAGCTCCCTTTTATACAAGGAGCCTTTTCTAGAAAAGATTAACCCAACAGAAGGAACAATTTTATTTTCTTAGATGACTAGCGGCGTTAAAGTTAAATAAAACGTAAACATGAATTTTTGACCAATTTTTTAAGTTGCGCCTTTTTACCGGTGATTATAACAACCTAATTTTGGCTAAATTCAAGGACAAAAAAAGCATTTTGGTACATCGCTTTGCCCCACGAAACTACACTCCGGGAAAACATAATCATTTCAACTAAACATTGATCGAATAAAAAATTGGGGTAAATTAAACAGCGAGTTCTCAGAGCGTTTTCAAAACATGTCACTTCAGCAATTAAGAGCGACCTTTGACCTTTTATATCGAGGGGAAATATAAACGAGAGCTCATAACCCTTGACTTTCCTTCGCCGAAAGACGCTTATTTTTACTCTGCTGGCACATTTTGAGTAAAGGAAAACTACACATTTGAATTTGAAGTTATGTACTAGCTATGAAAGATAATTTGAAAAGTAAAATTAGCAATTCAATTCGACTTTGCGTAGGCGGTTCCGATTTGTTTACTACGAAATTGCGATTTTAAAGCCTGTTTACAATACAAATACGGCATCCACTACAAGGTAAACCTCATTCTACTGAATGATTAATAAATCCTTCTTACCTTAGAGATCTTTTCCTGCCTAAAAAACACGGTCTGTGTTCATTGCAAAGGTGTATTGACCGAGATCGCGGAACGCCTCAAGTCAAAGAACAAGTTAACGAAACCACAGGAATGCCAGGAGTACATTTCGTACTGAGATGTGTACTTACATATTTCGGTATTACTATGACACGTCAATTCAATTACCTTAGAGATCTTTTCTTGACTAAAAAAAAGACATAACCTGCATTCATTGCAAAATTATTAAGCCGCCCGATCGCTAAACGATTAACCAAATAAAGCCACAGGAATCCCACTGTATAAAAATGTACAATACCGGGACCGCACAGCTCCTTTTATTTATATAACAGGGATTCGTTTTGCACTGTACTGTCCATTAATAATGAACTACCTTTATATGACAAACGTTGCGACTTGTCAGATCTCCGTGACATTTAGGAAACTGCGATAAAAATGGGAATGATATAGGCTAATTCCACATTGTGGCTGTACCCATTTTTTCTTTCTTGTGATCTTACCACTTGCTGTCAATCCAACGAAGTCTTAAGTGAAAAAAGATACAGAAATAGAAATAAATTCCCTGCATCACAAACAAGTAATAATTATAATGAAACAATAAACTTCAACCAAAACTATAGATAGGGATGCGGCGACTGTCTCGGGTGAGTAGTAATATGAGGTGCTACAACTACCATACCCCTTTACAAGATCTCTCAACACGGAAAGGGACTCTGCTTTGCGCCTTAGGTGGAATCCGTCTGTAGACGCCCCCAAAAAGCCGTTAGCATGTATAGATGATATTCCCTTCTCCCCTGACACTGACGTCCCATGCCATGCCCATCCAATGGGAGCGGCACAAGAACGCCATCTGATACCAAATGTGTCCCGATGTCTTGGTCAAATAGTGAGCTCAAGGTGACTTTCGCTTTTCTCAAAAATGCCTTTAAAGGTAAAACAGTCAATTACTACAGGTACTTTACCTTGCTTTTTACCTTGGAAAACGGACTTAAGTATTGATGATCAGGGAAACTTTTCGCTTTGTATATTTATAAAGCAACAAGAAAGCTTTTTGCCTTTACTTTTGCCGTAGCTTAGTTGTTTCGTGACTTTTAAACAAGTTTTAGTTAAATTAAATTATTTTAAGCGTCTCGTAAACGTATCGAAAACATCGCAATGTTTACTAACGTTTACGGCCTTTTACCTCTGTTAAGCTCGCTACAGAAGGGTTTTGGTTTAAAAATTACTCCTTAGAAGATGTTCAAGCTTTAAAGATAAACGAAAACTTACTGATCCGTGACGATTCTTGATATAAAAAACGCAAATCATATACAAATTAAACCACGTTAGCTGAGTTAGAGGTTAATTGTAACTTTCAACGTTAAAAAAGAAGGAAAAGAGAAAAAAAAAACTCTCTTTGTTTTGAGAGTAAACATTTTTAAATTAATTTATGTTGGGCATTCATATACACAGTACACACCACTAAAACATACCTGCCCGTGCCGATATTAAACAACTTTGCTTCAGTCTTACATAGCGTCTCGAGTGTTGCAATTACGCAGATGCCCTTGCGTGGATTTGGTACCCTTGGCAAGGATTAAGCTTTTCACATTGGCTAAATTGTTCACACTTGAACCCCATGTTCCCCCTACAGTCTACCCATATTCACACACAGCCATATATAAGCACCACTGACTCCGGTGGTCGTAGCCACCGACGATAAACTCCACTGTACACTCAGCAAGTACAAGGTGCAACGAACAAAAGAAGTTAGCTTTCGGGACACGGCGCTCTTTTCAATTTACGTGATCTTTAAGTAATTAAGATATTACATCTTAGTGTCCGAAAAGAAAAAAAGGCATTTTGAATTGACGTGTCATAGTATACCGAAATATGTAAGTACACATCTCAGTACGAAATGTACTCCTGGCATTCCTGTGGTTTCGTTAACTTGTTCTTTGACTTGAGGCGTTCCGCGATCTCGGTCAATACACTTTTGCAATGAACACGGACCGTGTTTTTTAGGCAGGAAAAGATCTCTAAGGTAAGAAGGATTTATTAATCATTCAGTAGAATGAGGTTTACCTTGTAGTTGATGCCGTATTTGTATTGTAAACAGGCTTTAAAATCGCAATTTCGTAGTAAACAAATACGCAAAGTCGAATTGAATTGCTAATTTTACTTTTCAAATTATCTTTCATAGCTAGTACATAACTTCAAATTCAAATGTGTAGTTTTCCTTTACTCAAAATGTGCCAGCAGAGTAAAAATAAGCGTCTTTCGGCGAAGGAAAGTCAAGGGTTATGAGCTCTCGTTTATATTTCCCCTCGATATAAAAGGTCAAAGGTCGCTCTTAATTGCTGAAGTGACATGTTTTGAAAACGCTCTGAGAACTCACTGTTTAATTTACCCCAATTTTTTATTCGATCAATGTTTAGTTGAAATGATTATGTTTTCCCGGAGTGTAGTTTCGTGGGGCAAAGCGATGTACCAAAATGCTTTTTTTGTCCTTGAATTTAGCCAAAATTAGGTTGTTATAATCACCGGTAAAAAGGCGCAACTTAAAAAATTGGTCAAAAATTCATGTTTACGTTTTATTTAACTTTAACGCCGCTAGTCATCTAAGAAAATAAAATTGTTCCTTCTGTTGGGTTAATCTTTTCTAGAAAAGGCTCCTTGTATAAAAGGGAGCTTCTACAAAAGTACCTACTTCGGCGTGATTTTAGCCCGCCTCCATGGGTAAAATCTTAAAAAAATTCCCCCAAAATAAATAAAGCTCTAAACAAAATGAAACTTTTATTTTTAGGGGTAGTTCACCAAGCCCTTTATTCTGGCAAAGTTTGGGGAAATCGGTTTTTTCTATTTTGTATACGCTTAGTCGGTCCTTACAGCAAACCGTTCTTAAGAGACTAGGTTAGGTAGCTACAACTGAGCAACTTCAATCGGTTTGACGAGTACTGTATGTCTTTCACGAATTTATTACTATGTAAATCTTGATTTCGCGAAATGTCAGTACTTTCAAACTGCAATACAATACCCCCGCTGACGTCGAGGGTTGTGGACTAGAGCCGTCACGCTCGGAGCATGTTCCCATCTGATCATGGCTGCTGAATTGTGTGTGAGTCACAGACATGCACATACCGATCCATCCACGAGGAAATAGGCCATTTCCGAGTTGCTTTGAACCTCACTGCAAAAGTGAGTGTAAAACTGCAAGTGTAAAACTTTTCAACCTCATGTCAGTTGCATAACGAGACAAAACAAAGTACAGCATTATTTGATCAATTAACTGATTAACTAACTGATTGAGCAATTGACTGAATGTACAATTCATTTATTGATTAATGGCTTAATCTGATGTAAACACTGCCTATCTAAGCTTTCAAGAATTAAAAGGCAAATACTTGTGAACAACGCCTTACCTATACATCATTACTAAAATATTTCTGCCACATGCTCCTCATCAACCGAACAAAAACAAGTGATAAATAATAGAATGTGAAATTCTATACATATGATGAAATTTTGAACGAAAAACTTTTTGCTCAGGATTTTTTAAATTGATTTATTTACTGTTCAGTTGTCTGTCTGGCCCAGTTGTTCAAAGAGCAGATAAATTTATTCACCAGATAATTAATGCTATCCAGTGGATAAAATCAGTGTTGGTTGGAGAACACTTTGTCTGCTAGATAAGATTTTTCCACTGGATTGAGTTATCCACTCTTTGAACAACCCGTTATAATCTATTAAATGTGTCAACTTGTGATTGTTGTTTGTTTACTTTTATTAACACTGAACTACTTGCAGCTTTACCATTGTTATAACTCTAATAACACACATTTGCAATACTGAGAGTACCTCAAAGAAACTCAACTTTACCATCCTACAATTTGTAATGAGAAACGAAAAAGGCTCGTGGATTTGGGGTCCTCCTTTTAATTATTGTGACAAGTCTAACTGGAATAAATGACTGCTTATAATAATTATTTGTAGTCTGTATGAGAAATTACATAATTGTTTGAAGTTTAAACCCACAAATTATTTTTAAGGTTTCAGTTTTTCTATTTCTTTTTTTCCTGATATTGCCCTGTTTATAATACAAAACAATACACTACAAGGCAATACAATAAACGTACTTTCGTTTTAAGAGGGTAGCATGTGTCAGTGATAAAATTGATGACCCTTTTTACCCACTGAATGATAAGAAAATATAAAATTATATAAGGCATGCTACAGCAGAAATGACTAATTTAAATATAATAATACAAGATACAGGTCAATGAAATTGAGACGATCAGCATTAGGGCCACAATTCATTTGAAAGCAGAGCAAAATTTGAGTTCACAGCATGTTAATACAAGAGTGTTTTTGGATACCTATCTAAGTACATTTAATAAATACTGTAGATAGTCAATTAGTTTAAAATGAGGGGATGGCTTAATGATGAATAGCAAAAATATACATTGTAACAGGATGCACTAAAACTCCATTTTAGGCTACACAGTTATTCAATCATTCCCAGTTTCATTACTTATTTTGGATACAATGCTTCCCCTTGGATTCCAGATTAACCGTCTCTGGATTTATAGATAGACAGATGACAAACAGACAGACATACAGGTGGATGGAAAGATGAATGGGTGGGTGGGTGGATGGATGGATAGACGGACGGATGGGTGGATGTATAGATGGATAGATTTGGATAATATGTCAAAAAGGGGAACTGTGATTAACATCAAACAAAATTTGGAAATCCTAACAACGTACATAAACATAATTGGCAAGCTAAACCAAGCTGAAAGTTCTTTGACCATTCGCTCTAGAGAAGAGAAATTGAACATAAATATTTGTCTATGTTTAAAGACGTAATTAGCATTTAATATGGAACTAGTACACTTGTACTACAGTATATCAATAATTAGGGCTTTAGCGTTTACAGAACTACTACTAATATTTGTTTACTAATTATAATATGAGTTTACTGACTTTACAGTTAAAGGGATTTTTTCCAATTGCCAACCCTTAGGAATTAACCAACAATAGAAGATCTTGAAAGGAACATAGCATATGAGATGGTGGGACTCAATTCACCCACTTTGATCTCAGCCTTTAAGGTCATCTCAATGCAGAAGGATAGCACAAGCGGCGAGCGATGCGAGCTGCAAAAGCCTAAAGACTGTGCCTACTTTTGTTACTGTGCATACGTTGTGCGCGTCTCGAGATAGTCAGGTTTCCTATGGGTGGTGCCTACTAATACAGAGATATTTTTGTACTGTTTAAAACTATGCAGAGACAGCAGAACTTAGACAGTGCTCTTAGTATCCAAAAAGAAAATTGGAGGCAGCCATGCATTTTTCAGAGATAATAAAGCCTCAATTTGAAAACAAACAATTAACAACAACAAAAAAATGCCATGTACATTCCTTTATATTTTACAGCTTTTTAGATTTATTGTTGCCTAATTTTCTCTAAAAAAATTGTGGTTACTCCTTTTTTTTTTTTTGGATTCCAATAGCCCAGTTGCTTAGATCTGTTTTTTTTTTCTGCATACTCATAAACCATGCAGAAATACTTCTGTATTAGTAAGCACTGTCCTTAAAGAGACCTTGCTCTCAGGCTAACTTTGACCCACCAGTATTTTTGGTCCCACAGGGCACTTATGTATATGTAGGAGTTTGAAAACAAATTATTCCAAAAAGGTCCTTTGCATCTGAAGTTATCCACACAATATAATATTTTTTTTCTTAGAATTTAATGATTCACAAGTATTATTCAGTGGGTTGAGTCTTGTTTATTACAATTTTTCTGTGTTGCATCCGATGACAAACTTGATATCATGTCACTACTCTCATATTCTATTGTCTCACTTATCACAGGTTTGTTTGACATCCAAGACAGGTACATATTCCAACACAGGGACACCAAATGAACAAAATTAGCCCTGTGCTGAAAAGGAACCAAAGAAAAGTTGACAGCCTGCACAAACGGCCAGACTTTGTAGTCTTGACGTATCTATCCCGCAACAACAGTTTTATTTCCTGGAAATCTTTTCCAGCCAGTGTTCTCGAAAGAGTGTGAAAAAAAAATATAATAAAAGGGCCATATATTGTTCGGTCTACAATCAATTTCTTGACAACCTGTACCTTGGACGTTGGAGGTATAAAGTGCTCCAATGTCAGAAACCATGTCCTTTGAATCGGCCCAATAATAGTTCCCATTATGGACATCCGTAGAGTTCTTCTGGCATCGTGATTGAAACCTCTCTTTTCAAAGAGTTGTTGAGTCAAAATATCACTTGTAGTGAACATCACAGCTAAAATGAGATGTAAGGAATAGCGTCAGTACTCGATATTGCTACATGTACAATGTATTGAAATACTGTTTTGAAATAATTATTATTTGGCTTTTCAGGATCCCCTCCCCCTTGGGACTTCAAATGAACTTCCTTGGCTTATGAAGTCACATATTCACAAACATAATTTTATAGCAAATACCAAGTCTAAAAGACATACATGTACATGTATTAGCTGTCATGAATCCAACAAATTTGTCTGGAGTTTCAGTGGTTTTAAAAGTTGGCCAAAATCCCATGTTCTTTTCCTGAAATTATTTCAAGCTGTGTAAATTTCCCCCAAGAAAAACAGCATAATTAGAAACTCTTAATTATAAACTATAGTATAAATGAATATAATATATGGGGCACGATTTCTGCACCTGTAGCCCAACACATTATTAAACTTTGTACACATTTTGTGGCTCAAACTCTATTAATGCTTGTCAGTTTGGAAGGGGGTTGGTACAGGTGTAATTGATGGTGGTAAATTATGTATAATTAATTTCTTGGGCTATGAAACATTTCCTAACTTCATATTGGCAAGGATGATAAATTTCTGATTAAGATTTTCTAACTACTAAGAGAAAAAAAATGGCATTGCAGGTCCACAG
Source organism: Pavona decussata (assembly GCF_977016875.1). NCBI lineage: Eukaryota > Metazoa > Cnidaria > Anthozoa > Scleractinia > Agariciidae > Pavona > Pavona decussata. The sequence goes on from NW_028145698.1 coordinate 1,810,807, forward strand.
AACAAACAGTCACTAGGTACAGTAAGACTTATTTGAGACTAATACAGTCGAACCTACAGGTGCGACCACCTCTCGTAAATCACCACCTCCGATAAGCGGCCACGGCACCTATCCAAAACACTGGTCAAATTTTTCCCCGTCTAAGCCCTATAGTTGGACCCTTTTGTAAGTGACCACCTCAGTAGCAACTGACCACTACCACTTTTTGAGGTGACGGCATTATGTGTTTTTGTTGTTTTTGACCTCTTGGGTGGTCGCTTACGGGAGGTGCGACTGTATAAGCTTTGATTAGAATAAACGTATGCAAAGAAACTGCGAAATCAACCTTTCTTTTTGCCTGCACCTTGGCCTAGAGCATTTACCGGTTTGTTGTCAAAAATCCTTATGGTGGCTTGTGGGATGAGAGGCTCAGGATGACTCAGTGAGCAATCAAGCCACAAAATTATCAACCTTACTATTTTTTTAATAGGTTATTCCAGAAAAAATCCACCCCCCCACCCGACGGATGGGGTCGTTTTTTAACCCCCCCCCCCCCCCCTCTCACCTGGATTTCCTGGAGCACAAGACCCCCCCTCCTGTCTGGATTTCCAAAACAAAAGACCCCCCCTTCCGCCTGGATTTCCGGAAAAAAAATTTTATGCTTAAATTTAATTTATTTTTAATAGAAAATACGCACAATCACATCTAGAAGATGTTCTTTTTTAATTTCTAAAGCTTCTGCTAATATTAAAAACTCTATCGCATGGAACTAAAAAAAGAAAGGAGCAACAATGCGAAAAAGCGAACGAGTTCATCCTTTGTGCCCAATGGACAACACCCATGGAATCTTAAAACGGCACGCAGAAAACGCACTGGCTGCTTGTTCAACTGTGCTACGGACGATGGGACTTCAGAGAGGTTACCACTGTATATGTTGCAGGAACCCGTCCAAGAAATTTCTCCTTCTGTTGCTTTCGCAATAACTTGCGTTTCCAAAAGTTTTTTCGAGGTACAGATGGCTACAAGTTCCTCTCGAGTATTTTCGACGAAGAGGGAATGTTTGGACCAAAATTCTTTCGAATTATCTTCTTCAGCTAATTACTCTGCATCCTTGCTTGCACAAGTAAAAAATTCTTCCGCCTGACGCAGTGGAATCCACGCTAAGAATGCAATGGCGGACGTGAAATTACACATCAGTGGTGCGCTGGGTCTGGTACGAGTAGAAATGTGTCAGGCGTTTCAAACTCTTCGTTGCAACAATGTTGCGATGGCTCGTTCTTTACTATCTTGTTGTTCGCGTTTTCTGCTATTAAAGGACCTGTGAAGGAACTTAGATTATCATTTATTTTAGGTGAGAAATATGTGAACAAAATATTTCTATTATTTTCAGGGTCTGAGAGTGCTGAAGTGTCACCGAACTAAACGTTCAAATCGCGTGAACTATCAGTCGAAATGACTCCTGCAGAAGACTTTCCTAAGTTCAACCCCCCCTCCCGCCTGGATTTCCAGAGTCTTTGATCCCCCCTCCGGTGAGAATTTCCAGAATCCCATCCGTCGGGGAGGTGTGGATTTTTTCTGGAATAACCCAATCACTGACCATGGCTGGCAAGCCACTGAACTGTCGATTTGAACCGCTAAATTATAAACATTACTCCTTGTTTAAACTCTCACCATGACTGACGAGCTGCTTACTTATTTTTGTCGAACCACTAAATTATAAACCTTAGACTGGCGAGAAGCCATTGCCATCAAGCCACTAAATTATAAACATTACTCCTTCTTTAAACTCTGACCACGACTGGGAAGCCACCAAGCTGTCTTAGTTTTAATTTATTTTTTATTTATTTTTTTTTGTTTTGTGGCCCTGTACTTTGTTAACATTTCTGGGCCACCTACTCCATTAGCCGGTTTGCTATTTGGATAGTATACAAACTACATGTACTTGCCAAATTTTTAAGTTCAGGTTTGCTTCAATTTACATTTACCCTGCAACAGAGATTGCTGTTTAGTTTTTTACATTATCCTGTTGTATAATAGGCAAGAGACGTTAAATTAAGTAAGGTTAATTTAATTGAATTGAAAATTAACCTTATGTAAAGTCATCAAATCTATTAGAGACAACTACACATTTTCGATCGTGAAAAATAATATATAGATCACTTAAATTATCATACCTGTAGTTAAGGTTTGAGTCCTCCAAGGGTTTGTGGCGAAGTATCCTTGATATGCTGACAAAACTCTGGCTAAAACCCTTAACCCAACCATTCTCCATCCTTTAAATCTTGACAAGCGGGTCGAACGGCGATTATCACCCAGGCATTCTTTGATCGCGCGGCAGGGAGCCTGGGAGAGATACAGTTTTAGTTCCCAGGCTTCCTCACAAGCTTTTGAATTATTTTACCTTATTTCACCTGACTTTACCGATGTATCAACGTCTCGCTTTTCTTTTAAACTTTTGAGCTTTTAAATACGGAATCACCGTTGATTTTATTTTTTTCGTTAAAATGTAAAAGCCCATTTTCTAAATGGGGTATCCGTGAAAAGGGAAGTCTTTATATTCACAACAGGTTAAAGGCAGGTACCGTATTCCTTCTTGTGGGGCGGAAATATGAATCGCTATCGAACCACAGGTTGCAAGTTATAACCGACTTATTTTGAAAATGTAAAAAGTTAAACGATAAGGAATTATTTTAACGACTCTTCCGTGGGGACAAAAGTTGAGGTATGCGTAAGACGTATTTAAACATTTCGAAGTTTGAAGGATGTTTTTCCGCTGAGGTACACGTAACGTCTTACGATATAATCAAGTACTTCCCGATGAACTTGTTAACGTTTCAATCTTCGATCTAAATCTGATAGGATAGTCATTTAAAAACCATGACAACTTTTTTAAAAAATCAGCCTTTGATTAGTAATCTGGCTTTGAGTTTTCACACAGCATGCAGAGGAGTCAAGTTTGACCGCAATTCCGGTTGCATTCACCGTAAAATTGTAGCGCAAATCGAGTTTGTTGATTCAATCGGCAAATAGATATGATCTCACGACTCGTCAGGTTCGGTCTTGTTGATATATTTGAACCAAAAAACTCAACTTGCACTCAATTCTCCGATATATTTAGCCAAAATTACGGTCAAAGTTGTCTCCTCTTCGCACTATATGGTTTTCAAAGTTTTTGGTAAAGTCAAACAAATTCGAGATTGTGATACGTTTGCGCATGTCTTGACGAAACACCATGTACTTTGAGAGCGCACGACAGTTAGTGATAGCGCGTGAGCGGAATAGAGGCCAAGTGAGAATGACAGTTTCCATGGATATTGCTGAACATTTGAGAACATTTAACTGATTTCTCTGAGAGCGCTAGGAAGTCGACGAGAGCGCGTATCCAAGGGCACATCTTAGACAAAAAACAAAAATAGAAAACAGAGCCACAAATTCTGAAGTTCATGTGTCAGTCAACTGAAAATTCACGAGTGGTAATCAATCCAGTTTACCTTTGACATATACAACTGACTTCTAATCCATCGGCCGTCGGCCGGATCGTGCTTTGTGTCAAATATTGAAAGTAAAAACAAAAATATTTCGAGAGGTTGATGCCACATCTATTGGAGTCAGGAATTAATGTTGTCTCTCCAGTACCCCCTCTAATGGATTTTAATTTACATTGCTCTTTGTCAGAAGAACAGTAAAAATAATAAAAAATAATCGCGTAGTAAGCCGACTACGCGAAATACAGGAGACGCCAACGACTTCGTACATGCTAAAAGACTTTCCAGAAATAAACCTCTGCACGTTAACGATACACGGGTATCGCACAAGCAGTTTAATTTCGTTTTATCGTACAAGCAGTTTTGTTTCTTACTATAGTGATCATATCCTACTTTCCTACCCCTACCCCTCCCCCCAAAAAACATCTCTCTTGTTTTCAAGGAGTTTTGCTTACTAATCTCTACAATAAGCTAACAACAACAACAGCAATGAATTGAGCTCAACCAGCAATTTAATAGTCATTAGAGACATTTAAAATCGCCTTTACGACACTCAGCAAACGCGAGATTCGCGTTTATGTTGTTCTTGAATAATTGAATTGATGCTAACGCAAAACTACTCAATTTTACTGAGAAACTGAAAACAGCGAGCGGAAAATAATAATAAAAATAATAATAATAATAATAATAATAGTAATAATAATAATAATAATAATAATAATAATAATAATAATAATAATAATAATAATAATAATAATTTATATAGCTTAAACCTCTATATTGATATATTCAGTTGCGCTTCCCAATATTGTTAAAATAGAATTATGTTAAGAGCAACTAAGAACACAAAAAACTATTAAAAACTACAAACCCACACAATTAAAGGCAGCGATTACCTGGTCAATAAAATATAGGGTAAACAAGGTCACGTGGTTATTTCTGCCGTTTGCTGTTTGCAGTAAACAATTCTAAATCTCCAGTCTATTCTATCCTCATTAGGGCGTTATTGAGGTAACGAAATACTCTAAGTAGTTTTATGCTATTTTTGTTTTTATATTTTTCAGGTTGTCTTGCAGCGATTTTGGGCCTTTTTAGATTTCAATTGTATAGTGAACGTTTGGATTTTGACCCCAGACTCTAAATTCGTAGAACGGCCTTACCTTGGGGCAGTACATTAAACAGCACCTTTCGGAGCTTCTCCAATTATTATACGGCCTCAACTAAAGGACTTAGCACACAGCAGTTAGAGATCGGATTCTTGGTTTGGAACCAAAACAAAGTAAACAGCACCAAAGGAAAGTATTGTAGATCAGCCTTCCAGTAAATTGTTGTTTTATAGAATTTTCCGGCATCTACGGACTCAAAAGCTAACCAGTCACCTTGGAAAACATGTTACACAGTGCGCAGAAAGAACTGTTGAATACGCACTCTCACTTCAGTGACTACACGTTAGGATTCCACATCACAGATTCAAAAGCTTAATGGAAACCAGCTATTCCTAGGGTCGAGGTCTTTTCTTGATGAAACTAAAAGAGGAGCGGATCAAGAAGGTTTGAGAATTCAAACAAAAGGAAATGAACTTCACCATGGCTAATCTAGAGAACAAAGAAAAGGGAAGAAATATCGCGTGTTTTTTCTTCTTCGGAGTCCTGTCTTTAATCTACGACGAAATTTGCTTGATTGTAGCAGAAGACATTCTCGCAGGATCTACCATCGCTACAACAACAGTAATTCTATCCATTGCAGTGCCAGTGTTGGTTGTAAAGCTAACCTTACCGTGGTTCTTGCAGAGTGTCTCATACTGGAAGAAAATATCCCTCGTGATCCTGTTTTTCATCGGGGGACTTATAACGTTGGTTTTCTCTCTGCGCATCCCAGGAAGGCTTATGGGTGTGAGTATTGTGGAGTCTGGAGTGGCTGCTAGTGAAATAACACTGCTTTCTCTCACTGCATTTTATGAGCATATTACAGTGAGTGCGTTTGTGGCTGAGGTGGGAGTGTCTTCATTTGTCGGTCCTCTATATTATACTAGTAAGTATGTATGCTATAGTCGCTCTTTGATGCTAAGGCAGCGTTTACACGAACGTGGTTTCAAATCGTCACGGTTTCATACCCTTGAAACCGCATCGAAAACGATACGGTTTCAGAGCGCTTACTCGGTGCCAATCTCACCATTTTCAAGTACGTACTTACGTTATGCCGACCTCGTTCCCAGGAAGGGGATCTGGGCTCAATTATTACGCCGCCATTTCGTTTCTGTCAACATGGCGAAAAATAGCGCACAATTCACATGGACTGACGACGAAGTAGATCTCCTGTTGAAAGTTTGAAAGTAATTAACGAGTACACAGTCAGTAAAACGGCCGAGGTTCACCGTTTTAAATCTTCGCGCCCAAATGAAATTTTGCGCCAAAAAAGTTACCGTATTCGAATCAATGCGGTTTCGCCGTTTACGCGACAGATGAAACCGTATGGTTTTGAAAACGCTCCACTTTTGTCAGCGTTTTTAAATCGACCCGGTTTCGGTAACGTTCTCGACCGGCGTCGTGTAAGCAGGTGTAACCTATGGAGGGGAATATTGGACAAAAATGTGATTGGATCGTACCGTATTGCTTTGTATTCGGTGATGCTATGAATCTACCAGTACAGTACTATGTCGTACCCGGTAGGATGTTATATCGAAACAGCGATGGTATTATATCGTACCCAGTAACACAATTAATCCTTCGACATGCTATTATATCGTACCCGATGATTATATGTCGTACCCAGTGATGCTATATCGTACCCTTATGTCGTACGCGGTGATGCAATGTCGTACCCGGTGATGCAATGTCGTACCCGGTGATTCAATGTCGTATCCAGTAGTGATGCCCCATCGTAGATGCCGGCAAACATTACGTGTTTATTTTGCTTAGAAAGATCACGTAATATTTTCGTAGGCGGCCATTTTTTTTTATTTTTTTTTTTATTTTTTTTTCTTATTTTGGCGAGAAGTCGGTAGAACAAGCAAATTTTGATTTATCACCAAAATATCATATGGAAGGTCAACATCAGTCACCCTTTCAGCTGATAGCGTAAACATCAGTGCAGTGTTGAGTGATGTTATAAACCCGGGTATAAATCAGTTAGAAAGTACAGAGTACAGTGGAACCTCGATTTAACGAAGTCGCTGGGGACCGGTTAAATTTGTTCAGTAAATCGAGGGTTCGTTATATCGATAACCTCGACATAACGAACTTGAGGGGAAACCACCAAAATGTTCGTTATATCGAGGTCATAGTTAATGATTGATTTTCAACACGGGTGACTTCTGTCACGCAATTCAGTGCAATTTTCGTCACCCAGAAGTGCCGCGTTTTGAGATGCAATTCATTAAGCATGGCTTTCAGTAGCAATTATTTTCACTTTTGAGCAGACGCGCAGCTTTTGTTTACAAAAAAACGAAACTTTCAGAGTGTTGATCTGTTCAGCGTTTATCTTCTGTCGCGTGTTGACATAGAAATTTGTTATATCGAGGTAGATTTTACGTTTTTTCTTCCGGATTATGTTCGTTATCGAGGTTCTATTCCATACATATACATTTTACTGTAACTTTGGCCGGGACATAGAATATCGTTCGTTATATCGAGGACTTCGGTAAATAGAGGTTCGTTAAATTTTCGTTAAACCGAGGTTCCACTGTATAGCAACAACATCGACTTTGCAAGATACAAGATTGACTGGGTTTGTGCTCTGCTGTTGCGGGTAGGGGGAACTTTAGTTCAGTTCTTAGGAGGTTGCTTGAAGGCAACAGATTCATTACCGAATCAGTACTCGATCTACGCACTCACTACAAAGCTACTGAGACATTACAGTACACACATTTCTCCATGTGTCACCCACCAGGAGTAAAAAGAGGTTTCATCGAAGGAAAGGCCCTCAGACTTCTCCGGACTAGCTCAACAAAAGCAACACTTGAAGAAAAAAATCAAACATTTCGAATCACGACTTATCGAGAGGGGCTATCCAAAAAATGTAGTGCAGAGAACTCTCTCGGAAGTGATTTTTGAGAATAGAAAACAGATAAAAATATTATAGCGCTGCCTAAAATAAACCTATAGAGCTTTAAAGCCACTCCAGATCGCCTAAAATAACGTTTCAAAGGATCCGGCTGAGAGAAAATTGTCGTTGGGTGTCCCTGAAGGGCCTGTGTTCTATTCTAGGGGAACTCGAGTCTTTTCGAAATTAGTAGGGCATTTTTGTCCATTTCTCGAAAACCTTAGGTCTCATTCACTCCTTTCCGAAAATCTTAGCTGACTTTTTTTTTAGTACCCGAAACAACATTTTTATCAACCCGAAAACACTAGGCCTTAAGAGCCACTGTCTGTAAATATCGAGAATCCGGCGTCAGTCGTGAAATTTTCAATTTCTTCATATTTTGCCCAAATAACCTCTATAGTGAGTTATTTTCGAAAATACTATTCAAAGGACCTGAAGCGCTTTAGTTTTTTCAAAATCTAAGAAAGTTCGAAAAACGCCATTTTGGCCTTCCGGCGGCGTCGAAACTACAATAAAATTATGCATTTTCTTTTCGCTCGTTCAGATCAACGCAATAACATCTATCGATGTACTTTGGTTAACTCATAACAGAACTCTTGATCTCCCTGAATCACTAAATTATTTTGAGAAAGCTTTTGAAAACTGCTTGTTTTTGGCCGTGACAATTACCCTAGTAGCGGATAAGGTAATTTTAGCTAACTTTAACAGCAACAAAAGCCCACTGGTACATGTAATTTGAAGTGGAAACTAGCATGGTCTCAAAGCCCATTCTTTATAGTTTGTTGTATACTAATTGCTAAGGCGGCCCGACAAAAGTGTCCTGTCGAGAGACGGAAACGTGAAGTGTACTTTCTGGAATTTCGATCTTTCACGAAGCGAACAAGAAGCATCCCGATTCCGAACAGAACCGCACATTGTAAAATCTACCGATGGAAACCTGTTTCGAAATCCTGGATGTATCAAAACAGTCTTGTACTCAAAGCTACAATCCCTTTTGATTGAAAATATTATTATGTTAACACTTGTGGAAAACAGGAAACGTGTAGTTCAAGCCGTGAAATATGTAATTCAACGCCGCGCCGAGCAGATATCTACAGTACCCGCACGTGTACATGACGCAAGATTGCTATTTCGTTCCGCTATTATTTTACCGTTAAAACTAAAAAGAAGATCCTCAATGTCATGCATGTTGTCGTCTTCCTTCTTTTATTCTTATCTCGAGATTTTTAAGCTCTGAAGGGAACAAGCCACTCGCCAAAAAAACAAAACAAAACAAAACAAACAAACAGGGCGATCAAATTCCAAGACAAATGCAAATAGCTACAAATTCAGGCCCGATTTAGTATTCAGTTGATTAACGCACATCTATTTTATATTCCAGTGATAAGGCATAATGAACATCAAATGATTTCGTAAACAAAGTAAAAACAAACTTTCTGCAATGTCAAAGTACCATGGGAAAGCAACTGTTAACAAGCTTTTTAAATTAATTTGTAGTTGGAAACAAAACAATGTCAACCTCACCGGTCTTTTGGCAATCCTTGAGAAAATTAGGGAATCCCTTGCTTCTATTAGTATGTATGACAAACTTGCTCCTATATGTAACGTTAGCAAACCGGTAGACTTGTTTCCTCCAAAGGCTGTGAATTTACACTGGAGTATTGCAATTGCCTTCCGTCAAGTGCAAAAGTTACTTTTATAGTTGACCAATCACGCCATATGGTGCAGATTTCTCCCTCCACAAAACGTTCCAGAACGTCGTTTGTGGCCGGATTTTGAAGTAGTTTTGTTGGCCTGTCCCAATAACTTTTTTTCTCTGGGAAGCTTGCAAACGGGCACTGTACGCATGTTATGGCCTTGTCGGGAACGGTGTGTAAATATTCGACTTGGTGCCTGTGCGGCTCCAGCAACTGTGGAATGCGTGACAGTCTATCGCGCGGTGTATAAAGGACTTCCAAGGGTATCTCGCGGACAGTTAGCGACGATTGTGGAGAGGATAGTGAATCAAAATTGCTGCTCTCCCGAGCAGGTAAGATGTCAAATAATTGCAAGGTTCAGATTACACATTGTCACGGTTTTTAGGGCTCAAATCAGTGGAGGCGCCCGTTGGGAGTTGGGGGGAGTGGGGGTATGGGTGGGCATTGAAACTAGAAGGTGGAAAAACTCGCGCATATTGAGTCAAAGGAAAAATTTCAATAAGGCTCCTGCTAAGGCCTTGTTTTCTTTGGTTCCTGTGTTTAAATGCAAATGGTTCTTTCAGGACCTAAAAAATAAAACTTATTCCCAAAACTAAAGTTGAAAAAAGAATTCAGTTGCTCAGAAGCATCAGCATCAGGCCCGGCCCTTACCTTCCGCGAAAAACAAACAAACAAACAAACAAAAAATGGTAAGAAGAGAAAACGGTTGGTCCCTAGGAAGATTACGACTCCCCCTCTTGCTCTGAGTGTGTAGTCCTGTGTAGACAACTGTTTCGGGCTCATCAGCATGGCATAGCCAACGGGCATCCATCGAACGAGCCGAAACGTCAGGCTTGGCTGAACATGAAAAAAGATGAAAAAGGAGCACACCTCGTCGTCATTATCATGTAGGTAGTTATTCTGGAAATTTGGTTTGAATATGGCCCGGGTTCGATTCTAGTTCTCAGTGTCATAAGAGGGCTTAGTTAATGGTTGGTTCTCGTCCTTGCTTGGAGAGATTTCTCTCCGAGTACTCCGATTTTCCCCTCTCCTCAAAAAGCAAATTGAATTCCAATCTACTAATAATTATAGGGAGGCACTTTATCATGCGCCTCTGGCTCGGGAGATTGCGCAAGTAATCTCTGTGATTTTGACATTAAATAAATTACTTCACTTTAAATTTAAAGTTACAAACTAAAAAAGAAGGAGTGTATCGTGCTCGCTCATATTTAAATCATCATCATCATCATCATCATCATTTTCATTTCAGAGCAAGGGCTCTAACTCTGAGAGCTATAATCAAGCTGGAATCCTGCTAGCTAGAAGTTCTAATCTTCCAAGGGACCGACCGCTCTCTCCTCTTACCTTTTTCTTTTCGGGCGCGTGCACAGTGAAGGAAGGGATGCTGATGCTGGACGATTTTTTTAAGCAATTGGATTTTTTAACTTTTGTCTTGGAAATAATTTTATTTTAATTTTTAGGTCCTAAAAGAACCATTTGCATTTAAACACAGGAGCCAAACAAAACAAGGCCTTAGCAGCAGCCTTGTTGAAAAATTCCCTGTGTTTTTTTTTTCCACCTTCCAGTTTCATTGCCCACCCCCCTACCCCCTCCCAACGCGCAACACGCAACGCGCAACGCGCGCGGCTCCACTGATTTGAGCGCTAAAAACCGTGACAATGTGTACTGTGAAGTTTATAATTATTTGACACCTTACCTGCTTGGGAAAGCAGCAATTTTGATTCACTGTCCACTCCACAATAGTCGCTAACTGTCCTTTCTGGGCAAAATGCGAGATGCCCTTGGATGCGCGATAGACTGTCACGCATTCCAACAGTTGCTGGATTCTCTGAACTGGAGCCGCACAGAGTCGCATACATGTATTTACACACGGCTCCCGACAAGGCCATAACAGTGACCGTTAGCAAGCTTCCCAGAGAAAAAAAGTTATTGAGACAGGCCAATAAAACTACTTCAAAATCCGGCCACAAACGACGTTCTGGAACGTTTTGTAGAGGAAGAAATCTGGACCATATGGCGTGATTGACCAATTATAAAAGTAACTTTTGTACCTGACGGAAGATTATTGCAATACTCCAGTGTACTGAATTTTATAACATCCTTTGGAGTAAACAAGTCTACCGGTTGCCAAATATACCTATAGAAGCAAGTCTGGCATACATATAACTATAGAAGCAAGGAATTCACTACATTTTCTCAAGGATTGCAAAAAGACCGGTGAGGTTGAAATTGTTTTGTTTACCTTATAACCAGTTGCTTTCCCATGGTACTTTGACATTGCGGATAGTTTGTTTTTACTTTGTCTACATAATCATTTGATGTACATTATGCCTTATCACTGGAATATAAAACAAATGTGCGGTTGTCTTAATCAACTGAATACTAAATCGGGCCTGAATATTTGTGGCTATTTGCATTTGTCTTGGAATTTGATCGTCCTGTTTGTTTGTTTTGTTTTGTTTTGTTTTTTGGCGTGTGGCGTGTACCCTTCAGAGCTTAAAAATCTCGAGATAAGAATGAACGAAGGAAGACGACAACATGCATGATGTTGAGGATCTTCTTTTTAGTTTTAACGGTAAAATAATAGCGGAACGAAATACTGTACTGTACTGGTACTGTAGATATCTGCTCGGCGCGGCGTTGAATTACATATTTCACGGCTTGAACTACACGTCTCCTGTTTTCCACAAGTGTTAACATAATAATATTTTCAATCAAAAGGGATTGTAGCTTTGAGTACAAGACTGTTTTGATACATCCAGGATTTCGAAACAGGTTTCCATCGGTAGATTTTACAATGTGCGGTTCTGTTCGGAATCGGGATGCTTCTTGTTCGCTTCGTGAAAGATCGAAATTCCAGAAAGTACACTTCACGTTTCCGTCTCTCGACAGGACACTTTTGTCGGGCCGCCTTAGCGATTTGTATACAACAAACTATAAAGAATGGGCTTTAAGACCATGCTAGTTTCCACTTCAAATTACATGTACCAGTGGGCTTTTGTTGCTGTTAAAGTTAGCTAAAATTACCTTATCCGCTACTAGGGTAATTGTCACGGCCAAAAACAAGCAGTTTTCAAAAGCTTTCTCAAAATAATTTAGTGATTCAGGGAGATCAAGAGTTCTGTTATGAGTTAACCAAAGTACATCGATAGATGTTATTGCGTTGATCTGAACGAGCGAAAAGAAAATGCATAATTTTATTGTAGTTTCGACGCCGCCGGAAGGCCAAAATGGCGTTTTTCGAACTTTCTTAGATTTTGAAAAAACTAAAGCGCTTCAGGTCCTTTGAATAGTATTTTCGAAAATAACTCACTATAGAGGTTATTTGGGCAAAATATGAAGAAATTGAAAATTTCACGACTGACGCCGGATTCTCGATATTTACAGACAGTGGCTCTTAAATTTCCCATATCACGAAAGTTCGTGGTGAAAATTCCCTTTAGAAAATTGTGGGGGATTAAGGGCCTTCCAAACAGATAATTTACCGAAACGATCCTTTGGGTGCCCCTGGCCCTTCAACAAAAACCTCGCACAAACAAGAGAATCTTGCCTTTTGTCACGCAATACCACCCATCAGTTACTAACTTGAAACAAATACTAATGGAAAACTGGCATTAATAGAACGACAACCATTGCTCAGAGAACTTTACAAGGAACCTCCTCTAATTTCATACAAAAGTGGTAGGTCTCTCAAGGATATACTAATGAGAGCAAAACTCACTGAAAACTCTAAGAACGGCTAAACCACGCACGTGAGAGTCGCGCAGGCCTGGCCTGTCACTATTTATAAAATATTGTTCATGTTCGCCGCTGGTGGATCCAGTCACCGAGTTTTCTAGTTCCTGTAATGCATTCCTGGCATTTCGCAAAATTTCCATCGTTCTGGAGAGAACATTTTTCTCAGAAGTTTGCTCCGACATTTTTCAAAAGCTCTGACAAAGCTAGCTATGGAGGAGCAAACGACGCGAAGAGCAAGTCATATCACCTGATGTCAACTTACCGCCTTTTCGCGTAAGAAAAACCCCGCAGACAATGCTGTTCGCCGGCATCCGGACGTTTTACGATATGGCATCACCGGGTACGACATTGAATCACCGGGTACGACATTGCATCACCGCGTACGACATTGCATCACTGCGTACGACATCAGGGTACGATATAGCATCACTGGGTACGATATAATAGCATGTCGAAGGATTAATTGTGTTACTGGGTACGATATAATACCATCGCTGTTTCGATATAACATCCTACCGGGTACGACATAGTACCGTACTGGTAGATTCATAGCATCACCGAATACAAAGCAATACGGTACGATCCAATCACATTTTTGTCCAATATTGCCCTCCATAGTAACTGCATCGAAAGCGACGCGGTTACAACTGAAACCGCGTTCGTGTAAACGCTGCCTAAGTTGCCTGTAAGGCTGAAGCTTAACCCAGTTTTTGTACTGTGAAGTGAATAGACTAAATTGGAGTATCCCTACTCTCTCTCCCGCCTGGATAGGACTTAGATAACGGGGATTATACAGAGCCTAAAATGGAGTCCAGCAGTTCATTTAAGAGCCAACAGTGACTTCATACAGTGTACAAACTGATAGATGAATCTTTTAGTCAGTGACACAGGTATACTCGGAAAAAGAAAATGCGAGTTCTCCCAACATGAGTCAAACCTGTGACCTTCAGATTACTAGTTCGGATGTTCCATCACTGAGATATACAATAGACTCGTGGGATCACAAGAAACGTAAGGCCATTTACAGCCAGTGACACGGGAATACTCGAACTGAGTAACTGATTGAAAACTTTTATCCCAATTTGGAAGTAAAAAGGACTTACCAAAAACCATTTCGCTCTACTCTGGGACTTATCTTACCAGTCAATGGGTTAGGGTTAAACACATGAAAGTTAGACCGGTAGTATTTGGTCCTTGTTTAATAGAGTCCAGTTAATCCCCCAAAACCCACCAGTCAACTCTGTGAGTCATTTCATTCCTTGCGATTAGGCTATTATGGTCCTAAACTAGACGAGCCAAATTACCCTGAAAATAGCATTGTACTTTACTTAACGAATTCAAACGTACCTAATTTGGGGCTAAGCCGTATATTTTGAATTTAAAGTGTAAGCGTCTCTTATCTCATTGCCAGGTTTGACCGCGTGGACTTGTCTTTCGCCTCGGACTACAATTATGACAACTATTCCATTGCCCATTCTGCTCTTCCTTCTTTACGCTCTCCTGGATAAGGAGCCTATCAGCAAAGAAATGGCGCCAGTTAACAACGACCAGAATCCACCGGAAGAGGACAAGTTGCTAGATAGCAGACAGACCATCTCATTCTCGGATAGATTACATGATGCTAAACACATACTCTCATATATTTTATTCCTACTCATAACTTACCTTTCCGAGTACCTTTCAAATCACACCATTATTACCACCTTGGCGTTCCCAAACGCGCCATTCAACCCGCGGGACCATAACCCTTATTACCTACTTGCCTATCATATTGGCAAGTTCGCGGGCCGGTCACACTTGTTTCTAGTCTCCACAGCTTGTCCTAAGCTGGTATTGTACATCAGGATCAGACGGACTTGGGTGTTAGCATTGATAGCATTTTTACACGGCGTTTTTTTCTTCCTCGCCTCATGGTTTAGATTTGTTTCTTGCGTGGAAATTATCATCGCGTTGTGTGCTACTGAGGGTTTCACAGCGGGATCAATGTATTTAAACTCGGCGCATACGGTTTCAGATTTGATAACGCATCCAGAGAAAAGAGAATTCGCACTTTGCTTGTTAACCGTTGGAAAACGCTTGTGGAAAGCTTACAGCGGGGTTAATAGGTTTATTTCAAGAACCGTTTCTTATGAAACACTGCATTGAGGAGCTTAAGCTCGGAGAATGTTGTTTAACTAGGCATGCGCGTAAAGCTGGCTGGAATAAAAATTTAAACTGTTAGAAAAGTTTTGAGTGGAATGTTCAGGAGATGATCATTTATTGTAATAAAGAGTGCGAGTTTATTTTTTTAACCTGCGTTAGAGGCGAACGAGGGAGAAGATAGGTACTGTCCCATCTATCGCGCACCTTCGACCGAGTCTCATTAAAATGTAATACTCTAGGAAGAAGGCAAATTAAGTGTAACTGTGAGGAACATCATTTTCGAAAGAGGGATAAACAATTATACGAAAAAAACAAATTGTAAATTATTTGTATCATGGGGGTAAGGGATTAAACGTAACGACAAAAGCGCCAAACTTATTTCTGGTAATTAGTAATGTGGTCACTTGAAGATTAAAACTGCGTGCGTGCGCGTTTAAAAGGGCTAAGTGAACTACACCTAATGACGACTCCATAGCCTAGTTGTTCAAAGCCCAATCAAGCTAACCCCTTGTTAACGGTTAACGTGAACTTTGATACCACTTCATTTACTATCAATAAAGATTCTTCTAAAAACTTTTTCTTCTCAGTTTTTACCTGGCCTTTCTTTACCATTAGCTTAAAATTAGCCTTAAAAGATATTTTTAACGAGCGAGACAAAAACCGCGGTTAACTTTTAATCGTGGATTACCGTAACCTCGTTCCCAGGCTTTAACGGCGCAAATCCATGTAACCGAGGTTGTCTACGGGGCTTTGGAGCCGAGCGTCCTATTTGATTGCGCACCAAAGACGAGGCTGGGATCACTTTCAATCGGCTTTCGAACAACCAGGCCCAGCGTACTACAGAGGTAGAGATCCTTTGATTTTCGGTCTTTTTGGAGAATCATAATATCCGTTGTAAGTAAGGAAACTTCCACAACTGCAGAGGTGAAATATATATGTATTTTTGTCTCTCTGGGAGAAGTTGACTCTTATTTTTTGGCAGCAAAAATAGCTCTTTATAACAAGAAAGACGGATCGAGGGGCCTGGAGAGATCCAATTCTAAAGAACTTCAAATTGCTCCATAAATAGCAATTTGAAGTCATGAATCAATGAACGACAAGAGGATACGACGACACATTACAAAGGAAAGCAGTCCCAGTTATTCGATGTCTTTGTTGAAGAATAAAGAACATCGAAAAGGGCTCTCAAGCAGTTTAAGACCTAGGTTATGAAGGACTTTAAAGAGGAGAAATATGGTTTATTCAAGCCGACTGTAACAAAGCATGTGTCACTGAATCCAAATTTGGCAGATACAAATGTCTTATAATCCTTAACATTTTTAAGCGTAATAAGCTGAGCTACAGCTCACGTCATATCCCGTCAATTAATTTTCATTTTATTTTCATATTTTTATTTTTTTACCGAGCATAGTTTGATTACCTTTCCAATTACGGCATTAAAACCACATGGGCATTTCAAAATGCGCCATTCAACCGCGACACCATTACCCTTTAACTGCATTCATACCATATTGCTAACTCCATCGGGCGGTCACACTTATTTCTAGTCTGCACAGTTAGTCTTAGGTTAGTATTTTACAACAGGGTCAGACGGACTTGCCAAGAGAATATTGTTTAACAAGGAATACGTGTAAAGTAGATTGGCATCAAATATACATTATATTGTAGAAACTTTCTTTAAGGAATCTTCTTAAGAAGTTTGTCTATTGAGTATGACAAGAGGGTGCCAGTTTCTTTTTTTTTTTTAATTTGCTTCAGTGGTGGCGGGAAGGGGGTGGGGGGAGGGAGGGCGAGGAAAGATTTACTCCAAGTTTTGCCCTCGAGCAGTAACCTTTTCGAGGGAAGGCCAAAGCACGTTATCATTCTGGAAAATGAAACTGTGGCTGCGCGCGAAGAGTAAACTTATGAGGAGAAGCAACGGGAGTGGGACTAAACGTATCAACACATGCGCAACACAGTCGTTTGGGATGGTCAGTTAGATTAGAACTGAGTGCCCGCGTGTGTTATAAGACAAAGGCAGCATAGTGCATAGTAAAGTTCATATGCTTCTCGGTCATTTTAGGAGAAGCAAACTATCCGGCATTTCAAGGAAATGTTTAGATCAGCGTTTATGAAGAAATCCGTATTACAGAGCTGAGATTTCATTTGATACGTGGTCACTCTTGGACCATGTGAAATTTCTGTTAAAGAAGTGGCGATTTAAAAGCAGTGCAGTGTAGATGAAGTTGGTCTATCCACGGCCATTTGGAAAATGACACTTTTGCTAAGAGCTGCCATAGCCCAAAATTAAAACATGTATCATGTTTATCTGTTTGATACATAAACAGCCGTCTGTCATAAGGAGATAAGCTGAGAGACTCTTCAAGCGTGAAAAAGCAACAAAGGGATAATCAAACACACGTAACAAAGGGTCGCAGCATCAGGATCTCATTTCTTTATTGTTGTTGATTAACCAATACAGTTGCTATTGGCTAATCTCTTGATAACGCGTTTACGAAGTAACAAATTTTAAGGCTCAACGATTTCCTGTGAGTGACCTTGCTTCATTAGGATTATTCCTAGTTATAGTAATAGAAGTAATGAAGCTTGATGTTTCTGTCCACTTCTCCATAGGGTCTGGATCCCCCAGAGTCGTTGTCAGTTGAGAGGGGGTCTTCAGTGTCCCACCTGAAGAAATCCTCTCTAAAATTCATGCCTTTGACATACTGACACTGATTGGTTGCCTTATACAGGATGAAGGGGGAGTCAGTGGGGAGTATTATTTTTTTTATTATTTCATTGGTTGCGAAATTAACCATCTCTGCGGCAGCAGTACTTCATTTTGGTGTCCTTATTGTACTTGCCCTCTGGCAGCGAACCAGTTCTGCTGTTCTTGTTGCTACCCCATGTATCCTCGTCATCCCATTTTATCCAGCCCTGTTTGAAACCTGAATGAATAAAAAAGTTATTAAAAAAATGACCTTGCTGTACCAAGTCGCTCCGTTTCCTTTCGCTCAATTAGAGAAAGGGAAGATAGAAAGGGAACATTAGTTAAATTTTTCTCTTGCCATCAATCCAACTCACCCACACATTGAATCACTCACGATCACAACAACTTACCTGCTAACTCTTACGTTCGCTTGTTCTTATATTGCTGTTTTTTTTTTTTTTTTTTTTTTTGCGGTTTTTTACTTTTGTTAGTAACTTACTTAGCTAGCAACTGAAGCCGCGTTTTTTATTTTGTTTTCTCATAAAAAACGGCCAGTCTGTGGTGTTAGGAATACGTTATAATGTTCAAAGCGCTTTTCATATAAGAGGCCTCCAAAACTTCGTGATATTTTCAAAAATTTATATGGAAACAAGTTGGTGTGAATGGTCAGTGTTCAACGCATTTGATGTTACCATGGCAACGAAACAATGTTTTTTTGATTTTAGAAAATGGAATATTCCTGTTTTTACACAGCTAAATTTGGCACCGTTAGCTCGGAAAGACCTAAGACACGAGGACGACCACTTAAACACTACCACCCTTTACTAATGAATGAGAAGCACCTTGAAACCGTCGTTACTTTTCTTTGTTCTATCGAAGAAAAACTACGAAGCGAGAACAAATTGCCAGATTTCTACAAACGCTATGTGGATAACACTCCTGCAATCAAAGATGTACCGTCAGCTGAAAACTTTCTAGTGACATTGAACAACTGCCATCCTTCCACATCTTTCACCATGGAGATCGCGACCAATGGTAGGCTGCCATTTGTCGGCATTAAAATATGTAAGAAAGACTGTAAGATAGTAACAAGTGTTTACCGTAAAGCAACAAACACCAGTCTTCTCCTGATCACTATCAGAGTCATGTCGATGACCGCTACAAAAGATCCCTAGTCTAGGCAATGTTAAACCATGATTTTCGGTTTTCGTCGACCTGGGATCTATTCACAACAGAATGTGAACGCCTCAAACTGATGTTCTCTAAACTCAAGTACCAAAATTCTCTTATCAACTCTACCATCGCCCACTTCGTTACTTCTGTGATTTCACGAGACATGCTATCGACGCCTCAAACTGAAAACATCCATTGGATAGTCTTACCAATTAAAAAACCAGAGGTCAGCTGACATAGTAAAGAAACATCTCTCTGACTTTAGCAACAAAATTGACCACTTTCTACAACCAGTTTTCGGAAGCTGTAATTATGTAAACTTGGTGACGATCTTAAAGTGCAGGAGCCTAAGCTACCCGTGATCGATCAACAGTGTGTTGTGTATCACTTTGTATGTGATCTGTGTGATGCAGATTACGTCGGCTATACCAGCCGTCACCTTCATCAACACATTGATGACCATCGGTTCTCCGCCATCGGGAAATACCTAAAGAATAATCACAAAGTTGACACAATTGGCGACCTAACAAGCAACTTCACCTTCCTACAGAAATGTCAGGGAAAGCTTGATTGCTTAATCTTTCAAATGCTTTTGATCCGCAAGGAGAAACCGAGTCTAAACACCCAGTCAGACTCCATTTGCACGAAACTATTTGTCTAACGGACATAACTCTCATTTTATAACACCTCTTTGAATGAACACCGGACAGTTACTTTTAGTCTTAATTTAATTTATTCTATTTCACTTCTTTACTTTATGTATAAATTATCTGTTGCATTCTTTACTTGACAATGGTGCCAAGATGACACCGAAACGTCGTTCCGTTTTTTTTTTTTGCTTATTTTTATACTCAACTGTATTTCTAAATTTAATCTTTTTAGTAAACATGTTTTTTTTTTATGGTTAAGGTTTTATAGTTTTTAGCTGTTTTAGTGCTCCTATATTGGTTTTACCGTTGCAGACGTCAAAGGAATTATGTTTTGTCGCACAAATGATATTCTTCTCCGTAGAAGACGAAGAGAAGTACGGTCTAGATAGGTTTCAGAACACAGAGGGATTAGCCTTGAAAAAGTAAAGAAATCTTTAAACGTGAGAGGTCAAAGTTGTTGTAGACATTATCGTGTCTACACTAAATTCTGTTTGTTACCAACCTTTAGGGCAAGGTCCTTTCTTAAAGATGCAGTATTTCCCCTTTGGCCAATTCAGAATACCATCAGACAGTGTCTTCATGCAAAACTTTTGCTCCATATCATCTTTTTTAGCACGGCCAGCCAAATCATGATGGACCGACCATTTGTTGTCTGAGCGAGAATCTCCAGTGTCCTGATAACGGGTCCCCTTGTGCCAAGGAAAGTTTGTTCCTTTGGGACATCCAGACTTTGGCATTGGCAGGCCATAAGTACCCTTGGGCCATGTGAGAGGTATTCTCAAGTCAGGATCTGAAAATTGTACCACGATCAAGGGTGTTAGTAGCTCTCTTTAGTAGCACACATCAAACGTGTCACACCTTAAATAATAATTAAGGTAACTTTGTACAAGTCAAAGGCATTGATATTTGACAGCATCTTTGCCCTACCCTTGATGACAATCATAAACGCATTACCTTGAACCAACGTCTAAGGCGCTTTTGACTATGTCAAAGGTTTTGCAAAGACGAATATCCCCCGGCCTTTGGCACTACCGCAAGCGGGTTAGAGGCAAATGCGATTTTTTCGTGAAGTGAAAGAGACCTGTAGTTTAGAAGAGATTTTACCTTCAGGTAGTATAGCTCCTTTTAACTTAGGGTATTCCTCCAATATTCTCTCAACATTCCCACTCTTTTGCGCCATGGACTGAGTGGAATCGCATCCCGACAAGCGAGAATTTTTGAGGTGTTTGAAAAAGTCATAATGGACGGCTTTGTACATTGGTATCAGTCGAACTCTTATGGGCTCGGGCAGGTTGGATCCTCCAGCTGTAAGAACCGTCTTGTCGGACATAAATTTGCTCCCCTCGTTTATTGATTGCTTAAAAATGTTTACATCAACCTTCAAAGACGCACTGTATCCTCCATAACCTCCAGACCCTCCTACCGAGTTTCCAATCTGCAGAATAAATACGAGCAAGTGTGAATTTACAAAGCAATCAACCTGGACTATTTATTTTTGGATACCTAATGAATGAGATTGTTGAGCACCAAACAAGCTTCGTTAAAATCTCACGATAGCATTCATTTAACATTTTGACAGCTTGGCTAGGTTGGTTATGACCGAATGGTAAACGAAGCACATTTTGCTGCTCTTAGAGTAAGCTAATTAAGGGTAGTTTTAGTTTTTTTAGTCGAAACAAAAAGATTACTTTAAGGAAACAACGATATTTCCGCAATCACGACTTGCGCACAAACAGTTTTTGTTTTCAATTTCTCAAATAAGAAATGAGGCTTACGTCAATGGGGTTTGCCTATACGAGGCTGAGTTAATTTCTACCAATTAAGAGTCATCCGCCAAAGTAACAGAGGATATCTACTGATTCTCAGCCCACTAGGCCGTACAGCGAAGTTGACTGAACGAGGTGATATTGTAGTATATTTAGAAGGCAGCATTAGTTTCCATAATTTACTGAAATTATCATGATCACCAACTTCTAATTTGAGAAATACCTTCAAATACGCGAGCTAAATTTATTATTCAGCGCTCGCCCATGAAAAATGCCTGCACTGCAGGCTATGAGAAAATAAACAACATTTTCTTTTTACTATTTAGATTGATTGGGGAGGGGGTGGGGAAAGGCTATTTCTGGCGGCATCGACTTTGAACCTGAAAAACATTTTTAATATTTGAGCAAACGTTCTAAATATTCAGGAATTATTGAGAAGTTTGTCTGGAAAATTTTGGTGTAGTCGGTTTGTTCAGATTAACTTTGGTGTTACCATGGCAACCAATCTTTAGCGGCAGCTTTTTTTAGAAAATAATAAATCCTTTATTATAGTAGGGAAAAATCACTTTCCTTTCCTTCCCATAACGT
Organism: Pavona decussata; assembly: GCF_977016875.1. Taxonomy (NCBI): domain Eukaryota; kingdom Metazoa; phylum Cnidaria; class Anthozoa; order Scleractinia; family Agariciidae; genus Pavona; species Pavona decussata. The sequence continues at coordinate 1,832,755 of NW_028145698.1, forward strand.
TTTTTTTTTATGTTTTTAGCTCATATTAGTGTTACTTTATTTAATTTGGTTACTTTTCGTCCAATTTCAGTGTATTCCTGAAGTTCTGCAGGGAAAATCCAGAAATCCAAGATGGCGGATCCAAGATGGCCGCCATTTGGCAATCATGGCCTAATTACTTCGTGCTGCGGACCTCAAAGGAGACATTTTTGAATTTGTTAACAAAGGTTACTGACGTGAGGATGGTGAACTATACCCCAACTACAGTCAGGGAACATGGTCTAGGGTCGTCAAGTGAAAGAAGAAAAGAATGAGCAAATCACAGTTACTAATAATTATAATTAGTATAAATCCACCAGCGTTCTATCACGAATGCCGTTCTCTGATTGGCTACGCTACTCGCTATCTATTCTGTGATAGATAGTGAGTAGCGGTTTTCAACAAAATGGCGGCCGCTTCGTCGCGTTTTCGAAGCGTCTGAGATGAGGAAATAGATAATTTACTTGTTTAGATCGACTAGTAGATTTATACTAAAACAATTAGATTATTCGCTCTCGATTTGTATGCGTGATGGCTGATTCGGGCTGCGCCCTAATCAGCTATCACGCGATAGAAATCGAGAGCTCATAATCTAATTGTGAATTAGATCACGCTGCATAGGATTTTGTCTGCATGTAAAATGATGTTCTAAGACAAACTATGAAGCTCTAAAAAAATGAGGGTAAAGACCCTGATAGGGAAGGGGTTAAAGGGTCTTTTTGGACAGTTTTGCCTTACAAGATCTTCCTGTAGAAACGTTAACGAGGTAACACTATTGTTGTCTAGTAACCAAAGACTGAATAAATAAACCAAAAATATTGTGGGAAAACATTCACGTGTCGATGGAAACAGAAAACATATTGACAGTCCTTACATCTTCCATGGCATATTCGTAAAACGTAGAGCGAGTACAGTCGAACCTCCCTTTGCGACCACCTCTCATTAGCGACCACTTTTCCAAAATACGAAAAGTTTTCAGGTCAAATCGCTATAGATGGAACCTCTCGTAGGCGACCACCTCTCGTAAGCGACCACCTCCCGTAAGCGACCACTTTAAGAGATGATTGTTTGAAATTTTCAATTGTTTTTAACCTCCCGTAGGCGACCACTTGACACACAATCTGCTGTATCTCTCACAAGCGGAAATTGAAAAATGTGTCGCTTTAACATATTGGCCACATCATTACAGCGGCCGCCGTAAATCTCGCAGTCTGCAGAAGTGTTTACCGATATAGCTAAGCATTGAAACAATTGACAAAATACACATGCACTTTACTTCTCACTGAAATAAACTTTAATCGGATTGAATCCCTTGTAGGAAAGAAAAGCTTTCTTATCTTTTATCTTTCTTATCTTTTTGCTTATGTTCCGTTCCCTGAACATTTACACAGCGCTATTTAAAGTAAGAAAAGAGTCAAGTTTCTTTCACAATAATTGTCTCAATCGCTGTATTAAGTAATGCGCCGATCAAATCGAAACTTCAGCATCCCCCCCCCCCCCCGGGCAAACCCCGGGCATTTGACTATTCTCTGTGCCCGGGGGTGGGGAATTTGACCTTGCCCGGGTGGGGTGGGGAAAATTGAACCGGAAGTGTCAGGTTTCAAATCGCTTTTTTTTTGGGGGGGGGGGGGGGGGGGCGCCGAAGTCGCTAACAGCTATAAATACGTGTTTGGACGAGATGGAGGAGTTTAAAGGAAGAGATACAGCATTACAAAAAAAGCTTTCAAAAAAAGGCCCTCAAAAGTGAGTGCTTAAATATTAATTATTTTTTATAGATTGTATATAAACGATGTAGATTTTTTATACAATGAGTCAAGCTGCGGCTTTGTCCTGCAGTGAATAGTGAAAGAAATAAACACTGTCGAATGAAAAACCGCTTTGGCTTAAGTTGCAGAATATCCTGCCACTCGAACAGCATTCTACGTAGCCGGCTAACTAATTAATATGTATTTCTAGTTCTTTAAACGATGTAGTTTTTTATGCAATTAGTCAAGCTGCACCTTTCTCCCGCATTTGTGTCTGCAGAGGTTTTTAGAATAGCCATAAAACAGCAGTGAACAGTTAAAGAAAAAAAAAAACATTGTCGAATGAAAAACCGCTACTTTGGCTTAAACTGCAGAATACCCTTTACCATATGTAAATTACCCGAAATTAAGACCCCTGTGGTCTGACCTCTGGTAAGCGACCACCTCCCGTAAGCGACCACATATCCTTGACATTATGGGTGGTCGCTTACGGGAGGTTCAACTGTACTTTTAAAGCGCGTTATGTTTTTCCGACCCAGAATCACTTGCACAACAACATTCTGAAAGGAATCAAGAAACGTTATTAACATAATGAAACAATCAGACCTTGACGCGGATGCAAGCAACCACTGCGAAGCGCGGTAAAACCAGTGTGAGCTGTAGGCCTTTTGCACTAACTGGTCACATGGTACAAAATCCGCCATACTGGTTGACAAAAGCATGTAGTAGATTCGAACACAAAGGAATTCCAACCTGTCAAGCTTGTCTTTCCCTTGTTCTCGATGTCCCAGTGGAGGATGCCACGCTTTTTTGCCATCCAGTATGGATTTTTATCATGTGACCAGTTAGTACAGAAGGCCCATTCACGATTGATTTTGATTCGCTATCTCATTGGTTGAGAAGATGGGTTGAGTAGCAGAGGAATACCACTCAACCTTTGGGCGACGATTGACGCGAAGTGAGACTGGTTTGAAAGTTCCTTCCTCCCCTCACAAAAAAATAAATAAATAAATAAATAAATAAATAAATAAATAATAAAAGATGGTGGCTTGCCGGGAGTGATCAGGTTTGAAGATGCTCTATTTATTTTTATTTTCATACTTTAAGTCATTATAACTCTTTGCTGTTTTCTTTGGCACGTTTATTAGTATTCATTCCGAAATATTTTCAGTTCTTTTTAAATTCATTTTTGCATGCAATAGTTACTGGTACTTTTGCATGTGATTATTTATATTATGAAACACGAATGTTAAAAAAAAAATAGCTAGGCATGTAACGATCGTAATATTTTTCCTAGGAACTCAAACAAATATTGACGGTCTGCCATCTCAGGTACACATTAAAAAAAATATACCTAAGTTAGAGTCAGAGTGTAACAATTGACTCGTCCCTTTGGTAATCACACCCTTGCGCTTGGTAACACGTACGTAATTATTTTAAAATCTGATGAAAGAGACTGAATAAAGTATTCGACTGGCAGCTATGAGTCTGTCCACTAACTGTACATGTCCAATCATTTTTTAATGTAGCCTAATCTGTTTGAGCCCTGCGGTTTTTTATTCACCCTTCTGCATACCAATACCACTGCCTATCCCATTAAATTCCCAAATAGCCTAAGTAGTTTCAAGTTAGTTTCCTTGAGGGTCTACTCTCTAAAACTTAGCGCTTAATTGTGCTTGTGCAGAACTATTTTCAGTGATGAGCTAAACTACAACATACTATCTAAAAGTAGCCAATCAGTTTGTAGTTTCTAATTCAAAAACTACCATATATTCATATATTCTACAAATTCTCACCATATACTCCAACAGGTCGTATGGAATGAATGTTTGACTTTTTGCGTTAAGTCAACAGTCAACCTTCTTCACGAGTGTTCGGTATTTTTGAAATTTGAACAGAGTTTGCAAATCTTGAACATCGCAAGCGAGATTTCAGAGTTTCCGTAAATATTTCCATAATTTTTTGACGGTATAAACCTGTGAATTTTTCTTTTCATTACAGCATTAAGCACAAATGTTTCCTAAATAGTTTTCATTTATTTTTTTTCAGTTAATGTGCATGCGTTTTTTGTCGGAAAGATTTCCGAAAAAATTTTCAAAACTCAATTTAAATGCCGGACATTATAAAGAGGAATTCAAAGGTTTAAAGCTGTGAATTTTTCTTTTTATTACGGCATTCATAAGCACAAGTTGGCCTATTGGATTCCGATTGTGAAGTATCCTTGTGACGAGTTACTTCAAAAGACGCGAAAGTTTTTGGTCACCTTTTAAATTTTGGAAGTTAAAACGTCTTCTTGCTAATTGGGCATCGCAATTTTTTGATATAATAAAGCAGCGAGTTTTTTTCTAGAATCAAGGGAGCAATTAATTTACGACTGAAGAAAATACTTAAATTCAGAAAAAGTTTCGCCTTGCGTCATGAATCTAGAATGAAGACGAAAAATCAATTTAAAACGCTGTATTATAATTACTCCGATTAAGCCGATTCTGTTGTAGGAAGCTAGACTGGACCGCTAAAAGACCGGGTATTGGGTGAGATTTAAGTTGCGTTGGTGCCGTTAATAATTGCCAAATGTCACCCTTGTTTTGTCAACACATAGGCCATGTCTCATGTCAGTTCAAATGTCAGTGTCATGTCCAATTTCAAAGACAAGCCTTCTATACCAGGTCTATAGTATTCTTTGACCTTGCTTTCTTGTGAAGAGCCCTAATTAAAGTCTTGTTCTGGACTACTATTATTCCATCAGCCTAGAAAGTCTAAAAATGTGGTTTATTTCTGAAAAATATATGTATAAAATATATATGTATTAACGTTTTTGTTAACAGATTTATCTCCAAATCCCAGGAGCACATCTTTGAGCTGCACCAATTCTCCTGCGTTGATAGTACAGGGGAAGTAAATAAATTTGTCAAAAGTGAATTCAAATGTTAATGCAAAACTGCGTTCTTCAGATAATCAGAGAAATTGACCGAGGAGCGCGGCCATATTATAGGACGATAGCAAGTAAATAGTCATATTAGAATTTGGGCTGGGTTTTAAAGGACCAATCCGCAAATGATTTGACCTGATACTTAGCCTAATTTTTATTTTTAACACCGAAATAGCAAAACCAGGAAGCTGCGCCTAAATAAACAATGAATGAAACACGGCGATATTTTTGACATTTATCTCATCGAGTCTTCCAAATCATTTCACTTATCTACGTTCTATTAGCTTTCAAATGACCTCTTTAGCTAATAGATTCATTCAAATAAACCAGAGTAAGACATCTTATTATGCGAGTGTATTTATGCGAGTTTTTTTTTTTTTTTATATTTATTTTTTATTGTAAATGGCTTGAACCCAGGAGTCATGTCATAAGTACGTAAATTATGATCATCCGGGTGAGTGTAGTCCTGAGAAGGACTGTTTGTGGTGACTTTGACTGACGTTTCGACAACCTGAGCGGAAGTCATCTTCAGAGTCAAGTGAATTGTGGAACGTCAGTAGGTGGTATATACGTCTCTGGTTGTTAACCTGATTGGTCAACGAAGTCCAGATGTTACTGGTCGTTTGTCAGTAAGCCGTGATGTTATTGGCTGTGAAGATTGTAAAAAGTAATTGGTGCGTTTCGATCCGTCTTTTGTTAGTCAAAAAAGTCCGTTGTTAGTAACATGCCTGTTGTTTGTTTGTTTGTTTCGTTGTTGTTGTCAATAAGTCGTTTGTATGGTGCAGGTAGTTGTAGGCAATGGTTGAGTGGCGTTTGTTCTAAGTTAGTAAACCAGCTTTCCAGAGTGAGTCGTTGATAGTAATTTGTGCAGTAGGCACATATACAAACCATATACAAAAAATATTTGTCACCACACAAACGACTTGTTGACAGCAACAACGAAACAAACAAACAATAGACATTTTACTAACAATAGACCCACGGACTTTTTGACTAACAAAAGACGGATCGAAACGCACCAATTACTTTTTACAGTCTTCACAGCCAATAATATCACGGCTTACTGACAAACGACCAATAACATCTGGACTTCGTTGACCAATCACGTTAACAACCAGAGACGTATATACCACCTACTGACGTTCCACAATTCACTTGAAATCTGAAGATGACTTCCGCTCAGGTTGTCGAAACGTCTGTCAAAATCACCACAAACTGTCCTTCTCAGGACTACACTCACCCGGATGATCATAATTTACGTACTTTATTTTTTATGTTTTCTATATTTTAATTTTTAACCTGCAAACGTCAACTTGCAGTTTACACCCTCCGTATTTATTCTCTTGAAAATATCAGAATTGAGCCGCTTCGCTGTTAGCTCGTTGTTCAATTCTGTTTGAGGCGAAAAAAGTTAGAAAAAGCTCTTCCAGGGTAGAGATGTTAGTATACTCGTCAATAACTTTGAAGTTAAAGACCGATACAGTTTGCCGTTAACAGAAATTATCGAAAACTAACTTGAAGATGGCGTAACGTTAAACACCTCTCAAACGTAATTCGAATTCCGCCTTCGTTCTGACTGCCATCTCCCATCTCACCCGTTTATGTTTCGTTTGTAGTCTTTATTCTTCAGTACGTTTCGATTAATTAGGTTGTTTCAATCACTATGATTTATTTACACGTGAACTCGCGTTTACGGCAAACCGCAAACGTGAGATTCGCCGCGTTAATGTTTTCTTGAAAAACGAGCACATAGATGAGAATAGTGCAAAAATAATTCTGACCTTTAATACTAACGCAAAACTACTCAATATTACTGAGAAACTTCAAAACAGCGAGCGGCAAATGTAGGATAAACATGATCACATGATCATTTCTCCCGTTTACCGTAAATTGTTGGACTTTGTATCCGGTATACCGGTAAGTTGGAAAATAAGGAATGCCGGAATGCTGGAATGCGGAACCATAACCGGAATCCTCGGAATGTTCATAATTAAAATACTCAAAATAACAAATTCAAATAAATAAAAACAAACAAATAAATGATATTGATAAACAAATAAAAAGAAAACACGAAGACAACAAACAAGAACAATTTAGAAGAAACTACTACCATAGCGTGACCTTAAAGCCTTGCTTATCTCCCCAGCGCAAAAAACTGTATTAGGGACAGACAGGAGCATATTTATTTCCCAAGGGTTGGGGGGAGGGGGGGTGGGATCCCAAAAAAATTCTTGCCTGTGAAAAGTGATGAATAAAAAAATTGTGCATAACAATCTAAGCAAGCTCTGTATTCCCTGAAACTTCTGCAAGTAAATTAAAAACAAAAATCATGCTGCTTATGAAATTCGCAAAAGCAAATTCTTGCCTAAAGCTATTAACTGTATTAGGGGTGGACCATTTTCCATATTATTTTTGAAGGGATGCTGCAGGGAGGGAGGGGGGAGGGAGGGTTGCCCAGCAAACTTGCCCAAGTGCACCCCACAGTTGGTGTAAGGCATGGGCTCATTGAAAAACTGTATAGTCTTTGCACGTTTGTTCTCTTTTTTTGTTTTTCTTTTTTTTTGTTTATTAATTTGTTATTTTGAGTAATTCTTTTTTGGTTATGGTCATTCCGAGGATTTCGGTTCCGGTTCCGGTTCCGGATTCCGACTTTCATCCTTTTCCAACTTACCTCCGTTACCTGCAAGTAAAAACTGGATCATTGTATCATGTAGTTCTAAGGATTTGACTGGTTTAGCGGCCATGGTATATGAGCCATTATACCATTCCCGAGAAATAGCGACTATTGCATATTGTGCTGTCTGGTGATTGTTTTTATTCTCGTGCTTGTTGGGTATGAGATGATTATCCAACACACGCTTGTATTGTGGAATAAATTTATACATCTCCGTAGTAATACACCAATGATTTGACAACCCCTTCCCCTTCCCCCCTCGGGCATGGCCGGGGTAAAGCGGGGAGTTTCACTCATATTCACTCCATTTTATCCCCCCCCCCCCCCCCCCACATGGTAGGCGGGGAATACGCCAGAAACGACGATCCTTGCCTCCGTAACCAGGGAATAAGCGGGAAATTCACTGTTTTGTGTCCTGTTCCAGGCTCCAAAATCCTTCAAATGAATGGTACATTAATGGTACTCACGATGAGCTTAACTCGACTCAGGAATTCGCGACTGGACGTCTCAGAAAATTAAATTTGCGGTCTAGAAATCCATCAACGAAGGCGCGAAAGGTGTTTCGAGTTCACAAAAGTGTTAATGTGTTTAGGATCGATCAGATTGTATTTGAAATTAACTTAACTAATGATAAGCAGAACAAAATAGTTAATGTTTTATCGAATGACCATTTAAAGCAGCGAGATGAATTTTGCGGGAAAGACAAATCCATTTCAATTCGCGCGCGTGCCCAAACAATGGCGCACATTGCAGAGGCACGGAACAATTTTTCGCTTCATCGGATTTATGGATCACCTCCGAACAGGGGAAAACGATGATACAGTCCTTTGAGCTTTTTCCAAGCGATATCTGTCGCGTTCGGTCGGCGAGTTGTGGCGGAAAATTGGAGAGCACGTTCCGAGGCAGTCGTCGTCTACCTGTGATGGATTTTTGTCTTCAGATGCTTGCAAGCGAGTTGTGGAGACAATAAACAATGTTGATATCGGAGAAATCGGTGATGCAAGCCTTCCCGGCGCAGTACAAGCTCTCGATCGAACGCCAAAATCGTGAAGAATCGACGTTCTATCGGGGAAAAGTAACGGGATATTGAAATTTCGATCTTGGCGGCTAATTAAAACTGCACCAAATACACACGCTATAGGATCACAAGTCGCGGACACATCTGCAACGGGTTGCTCAATCGACAGAATCGCGTCTTTAACTTCCCTTGGTCCCGTAAAGAAGAAAAGGCAACTAAAATCTGAGGTGTTTAATTTAAGCGATACACTTAAGGGCATTAATTTGCCTAAAAAAAGTATATGTTTAAATTACTTCATACACTGGGGAATTAATTTGCCTGTGTTTAAATAAGCGACACACTCAGGGCATTAATTTGTTAACTTGTTCGTGTTTATAATTTAAGCGATCAGACACAGTGGGGCATTAATTTGCCTGTGTTTAAATTAAGCAATACACTGGGGCAATAATTTGTGTGTGTTTAATTTAACCGATAAACTGGGGCATTAATTTGCCTGTGTTTAAATTAAGCGATACACTGGGGCATTAATTTGCCTGTGTTTCAACTAAGCGATACACTGGGGCATTTATTTGCCTGTGTTTAATTTAAGCGATTCACTGGGGCATTAATTTGCCTGTGTTTAAATTGAGCGATACACTGGGGCATTAATTTGCCTGTGTTTAAATTAAGCGATACACTGGGGCATTAATTTGCCTGTGTTTATAATTTAAGCGATACACTGAGGCATTAATTTGCCTGTGTTTAAATTAAGTAATACATTGGGGCAATAATTTGCCTGTGTTTAATTTAACCGATAAACTGGGAGATTTGCCTGTGTTTATAATTTAAGCGATACGCTGGGGCATAAATTTGCCTGTGTTTATAATTTAAGCGATACACTGCGGCATTAATTTGCCTGTGTTTAAATTAAGCGATACACTGGGGCATTAATTTGCCTGTGTTTAAATTAAGCGATACACTGGGGCATTAATTTGCCTGTGTTTATAATTTAAGCATTATACACTGGGGCATTAATTTGCCTGTGTTTATAATTTAAGCGATACAATGGGGCATTAATTTGCCTGTGTTAATTTAACCGATACACTGGGGCATTAATTTGCCTGTGTTTAATTTAACCAATACACTGGGGCATTAATTTGCCTGTGTTAATTTAACCAATACACTGGGGCATTAATTTGCCTGTGTTTAAATTAAGCGATATATTAATTTGCCTGTGTTTAATTTAAGCGATACACTGGGGCATTAATTTGCCTGTGTTTAAACTAGGTGATACACTGGGGCATTTATTTGCCTGTGTTTAATTTAAGCGATTCACTGGGGCATTAATTTGCCTGTGTTTAAATTGAGCGATACACTGGGGCATTAATTTGCCTGTGTTTAAATTAAGCGATATACTGGGGCATTAATTTGCCTGTGTTTATAATTTAAGCGATACACAGTGGGGCATTAATTTGCCTGTGCATTTAAATTAAGCGATACACTGGGGCATTAATTTGCCTGTGTTTATAATTTAAGCATTATACACTGGGGCATTAATTTGCCTGTGTTTATAATTTAAGCGATTATACACTGGGGCATTAATTTGCCTGTGTTAATTTAACCGATACACTGGGGCATTAATTTGCCTCTGTTTAATTTAACCAATACACTGGGGCATTAATTTGCCTGTGTTTAAATTAAGCGATATATTAATTTGCCTGTGTTTAATTTAAGCGATACACTGGGGCATTAATTTGCCTGTGTTTAAACTAAGCGATACACTAGGGCATTTATTTGCCTGTGTTTAATTTAAGCGATTCACTGAGGCATTAATTTGCCTGTGTTTAAATTGAGCGATACACTGGGGCATTAATTTGCCTGTGTTTAAATTAAGCGATATACTGGGGCATTAATTTGCCTGTGTTTATAATTTAAGCAATACACTGGGGCATTAATTTGCCTGTGTTTAAATTAAGTAATACATTGGGGCAATAATTTGCCTGTGTTTAATTTAACCGATAAACTGGGAGATTTGCCTGTGTTTATAATTTAAGTGATACGCTGGGGCATAAATTTGCCTGTGTTTATAATTTAAGCGATACACTGGGGCATTAATTTGCCTGTGTTTAAATTAAGCGATACACTGGGGCATTAATTTGCCTGTGTTTAAATTAAGTGATACACTGGGGCATTAATTTGCCTGTGTTTATAATTTAAGCATTATACACTGGGGCATTAATTTGCCTGTGTTTATAATTTAAGCGATACACTGGGGCATTAATTTGCCTGTGTTAATTTAACCGATACACTGGGGCATTAATTTGCCTGTGTTTAATTTAACCAATACACTGGGGCATTAATTTGCCTGTGTTAATTTAACCGATACACTGGGGCATTAATTTGCCTGTGTTTAATTTAACCAATACACTGGGGCATTAATTTGCCTGTGTTTAAATTAAGCGATATATTAATTTGCCTGTTTTTAATTTAAGCGATACACTGGGGCATTAATTTGCCTGTGTTTAAACTAGGTGATACACTGGGGCATTTATTTGCCTGTGTTTAATTTAAGCGATTCACTGGGGCATTAATTTGCCTGTGTTTAAATTGAGCGATACACTGGGGCATTAATTTGCCTGTGTTTAAATTAAGCGATACACTGGGGCATTAATTTGCCTGACTGTGTTTATAATTTAAGCGATACACTGGGGCATTAATTTGCCTGTGTTTAAATTAAGCGATACACTGGGGTATTAATTTGCCTGTGTTTATAATTTAAGCATTATACACTGGGGCATTAATTTGCCTGTGTTTATAATTTAAGCGATACACTGGGGCATTAATTTGCCTGTGTTACTTTAACCGATACACTGGGGCATTAATTTGCCTGTGATTAATTTAACCAATACACTGGGGCATTAATTTGCCTGTGTTTAAATTAAGCGATATATTAATTTGCCTGTTTTTAATTTAAGCGATACACTGGGGCATTAATTTGCCTGTGTTTAAACTAGGTGATACACTGGGGCATTTATTTGCCTGTGTTTAATTTAAGCGATTCACTGGGGCATTAATTTGCCTGTGTTTAAATTGAGCGATACACTGGGGCATTAATTTGCCTGTGTTTAAATTAAGCGATACACTGGGGCATTAATTTGCCTGACTGTGTTTATAATTTAAGCGATACACTGGGGCATTAATTTGCCTGTGTTACTTTAACCGATACACTGGGGCATTAATTTGCCTGTGATTAATTTAACCAATACACTGGGGCATTAATTTGCCTGTGTTTAAATTAAGCGATATATTAATTTGCCTGTTTTTAATTTAAGCGATACACTGGGGCATTAATTTGCCTGTGTTTAAACTAGGTGATACACTGGGGCATTTATTTGCCTGTGTTTAATTTAAGCGATTCACTGGGGCATTAATTTGCCTGTGTTTAAATTGAGCGATACACTGGGGCATTAATTTGCCTGTGTTTAAATTAAGCGATACACTGGGGCATTAATTTGCCTGACTGTGTTTATAATTTAAGCGATACACTGGGGCATTAATTTGCCTGTGTTTAAATTAAGCGATACACTGGGGCATTAATTTGCCTGTGTTTATAATTTAAGCATTATACACTGGGGCATTAATTTGCCTGTGTTTATAATTTAAGCGATACACTGGGGCATTAATTTGCCTGTGTTACTTTAACCGATACACTGGGGCATTAATTTGCCTGTGTTTAATTTAACCAATACACTGGGGCATTAATTTGCCTGTGTTTAAATTAAGCGATATATTAATTTGCCTGTGTTTAATTTAAGCGATACACTGGGGCATTGATTTGCCTGTGTTTAAACTAAGCGATACACTGGGGCATTTATTTGCCTGTGTTTAATTTAAGCGATTCACTGGGGCATTAATTTGCCTGTGTTTAAATTGAGCGATACACTGGGGCATTAATTTGCCTGTGTTTAAATTAAGCGATATACTGGGGCATTTATTTGCCTGTGTTTATAATTTAAGCAATACACTGGGGCATTAATTTGCCTGTGTTTAAATTAAGTAATACATTGGGGCAATAATTTGCCTGTGTTTAATTTAACCGATAAACTGGGAGATTTGCCTGTGTTTATAATTTAAGCGATACGCTGGGGCATAAATTTGCCTGTGTTTATAATTTAAGCGATACACTGGGGCATTAATTTGCCTGTGTTTAAATTAAGCGATACACTGGGGCATTAATTTGCCTGTGTTTAAATTAAGCGATATAATGGGGCATTAATTTGCCTGTGTTTATAATTTAAGCAATACACTGGGGCATTAATTTGCCTGTGTTTAAATTACGTAATACATTGGGGCAATAATTTGCCTGTGTTTAATTTAACCGATAAACTGGGAGATTTGCCTGTGTTTATAATTTAAGCGATACGCTGGGGCATAAATTTGCCTGTGTTTATAATTTAAGCGATACACTGGGGCATTAATTTGCCTGTGTTTAAATTAAGCGATACACTGGGGCATTAATTTGCCTGTGTTTAAATTAAGCGATACACTGGGGCATTAATTTGCCTGTGTTTATAATTTAAGCATTATACACTGGGGCATTAATTTGCCTGTGTTTATAATTTAAGCGATACACTGGGGCATTAATTTGCCTGTGTTAATTTAACCGATACACTGGGGCATTAATTTGCCTGTGTTTAATTTAACCAATACACTGGGGCATTAATTTGCCTGTGTTTAAATTAAGCGATATATTAATTTGCCTGTGTTTATAATTTAAGCAATACACTGGGGCATTAATTTGCCTGTGTTTATAATTTAAACAATACACTGGGGCATTAATTTGCCTGTGTTTATAATTTAAGCAATACACTGGGGCATTAATTTGCCTGTGTATAAAATTAACCAATACACTGGGGCATTAATTTGCCTGTTTTTATAATTTAAGCGATACACTGGGGCATTAATTTGCCTGTGTTTTTTAATTTAAGCGATACACTGGGGCATTAATTCGCCTGTGTTTAAATTAAGCAATACACTGGGGCATTATTTGCCTGTGTTTAAATTAAGTGATACACCTGGGCATTAATTTGCCGGTATTAAACTGAAGTAAGCGATACACTGAGGCTTTACTAATTGCTTATGTTTAATTTAAACGATATAAACTAGCTGGGACATTAATTTGCCGGTTGTGGCAGTTGTTTCACTCACCTCGCGGAGTGACGTGTTGATGTTTTGTGCTTTAGCAACTCAGTCGTAGTAGGGAATTTCTTATCACATTAATCAAAGCGTGTCCTGTATGGAGCCATTTCGCAACGCAAGTACCTGTGTGAACTTATTGTTGGCGCCAAATATTTTATGGTTTTCATAATTGCCTTCTATTCTTTAAGCTTCCTTTGTAATGAAAAGTAATGTCTTTGTGGTTCGTCCAACGGATATGTTGTAGCCACGTAAGATTTAGAATACAAAGAATTTATTATCCTTTCTATCATTTCGTTTCGAAAATTCTCGGCTTTAATCCTCTCGAAAATCGGATCGAACTATTACCGAAACGTCTAAAACCGCTTGTTCCGTGTGAATTCTTCAGCTGAGGAAAAGTTCGATAGCCAAGGATTATTAGACCTCTATCCAATCACAATTGTAACAGGAAGTGCTGTAAACCGCATTATATCGAAATGCTTACGTCTCTTCGACTTGAGAGAATCTCGTGCACGATGGATGCAGACGAAAGAGAGAGAGAAATAGACGGCTTTATTCTAAAATCTTAGAAATAACAGAAACGACGAAGGGAGGAGAGGAAGATAGACGCGTGTAAGAGAAAAAAATACCGCCAAACAGAGGGAGCGTCAACCACGATCTTGTGAAAAACTGTACGGTGACAACAGCGGCCGAGAATGCTGGCAAAGTGGAGTAACAGCATTTCTGCTTTTGATTCTTGCTTCTGAATATTTTTCTATTATTAGGAAGTGTATACATGTCGCGCAAAAATTAATTTCAAGTCTTCAAAAAAATCTGTCATCATTCAAAACTTGATGACGAAAATCGGCCCAGCAAACGTGTCCGGATTAACACCTTTCTCTCGCTTGATGTTTCTGTTCTGCTTTATTAGACTGGTTCTTGTTACAACTCCTACTGAGATTTAGGTAAAAAAATTTTACCTAAGCAGCGAGGACCCACATCCCTGAGTCGAGCTAAGCTCATCATACCAGTACGAAGCTGTTGAATTCTAGTGAGATCAACGTTTCAATCGAATAACCGGTAATTTTATTTTGGCTAGGGTGGGAAACTTGCCCGGTTGTCATTCCCTCTCTCAGTAAATACGGTGAGGGTAAAAGGCGGAAAGAGTTTGCGGAATGGCATGTGGCATGGCGTGCGGAATGGCATAATTATGCGAAATACGATTTACGCGGGGAATAAATTAACTGAGGAGCGCATCCTGTTTTCGCGCCAATTTTATAAGAGCAGCAGTTTTTCCGATGTTGCAGACCATTAAACAACCAAACAACAGATCGAGGATTAGAAAATATACGCCTGGGATAGAACATGTCTGATCGCTGGTTAGGAAGTTAGAGTGAAGAAATCGATGAAGTTTCCCATTCAAGGAACTAAGAATAAATTAAATTTCTAGTTGACAAAAAGAATGTGGTAGCGAGTAGCCTTGACAAAAAGCAACACCAGACTGGAGAAATAACATCGGCCTAAGGCCAAAACTATTATGTGAGAAATTTTAAATTTAAACTCAGTCATTTTATCAGACTCTTTGACGGTTACAATTTGTACAACTTATGGGAAAAATATGTTCTACTTTTTCTCACCTTACATTTTCGTCGAGCGACGAGTACGCAAGTCACTGTTGAGCTGCTGAGCTAGCTACCTAGCTATTCAATACGGCGATTCAGGTAGCTATAGTTCAGTTACGCGTTATCGAACTAAACATATCCGTCTTTAATTAAGGTCTTTCAGTGCCAGACGTCCCAACCTAAAATGAGATTTAAAGGCGAAAAAGCCCTAGAGCAAAAAAGCAGATGACAAGTATGGTGTCTAATTATCGACGCTGATTGTGTGAAAGGTTTTGAAACTATTCTTATCACAAATGCATTTTGGTCAAATTGTTGTTCATTTTCTCGCTCATGATAAATGAATCATCGAGCATACAGGGTATGAGAATTGATCTTTTACCGAGGGTTTAAAAAAAAGAAAAAATGTTTATTATTTTCCCTCGGTAAAGGATCAATCTTTGTCCTGAGAAGACTTCACGCTGCCACATTATTTTTGTCAACCGAAGTCGCATGGAGTAAAGTGAGCATGAAATTTAATTTACTACGGATTTAGTCATAGTTCCTTGAATGCAAAAACTATAAACAGTTTTCATCGCTTTTTTTACCCTCACTTCTTCCAAATCAACAATCAGACGCTCAAATTTTCGAATTTTCGTTAATATTTAGCGGGATATTTAGCAAGAGTCCGCAGCATCAAAAAAGCTGCTGCTCTTATAAAATTGGCGAGAAAACAGGCTGCGCTCTTCAGATAATTTATTCCCCGCGTAAATCGTATTTCGCATAATTATGCCATTCCGCACGCCATGCCACATGCCATTCCGCAAACTCTTTCCGCCTTTTACCCTCACCGCAGTAAATAAGGGTAAATAGAATTATCAGTATTGTTATGGAATAAGTGCGATTTGTTAATGCATCATTTTGTTTACATGTTTATTCCCAGGGGCCCTTCTCGGCGCGGGAGATTTCATTGCACAACAATGTGTGGAAAACGTTCGTCTACGGGACCACGATGTGGTAAGAACTGCGCGGATGACCGCCATTGGGTCAGTTGTTATAGGACCAATATTTCACGTGTGGTACTCCACACTAGATAAACGCTTTGCTCGGAAAAGCCCGGGAAATGCCATGAAAAAAATGACGGTGGATCAGAGCATTCTGGCGCCAGTATTTCTGATTTTATTTTATGGCGCAGTTGGAATCGTGGAACGTCGGACATTGAAGCAAATCAGCGATAAGATTTACGAGGAATTTTATCCCAACATGGTTGTGAACTACAAGATTTGGCCTGCGGTGCAGTTCTTGAACTTTTACCTGTTCCCAGCGCATTTACGAGTTTTAGTGGTTAATGTTGTGTTGCTGTTCTGGAATACGTACTTAGCGTGGACATCGCATAAGGAACTAGATCAGAGCCAGTAGAGCACACAGAACCTTGAAATTAGGGCTTTTAGTAGTAACGCAACGATAGGCCTGCCCAGATGCGTGACAGGATGCCAAAACCATAATACAATCGTCTTCAATTTTGTTGAGAAGATTACCACATTTTTACCTTGACGTCACTCTCCTCCTCGGGGGAAAGGGGAACCCCGCGGGATTTTTCGTAGGGTGTGCAACCCACCTCTCCAGACCCTGATCCTATTTTAGACTAAAACCTGACCCTCGAAACTTCATACCTATTTTCAGACCTGGTTCCTAGAATCCTTACCGTTTTAACACTTTCAGACCAAACTGGTTAAAATCTATGCCCTACTTCAGTCCCAAATCACTCAAAACTTTATCCTTTGGTACCACCCCTCCCTGGGTCTCCTCCCTTCCCCTTGTTTAAAAGGGAGCTTAAGCAACGAAAACGTCACCCGAAAATATATCTTTTTTTAATTTGTTTTTACTTCTCGATTATTTCAACTCGCTCAACGTTTAAAAAAGTGGCGAACTATCCAGGAGCCAAATTGGTAGGAGTGGCGTACAAGTTATGCACCTATCAAAGTTAAGCTGTTTTTGGGGGGGGGGGGGGGGGGAGGGGGGACGCCGAGCAAAGGCGATCATCTTTTCAGTTCAAATGCCCGACCCCAGGGAAATTAATCATGGTCAAAAGTGTGCAAGTTCTCCATCTCTATGTAGCAAAATGCATAGGTCTGTCCAAAAAAAAAAAAAAAAAAAATTAAGCATCAACCATTTTCGATCCTACCATACTACTCTAGTGGCTATAAAAACCAAAAACTGCCATACTGCCGGCGGAACGGAATTGAGTATAGCACTCTACCTTTCCTCGTAACAAATCTTTAAAATAATAGCAACTGACGAGAATCGAAAGATTCGAAACGTAACCGCGGTCTTGCTTGCAAACTCACATTGTTTTCTGAAACTTACAATGGAGGAAAACTTCGATGATGGTTTGGTATCACACACGGACACAAGTCCTTTGAAGACAATCCAACTGGATTACCAAAAACCTGGATGCTCTAAAGAGTATGACGGGGATAGCGACTCATCAGACAAAATACCAAGCTACCAACTGCCTCCCAAAACTGAAAAAGAACAAGCCGTAGAAGAAGAAAAACAGAGCGACGCCAAACGAAAACGAAAAGCTGACGCAGAAGTCACGTCCTCAGCGGAAGCCAAAATCAGAAAAACGGCGGAATCCGTAAGAAAAATAAAGAGACATTTGGACAAGAAGACGTGTCCCAAGTCACTCCGTTACAACGTGCTGGCAAACATCCCGCCAGACGAACAATTTAAAAAAGACATTCAGGCGGTTAAGCAAAAAGCCGAGCAGGGTTTTATTTCTGCCTTAACCAAGTTTCACTACCGCCGCCTTGAACAACAAAAAAATAAGCTTGAGAGAGATAAAACAAAGGCTCGTCGTATCGGCAGTCTAAACGAGAAAGGCTTGTCAAACAAATCCAGAAAAAAATCGCCAACGGCGGACATTGCAAATCGATCAACTCTTGCAGCCAATTGAGAGCAACAGCTCAACAATCGACTTCTACTTGTTTCCAGTCATTCTCGGTCATCCAAGATGGCATTGGTAGGTTGAAGTCAAAAGTTCCGATCCCCGGGACTCGGCAAATGATCAAAAGTCCCTACCGCAGGCAGACTTGTTACGTCAAATCCCCCGCCTTCCCCCCCCCCCCCCCCCCTTAGCGGCTTGACATTGATAGGTGCATTAAAAGAGAAAATGAAAACTTTACCGTTGTACGTAGTGTACGTCCACGTTCTCCACAAACCTGAAATGCGGTCATTTCACGTTGTTGTTTTGCAGAGGCAGCAAAGAAATGTTCCAAAATGTAAAACGCACGTGCATTAAACCTATTGTTTTGCGGCGTTGTTGTTGCCGTCGCCGTCGTCGTTGCTTAAGCTCCCTAATCAGTTAATGACTGACTTTCAACGGTGAAGGTTTATGCATAATTGTATATAAAAGACCAACATTGCACCGGGGATGGGGGACAGGGCAAACAGCAACAGAAAATATGTTACTTAATCAGTAAAATTGCTAGAATATCAATACAAGACAGAATCAAAGGGATTAATGTTGTAATCATCTCAACAGAATTTGACAACGACTGTAGATCATAGGAGACTGAACAATGATGGTTTAATTGACAAATCGACTGTGTATCAGTGTAGAATTTTGTTGCTGAGCAAGTACAATGGCTCAAAAGCTCGACCAGTGTGCGAGAAACCGTATTGGTCAAGCGAAAGGAACGCGAGGTCTTGAAGATGAAACTCGGAGATGGAACTCGGTCCCAGGGTTCTCTCCGCTTAAAGAGGGGAGACCCCAGAACGAGGTTGCTGGAATATCAAGTTTTTCTTCTCCTGTTTCAGCTGTTTATTAAATTTATGTCTTTTAATTTGAAACTTGAGCCTAGAGACAGTGGTGTGTGTCTCATAATGTGTATAGCTGATCAGGGAAAAGGAGCCTGAAAGACTGAATCTTGGACTGAATGTAGGACATTCCCAGAGTGTGGCCAATGTGCGAGCCAGCGAGCCAAACGTGCGAGGCATGCGAGCCAAACGTTCGAGCCATGCCAGCCATGCAAGCCAAACATGCGAGGCACAGACAACCCCCAACATAAATGCTAACCATTATGCTAAACGGGGAGCTACTTAAGCTAACCTGAGTGCTTTTTAGGCCAACCGGAGTGTTTTTTAGGCTAACCTGAGTGCCTCGCATGGCTCGCTGGCTCGCAGATTGTCAAGACCTTCATTCCCATTGATGAAAGCTTTTCTCTTCTTTCAAATAATTCTGCAACCTCAGTTTAATTCGTTGGTTATTTATTATAAATAATTTTATTTTATGACAGCATGGGTTGTAACAAGTGTCCCATATAAATATCATGATTCGTGATTTTAAAGCTCAATTTCAGTATTACTGAAAATAAAGGAAGTTTGACACTGTAGTTTTCTAGTGTCTCAAATTTTGCGTGGCCTGTGACTTTCTCATAGTCTTTTTATTGGGTGGCTGGTGTACAAAAAAAACAATAGAACCCCGTTCTTGGAGACACAGGAGCGAGACTTGGTGCCACGCCAGCACAGGCAGCCCAATCTCTGTGAGCGTTTGGATCTTTGTTACGTCTCGTTGTAATTTGAGTGTCACGATCTGAATCACGCAATGGCGTAAATTGTAAGGGTTTGTATGGGAACTTAGCTTGTCTCCTTGATACCTAAAACCCAAGTAAATTCCCATACATACCCTTATAATTTACGCCTTTGCGTAACTCAGATCGTGACACTCAAATTACAACGAGAGGTTTATACAAACATCTAAACTGTCACAGAGCTTGGGCTACCTGTGACACCACACATTCCTGTGGTTCTTGCCATGTGCATTCGTGTTTGTTTCGGCATCAGTGAAATCCTTCTGGAAGAGCTGCTTGCCAACGGCTTTAAGGAAAGGATAGCTGACAGGCGGCCCATAGTATGAGATTGCGCCAAGGGTGACTCTCTCCTGGCGCTCATCCGCTGACCAAAAAGTCTGGGGACTCTGGATGCGAGATTCGATTTACAAACTGTGTGGAGCAAACATGAAGCCTCTTTAGTCCATTTCACTTGCATCTGCCGGAGCCTTTTGAAGAACAAGGCAATGGGCACTTCTGATCAGGAGCTCATGAACTGGTGCAAATAAGTAGCCCTGTATTCGCTGACTTTGGCGACTGTGTTTTGTATTTCAGATATTTCTAGATTAAAAAAAAAATTTTCCTGCAGTCCTCAGGTTCTTTGGAATTTCGCCAGCGGCTGCGAGCGGCTGCTGGTTTTAGCAGGAGGTGGTCCTGGGAACTAGTATTACATTCTTGTTCCCAGTGTCTCTCCGTCTTTCGGTCGCTAAATTCCAACATGGCGGGCATTTTATAACCGGGTTACGTTACGACTGTGAATTACGAAACTTTTGCGTAGAAGTCGTACAATGAGGATCCTTACAAGAGCTTGGGCAAAATATCAACAGCTTCTCATTACACATCCGTGGAAAACACAAACAATCGGAACAGGTAAGACAGAAAAACCTTATAAACAACAAACACGCATTCAGTCGTCTTGTGGGGTTTTCGGTTTCAAATTAAGCTCAATCTCAGTTGAATGGTGGACATCCATTTTAGGGTACACAAAACGTAGCTAGATTTATGGGATTTCCTTCGTTAACTCTACACAAATCAAACACTGGTCTGTTGTAAATTATAAAAATGTCGTCAAAATTTAAATGTTCTAGACTTAATATTTTGTCAAGCTTACATGTATAATGCATCAGTTAGTTCAAGTAGTGCCCAAACCCAGCTTGGAACATTTGTCGGCCTCGTGATTTTCAACTCATCACACTGTTGCTTACTTTCACCCATAATTTTTTGGGCAACGATCGATAAATTTGTGATTAAGTTTGTCTAAATATGGTAAAAATGAGATGATAGATGCAAAGAATGAATGGTCAGTGGGGTGCAATGCAGAGAAACTTAAACACCTCCCCCCCCCCCCCCCCATCTTCCCCGGGCAAACCCCGGGGCATTTGAACTTTAGATCGTCACCAAATAATTGGTGTTCAAATGCCCCACCTTATAATCGAGTTAATTTTGTCTTTCAAATTCCTCTGCTAAAGAACAATCGTTGTAAGCTCCTGTCAGCTTTAATAAAGCTTGTGTATAAACATGCCAACACGTTTCGTGACCCTTTATATGATGGCCCTGTTGTTACCAGACTTGAGTTACTACAAAAACACAACTTTAATATTGAAACTATTAAAAAATGATTTGAAATTCATGAGGTCGGACAATGTCAATCAGCAAGTGTAAAGCCACACGAGCAATTTTTATATGGCAATTTTTATGTGGAAATTTATATTTGCCTGTGTAGATGGTGAGAAGTGACCAATTTTTATGTGACCACTGCATTTGCTGAAAATTGCCACATACAGTTGCCACATAAAAATTGGTCGTATAGACGGGTCTTAAGCTGCCCTAACTCTGAAACATGGCAGAGCCAAGGTTGTGTAACGAGGTTACTTTATACATATCAACAACAGAGCCTTGAGTGGTTACGATTGCATTGTTAAATTGTTCATTGTCAGTTGATTACCTCTAACAGAAATGTACATGTATGAAATGGGGATGTGAAAACGTACCATATTGTATTCACTCTATAGTATGACAAAAGCACTCTCTTCTTTTCATACACACTTCAAAAATACTATACAACTTCTGAAGACCATTTATTTGTAATCCAATCGCTCACAATTATGCTATATTTCTTCCTTTAAACTTTTCCATCTTGTCCAAACACGTGTTTATGTAGCTGTTAGTAACTTCGACATCCGAAAAAAAAGCCATTTGAAACCTCACACTTCTGGTTCAATTTTCCCCACCCCACCCAAGCAAAGGTCAAATTCCCCACCCCTGGGAAGGCCTTACCCGTCAAATTCCTGACTCCTGGGACACAGAAAATAGTCAAATGCCTGGAGTTTGCAGGGGGTGGGGGGATGTTGAAGTTTCGATTTGATTGGCGCATAACACCTGGTTCAGATGCCATACTTGACACGAGCCACATCAAATTTGAATTTAGATCCACCCAACTTACACTATAATTTATCCCAGCTGAATTGATTCACATGCTGAACTTAATTCAGCTGTACATGCACTTCACATGAGCCACAACAAATTTGAATTTTAGGCCTGCCCAGCTTAATTGATCCCAGATGAACTGATTCAGAAGCTGAACTTAACTCAGCCGTATTTCGCATAAAATACATAAAATTTGAGTTTAGGCCTACCTAAATTGATTATCCCAGCTGATTTGATTCAGACGCTGAACTTTATTCAGCGTAAATTGATTCACTGTTCAAGCGTAAGTTATGACTGAAGACTGGAGAGCAACCACATCCTTGGTTGTTGAGCTATGGTTTGACATTGAGCCCTCACTACAACTGCTACGACACTGTTTCTGACTATCCAGGATGTGCTTCCGAAGGGGTAAAGCAAAACTGGAAATACAATGTACTTACCTGAAGTGGTACCTGCAAAAATATTAGCCTGGTACATGTATCCTCTAGGTATGCATGCATGCTCTCCTTCCTGATTAGTACTCATTGATTAATAAACACAGTCATAAAGTGATTGTACTAAAGGACAAACAACAACAACAAGATATTAAGTGGATAAGGGAGAAACGAAGACTCGGAAAAAAAAAAAAAAAACCGGTCCCAGATGGGATTTGAACCCACGACCCTAAAGTGATTGTCAATTTTAAGCAAATACTGTAGCACCAACTTGGCTAATAATGAGTTCAAGTACAATGAGACTGTGTGAAACTGCAAGAAAATGTATCAATTGAAGAACCGGGTGGAAGCAAGTGTAAGTGATGATTTGATCTTTAGAATTCCAAAGAACTTACTACTTTGGCCCACAGATTTGTGGTGTTAGAAAGTTTTGTTTAGCTTTAAAAAGAGAAGAAGAAAAATTAGTTCAAGCATCACTTCAGTTGGTTTAGTTCTCAGGCTAAAGTCGTAAGCTTGTTGGACAAATTTAAACCCTTAAATGAGAACGTAAATATGAAGTGTGTTTCGGACACAATAACCTGTCTGTATGCCAAATGAGAAATGGTTTATATTATGAAAGGTGTTTGTCATCGTGGTTTAAAATGATAGATGAGTTAATCATTTGTCTCACGATTGAGTCACAAAGATGTGGATCGCAACGTTTCGACCGCTATACTGCTAGTCTTCATCAGGCGATGGTGTCGACTGATTGCGTGACAGTATAAGTAGCACCTTGGTTTGTGTTGATTGGTGCGTTTCGATCCTTTCTTAGGCTCTTGTTGATTGGAGGATTTCGATCCTCGTCGTTCAGACTAGAAATTGTTCCCTCGGCCGTCCGCCTTGGTACCGATCGGCTGCTTTGTTGTTTGATCGTGGGCATCCACGCTTCCGGAATTTCAATTCCATTATCCCTATTGATGTTGTCAGGGTGAAGTCTTATGTGAATAGCCTCTTTAACCCTACGGGTGTACCAATGTGGGTCTCGGTCAATAAACTTAACCTCATCCCAGAGTGGATAGTGGCCCGTCGCATTGCTGTGTTCTGAAATGGCGGAGGATTGGGTTCGAGCAAGCCGTATGTCTCTATCGTGTTCCTTAATCCTTTCATGCATAGATCTTCCCGTCTCTCCAATATAGACCTTGCCACACTCACAGGGAATCTTGTAGACTACTCCGTCTTGTTTTGCAGGGTCGACAGTGTCCTTAGGTCGCACTAGGTGTGATCTAAGTGTTGGGTCAGATCTGAAAACTGTCTGTATGCCTTGCTGTTGTAGGCAACGGCGAAGAGCCTCTGATAACCCTTTGACGTATGGTACCTGTAGCACCGCAGTAGATTTAATTTCAGGCGCTGGTTCTTTTGTGGCTGTTTATTTCTTTGTTTTCGTAATGTTTTTCACAAACGAAAACGGATAACCGTTAGAAACAAGAACTGATGAGAGGTGTTTCTTTTCTTGCGAGATAACTGATGGTTTAGTTATGAGGTGTTTCGATCTATCGTACAGGCACTTGACAATACCGCGTTTTGCAGATTGCGGGTGGTGTGAATCATACGCTAGGTATTGGTCAGTGTGTGTAGGCTTTCTGTAAACACTGGTAGAGAGGTAGCCATCCGGATCTCTAGTTACCAACGTGTCAAGAAAGGGTATGGCGTTGTTAGTCTCAGTTTCCATAGTGAAGCGGATCGTTGGTTGTTGACTTTTGAGGTGTTGCAGGAAAATGTCAACTTTGTCTCGACTCAAGATGGTAAAGGTCTCATCCACATAGCGTTTCCAAATCTTAGGCATACAAGGCATAGAAGTCAAAGCTTGTTCTTCAAAATAGTTCATGTAGAGGTTAGCTACGACAGCGGATACTGGGCTACCCATGGCTGCTCCATCTTGTTGCTCATAAATTAATCCATCATACTGGAAGTATGTGGATCTTAGAACGAAATCCAAGAGGTCCGCAATCTGTGCAGGTGTTAAAGTCGTGCGGTTGGGAAGACACGGGTCAGCTTCTAGTTTCCGTAACGCGGCCTGTGCGGCGCCTTCGATAGGTACGTTTGTGAACAGTGATTCTACGTCAAAAGACACCATGATCTCGCTCTCTAGTACCCTATCACCGTTGATAGTGGACATGAAATGAGCTGAGTTGTTAACTGTATACTCTGATTTCCCTGTTAAGGGGGATAACACATCGGCTAGGTAGGAAGACAGATCATAAGCAAAGGTGTTCACACAAGAAACTATAGGTCTCAGTGGTGTATTTACCTTGTGTATCTTAGGAAGGCCATAGATTCTAGGTGGTTGCTGATGTTTGGGCCTGATCTAATTATATACGGACTCTGTCAGGTGCCCACCTCGCTTCAGGTTCAGAAGCTTTTTAGTCAACTTTCGGCTCAAACGGTCCGTTGGGTCTTTATTAAGAAGTCGGTATGGACCCTTCTCAATCAGTGTTTCAGTTTATCGTCATAGGTGTTTTTGTCTAGCACTACACTGGCACGACCTTTGTCTGCCGGGAGAATCATAATGTTCTTACCCTCTTTTAAACCTTTGAGAGCTTGTTTCATCTCCCTGGTGATATTAGGTTCAGGAGGCTTAGCCTTCTGGAGGATAGAGTTTACGTTTCTCCTGACAGTGTCTGCCTGTTCTGCGTCAAGTGGTCTTATTGCAGATTCAACCTTGGCAACTGTCTCAGTGGCTGGGATGCTTGTAGGTGTTACAGCAAAATTTAACCCTTTTTGTAGTAAAGATACCTCAGCGTCGCTTAAGGACCTGGAGGATAAGTTGATAACCCATTTGGATTTGTCAACTTGATGTGTTCTGTCAACATGAGGTGTTCTTGTCGTTGAAACAGAAGACTGTTTCTCGATCAACAGGTTATCGAACTTTCGTTTCTGTCTGTCTCTGGTCTTATTAAACAGTCGTTTTGTGTTGCAACTGATCTTTTCAAGTATCTCAGAAGCATGAGTGGCTGTTATACTCTTCGCTGTAGAGTGGCTATCTTGCATCGCATTTCCCTTAGCCCTCTGAGCTAGTCTGATTCTCTCTCTTAGCAATCTCAAGGATGCTAGTTTGGCTACTCTGTGACCGCCTTTGGTTGGAACTGGCGAACGGACCCGAAGGTCTCTAGGAATAACGTGGTTCCTTACGTACCTTATGAGAAAGGTGAGGTGGTTAGCATATCGCGCGAGATTCCGTGAGCAACGCTCGTGTCGACGAATCAACCTTAGGGCTGTGCGCCCATATTTCAGGTCAATATTATGAAAGGTGTTTGTCATCGTGGTTTAAAATGATAGATGAGTTAATCGTTTGTCTCACGATTGAGTCACAAAGATGTGGATCGCAACGTTTCGACCGCTATACTGCTAGTCTTCATCAGGCGATGGTGTCGACTGATTGCGTGACAGTATAAGTAGCACCTTGGTTTGTGTTGATTGGTGCATTTCGATCCTCTCCTAGGCTGTTGTTGATTGGAGGATTTCGATCCTGGTTTATAAAAGGTTTTCGAAATGAAGGGCACAATCTAAGACTATTTGTTCTACATCAGTTATCATGCCAAAAACATACAATGTACTGTAGTACTGTCCCATATTTATGTTGTCACCAAAAGGGTTGAATTTAGACATTTGAAAAAGTCTTTCCTCTTATTCAATATGGCGCGGGACGAAGGACTTTTCATACATGATTGCCGCCAATTTCGACCGAAAAACAGGTCGCTACGCTTAGACCAATCAGAGTAGATCCTTGAGACCCTCGGGGATAACGTTGTCATTCAAAAGTAATTATGAGCTACGGAACATGACTTGCAGTTGAAATTCCAACATGGGATAGATTGCGAAAGCGATAACTGAAGCTTTTCTTCCAAATGCAAGTCACACCGCTCGCCATTTTGGCACCCTTCAAGCAGGACAAGTCGACCTCCTATGCCTTTGTCGCTCGCTCAGCCGCTTCGCAGCCTAAAAAGCTTGCTCCTATCGTCTTTTCTACTGTGAGACTCTAGAGGTCGACTTGTGGCAAGTCTAGGTTGAATTGGATGAATTGACTTATGAAATTTTGCTTAAAACTCAAGAAACAAAGCCCAGATGTGCGGTTGATTTTTTTTATTTGGCAAAAAGAGAATGAAAGAAATCTTCCATGTGTTGATTCAGGTTTTAGGAGTACAGACTGTAAATCATATTGACCTTCCATGGAATTCGAGCCCTCAAAGCACAAAAATAACCATTAAACTACATTTCTGAGACGTTGGCCTTGGCTTATAATTATCTAGAGCATAATTATTCGGAGAACTTTCGTCATCACTTGTGCTCGTTTTACAATTACCCCCCTCAAATGAGTAATGAGTGGTACATGTACAGAGTATAATATTGTTATTACAAAATAACTTCTAATGTGAAAAGAGAAAAACTCAGATTACAGCTGCAATATTCTGTACTGAGTATATTATGTTGTTACTTAACTTATACTCCATTCTCTAACTGAAATGTTCTGCCCTTGTACATTAGGTGTCCTTGTAGCCACTGGTGATGTTGTCACTCAGCAGCTTGTTGAACACAAAGGAACTGACCATGATTTTGTCCGAACTGCTCGTATGGGTGTGGTGGGCTTGATTATTGCTCCTGTGCTTAGAACATGGTACCTATCCCTTGACAGGATTGTGCCTGGTGCAGCTAAAACTGCGGGCTTCAAAAAGATGCTCTTAGATCAAAGCCTCTTTGCTCCTGTTATGATATGCTTCTTTTTTGGCGTCATGGAGACACTCGCTGGGAAAAGGCCGGATGAAATTAAGAAGATGCTTCAGGAACGCTACGTGGAGACTTTGATTACAAACTACAAGACATGGCCTCTGACACAAACTCTTAACTTTACTTTCGTTCCAATTCAGCACCGCGTCGCTGTTGTCCAGTTAGTGGCAATATTTTGGAATGCGTATTTGTCTTGGATGGCTAATAAGCCAGTGTCTGAGGACTTGATTCAGAAACCTTTGAGCTAAAATTGCCTCAACTTTGCTCAGTCAGTCAACCCTTGATTGACTTTTCTATCATGGAGAATCACGAAAAAATAAGCCATGATGTACAGAAATGTACCATAACGTACAGTGCCGTTTACTGCTCATTTAACCCTTTGTTTAGGTAAGGCTATTTACGTGGAGGGCGGAAGATCCTAGAACTGGAAAGATCCTAGAAAGCGGATTATTCTAGCGCCATGTTTTCTGTATTCAGTCTACATGCAAAAGGTTGTACTTGGTGTTACTGCTTGGATCAAGGTCTTCCACTTAAATCCTAGCTGAGAGATAGGAAGACCCTAGCACAAAGTAAACTACATGTACACATGTACCTTCACTTGGAAGTTCCTTTACTAGGGACAAGGAAAACAAACATGGTGGTGGTAGGGCATTCAGCTTCTAAAGGGCAACAATTTTGTCTTTCTTTTCTCCCCATGTGGTAAGCACCCTGACCAAAATTTCTGCTTGTAAACCAAAAAAAAAAAAAAACAAACAAAAAAAAAAAAAAAAACAGTTGTTTCGCCACTGAGGACCTTTCTACTCTTAGGATCTTCCTTCCTTCATGTAAACAGTCCCCAACTTTGCAGTTTCATTATCTGAGAAGATTTCCAAGCAGACCTCCAGCAGTGCCTTTCCGGATACAATGTAGACTTTACTCCGCTTGCTTTGACTAATTAGAAAAGGACTGTTAATGTAGCCAGTAACCTGAAGTATCCCTTTAAGGATGGTGCATACTAATACTGAAGTATTTTTGCATGGTTTATGACTATGCAAGAAAAGCAGATCTTAGCAAGAGCTATTAGAATCCAAAAGGAAAATAGGGGGTAACCACACATTCAGTTAGGGATAATTAAGCAACATTTATTCTAAAAAGCTGTAAAATACAAAGCAATGTCTGGCAGTTTTCTTCCAAATTAAAGCTTTATTATCTAAAAATGCATGATTACCCCCAATTTTCTTTTTAGATACCAAGAGCACTTGCCGAGTTCTGCTTTCTTCACCTAGTTTTAAACCGCCCAAAAATATCCCTGTATTAGTAGGCAGCACCCTTGGAAATCCGAGTATCTCCAGACGTGCAGAACATATGCGCAGTAGCAAAACTAGGCACATCTATAAGTCCCATGATCAATATACATGTACTTATTCTTTTCACTATCCTCTACCATTTTCTTATGTAGCAGACTTGGTTACCAATTAACACGCAACTCACAGGTACGACCTTTAAAAGAGTCGCATAAAGTTGCATTTTTATTTTTGGTGGATGTCAATCAAAGGGAAGCCATTGACAAGATCCAAGAACAAGAAACTAAGACTTCTACTTTGCTAAGAATAGGTAAAACTTTATTTAAATTGATTTCCTAGCTAGATCAAAAGAAAAGAAAAGGCATTTTTGAATTTCACTGCATGTGATCATTTTCTAACTCACGATCGATAGCATGCATTGTTGGTTTTGCAAGATTCTGATTGTTTTCATTCAAAAATACAATGTCCTGAAAATGATGCCCTATCTTTTAGATAAAATGGCTTGGAAATCAACGTTGATAAAGTTTACCATCTGTCAGCAGATAAAATTGTCAATTTCTTGGTTCTGTTGCCTTGTAATCTTATCAGAATTTAAATGATTGGCATACAGCAAAAAAAAACTTAGTTTACCCAACTCTTTTGAAGGCGATACATTGTACATTGATGTAGGTTGCATGTTATTGGTAACAGCTGTAAGAAGTTTAATCTACACTGTATGCTTATCATTTGTCTTTATTCTTGTTCTCCATATATTTGATTGAAAGGGGAAGTGTCAAGGGTTTTTGTTTTTAACTTTAACTTTTCTTTTGAAAATGGAGTATTAAGACCTTCACTTAGCTACAAAATAATTATAGAACAATGAGAGGAGAGAAATCAACTCAATTCTTGAAAGGAACAGCCAACTTTTTTAGTGCATTTTGCAAGGAAAAGTGCGAGAACTTGAAAAACGTTAGCCTAACATCTTTCAGGTTTCAATCCATTCCGACCTACTCTGTCTCTGGCCACAGGCACTAATCAAGAGTTTTCTTGCACTGGGATAATAATTTGTAACAAA
Source organism: Pavona decussata (assembly GCF_977016875.1). Taxonomy (NCBI): domain Eukaryota; kingdom Metazoa; phylum Cnidaria; class Anthozoa; order Scleractinia; family Agariciidae; genus Pavona; species Pavona decussata. Next base: position 1,862,463 of record NW_028145698.1, read on the forward strand.
CCTAGACAATTATTGTTATTATGTTTTTTGTTTTGTTTCTGTTGACAGACAAACATTTTTGGGTTTTTAAATGACATCAAATGTGGATAATAATTCCCCTTTAACAGTGATGTTGTATGAAGAATAGTCCAGTTTTGAATTCATCAAGACCGCTGGATAAAGAGACAAAATACACATTTATACAGGGTTAGCCTCAACCTGAAGCAAAATATTCACAAATGTTAGCAGGAAAGTGCTGAATCCTAAAATGAATAAAAAATACACAGAGTTGCGAAAAGTTCCTCTTCTCACTGGTATTTGTAAATATTTTACTTCAGATTGAGGCTAACCCTGTATAAATGCATCTCTTGTCTTTTTATCCAACGGTCTTGGTGAATTCCAAACCGGACTATTGGACATCTGTCACCATGGAGTATTTTGTCCTTAATGTTTTGTGTGGATACTACCTGTATTGACAATGTTTTTTTTTTTATTTGATTGATCAAAATTGGTTGTTGTTCTTGTATAAAATTTGACAAAATTAAGGACGGTGCCTACTATTGTTACTGTGCATATGTTCTGCGCATCTCGATATACTCGGGTTCCCTATGGGTGGTGCCTGCTAATAAAGGAATATTTTTGCGCGGTTTAAAACTATGCGGAGAAAGCAGAACTTAGCAAACGCTTTTGGTATCTCGAAAGAAAATTGGGGGTAACCATGCATTTTTCAGAGATAATTAAGCTTCAATTTAGGAAAAAATCCCATACATTGCTTCATATTTTGGCGCTTTTTAGAGATATTTTTGCTTAATTATCTCTGAAAAATGTGTGGCTACCACCAATTTTCTTTTTGGATTCCAATAGGCCTTCCTAAGATCTGCTTTTCCCGCAAAATCATAAACCGCACAAAAATACTTCGATATTAGTAGGCACCGTCCTTAAAAAAACATTAATTTTGTTTTTCATGTTTGAGGCTAGCCTCCCTCGCCACCGTTCTGTCTTGTCACGCAACTCTCTTCCCCAAATGAGCATTGCGTGACGAGACAATGGCTGCGAGGGAGACTAGTTTGAGGCTTATAAAAGCATCAAATTTTACTTTCCATTGGGTACAATACCAAGCAAGATGGGAGACTGGGGATAGTTAGGCTGTAACGTCAATACATGAATGCTTAGTCTCGTGGGTTATCTCTATTTTTCTGTTGTTTCATTCATTCCACAATCCCATTCATATTTTCATCCACGCAGGTTTTCTACCTCTGCACTCAAACAACATTGAGGAATAGAGAAATTGCGATACTAGCATTTCAGTATTGACAACACAGCCCTACTATGCCCAGTCTCCTGTCTTACACAGTATTGTTTCCAACCGGAAGTGAAATTTGACACCTTTATATGCCTCAAACGAGGGAAAGAAAAATTGAGGAGATTTTATTCCCGAATGCAATAATTGGGTAACCGCTAGACGTCATGGAATCCAAAATGGCGGCGCGCAGGAGAAATGAAAATGAAAATAGGCGACCAGTAAAATCTATATTTTTGTAGCTCTGAAATTTATGTACTATTTCCAACAATTTAATGTCAATTTGTTTCAAAATTGGAGGTTCCCTTTAACATAAACCAAAGCAAGCAACCTGTGCTGATATGATCAACAAAGGTAAAAAAATATGTTACTTTACTGAAAACATATACAGGTAGCGGGTAACTGAGAAGGAATATATTTGAGTGGCGTTGAGATAGTTCTATTAACATCACACGTGCAAAGGGCAGGGGTTTTTTGTTTTCATTCGACAACCGTAATGAAAGTGCTGACAGAGGCAACATGATTTGAATTTTGTTTACAAGGTTTTCTATTTCAACAGTAGAAGGACAAGATGATGTTTACCCTTTTAAGCCCTAACAGTGATTAGCATCAAATTTCTCCTTGTAATATCAATGCTTATTGAACCCCTAAGGTTATGAGGATTAAGGATATGACCACCCAAGGTGAATTTTCTTGATATTTTAATGACTTCTCCCTAGTACTTTTATAGAAAGTGTATGGGGAAAAGATAGGAGAATTTCTTCTTTGATATTTGGGGTTAAAGGGTTAACATCGAAAAATAGTAATTATATAATCACCCACAAGGCTACCTGTATTTTTATATTCATAAAAATATTTAAAGTAATATAATATATTTTTAATTACTATCGTGAATTTAAGAAAATTTTCTAAAAACACATCGGAGACGTATATGTTAGCAATATGGAAAAAAAACTATCGCACAATAATGGCCACATGTTAAATTAATTCTCAGAAATGTCATCACACAGTCAGTTGCAACTGAATCAAAATTAAATGCTATCATTGCATCATAAAAAGAATCATTCTTCGAAAAAAGTCAAAATTATCTTTTCATTAGAATTAAAAAAAGTGAACTTATAGGTAGCAAAAATTATAAATTATTTAGGTTTAAATAAGACAGTAAGCAAGACACAAGACTGCATCACATTTCAACAATAACATTCGAATAACTATATGCTTATTTTTAATCTTTCGACTGAAAAGAGTTAATCGTCACATATATCCACGTGTACAAAGAAGAAATTTAAAAGTCAATGTTTATTTTTAGGGTAGAACAAATGTATTAAAGATGAATATTTTCTTCATTCATCAATAAGGAACGACTTTTTTATTTGAATACAAAACCAAGCAAATGTCCGCTTTTTGTAGTTAAGTTATGCGAAAAATTTAACAGCTGCTTCTCTTCAGGGGAATAAAGAAGAAACTGGTTCAGTTTTTTTGGTCATTCTTTTCTAAAATTGACATAAATTACTAGTTTTTAAGCAAACTCTTTGTTAAATTGAGAATTAAAAGCAAAAAATCTACCGCGAAAGTCAAGTGAACATTTTTTGCAATTTGTTATCACAAACCACAGCTGGACAGGGCTGTACTTTCTAAGTGCGTTCGGTGTTGCCCACGCTTGTAAACCTGAGGAACAACTTCTTGCAGAGAGAATCGATTGTTATCAGTCATTCAGGTAAGGGAAATTATAGTTGTTGTTCTCTTTGTGTATTAACTGTCCAAATTGACTGTTCAATTAATATTTAGCTAACACATCCAGCTACTGACGCAAATAGAAGTGAAACTTTGGCGCGAAGAAATAAACACAACACTACGCACTTTGATTATTTCACAATAAACACAAATGAATATCGTGTGAGCTGATCTTAAACTTCATCAACAAAACGTACCCATTGGTTTGAGCTATTAGTGAGAGTGAACCGCTTTCTAGTACTTTTGTCGCAAAAATACACTGTAGAAAATAGCCCAGATGACTATTTTGCATAGCATAATTATTGCTAAAAGATACCCAAAAGTTATGAGCTTATATCACAGGAAAAAGAGTATTACGAGAACTGATAATAACGGATGCACTTCACCAGAAAACAATTACAATTTGCTCTTCACAAACAAGTTTTTCCTTTTGAAAATAAACTTAGCATCGCAAGATGCGAAATGGCTCAAATGTTTCCTCGAAAAAAAAATTTAAACTTAGTTTTTGTTTAGTTATCCTTTTTACGACGTAGAAAAGCTCTTGTAAATGATCATTCCACATTTTACTGGTTAACTGTTTTCAGTATTTCAGTTGTAGCCATCATAATATGAAAAGCCGGATCAGTGTGTGAGTTCATGTTAACTAACTCATAAATTTGTCTAAGGCTCTGTAAGTGTTGTTATAGCGGAATTGCATATCCGGTGTAAAATCTGATTATAAAAATGTCCGAGTAACCAGATGCCGTTTTCTTTATTTACTTCAGCAATGACTTGAAAGAGGGCTTCGTTTAATTCTTTTGCAATACTTTAGGTCATCTGATATTTTGGAAAACAATTATTATGAATGTTCCACGAATGTTTATTGCCAAAGATAATTAACATCAATTTTCTTCTTAGTATTTACTGCTTTGCGAAGCACACAATTAACAATTGAACTTGTAATTATGGACTTCGTCAATTCACCAGAGCGTTTTAGTAAATGCTGCTTAAAGTAACATCCAGTAAGGGTTTAAGTTCGGTAGGGTGAATACTTGTTTCCCGTTATCTTACGTTAGTTTAGGGGATTTATGCAACCTGATTGGCTGTGCGAGTGGTCCAGCTTTTAGTTATCTGGAATGATTCTACCAGAAGTCTCTACCAAAGCGAATAATTATCTCATTGAACACACATTATAAATTCTATTTGAACTGAGACAAATGAAAACTTACAGTGAAAAAAATCTTTTTTTCAAAAAGTATACCTATATTTTATATGTGAAAGAAATTATACATAAGCCAAGATAAATATGGTAATGACAGGATTCATGTCACTCGAACAATCAAGCATACCATTATTCTTTCAGATAACTCTTTAACCAAAACTCACCTGTTCCTTTGCATCTTCTTTAAAACACTGAACCTTTTAAAAATTTAAACGAAAATGTCAGAAAAGGTATCCTTAAAAGTGCTGCTATGGAAAAGATTCAAAATTGAGTTGTTAAAAAATGTGAAATATAAATTATCCTACACATCTTACAGCAAGCACATGGCCAATCAATTGACAAAAGCAGCTGTAAATCTATTGAAAAATATAAGCAGGTCAACATTGCGTCATCAAACTTTGTCATCGCCAGAAAAAAAACTTGCTTAGCACACAGTAGCTGTCAGTTAAACTGTTATCCTCCCAGGGTTATAAATATTAAGAAAACAACTGGCTTTCCTCAGTTTGGCGCGTAAGACTTAACTTTATGTATTTTATAGTTAATTGCTTACTAGTGAATGAATGCGTTTTACGCGGTAATAATCTATCAATTCTTGTGATAATTACCGGCTATTATATAACCTTGTTTTTGGTGGCGGCGTAAGCAAAAGTTTAATGTTAGCAATAGTTGAGATGTTGATTATTCGTATTATGTTGTTTGGTTAACACCCTGACAATAGTTGGCGTCTTGGGATGTACTATAGTGAGATATTATATAACTGTCAAGTTTTATTTTGCCAGAGATATTGGTGAAAAAAGCTGGAACAAACAAAATCACCCCGTAGAAATTTATTTATTATTCACTTGAAAACGCTCTTACAGATTTTTTTCTAATTTTGCCAACAAGTTTTCTAGATTGAGTAGTTTAAATCCCTAAAGTTTCGTCATAAAGTGTCTGACTAGATTTCGAGATAATCGACAATGTTTAAAATGAGAGGCTATGCGCTTCCGTTGCTATGGTAATAGCTGTTGCTTGGAAACCGATGAGAAAATTAACGTTGATCATATGTTGAAATGATGATGTAGTATGAAGGAGATCGAAGTTTATCATGTATGCGAGATTGTAATTTCAAAACTTCCACCCTAAGTCCAAAAAAACTGCCTCGAGCCTCCTTAACGTATTCTTTTTTATACTATTTTGAGCCTAATTTGTTATGATATGCCTTATGTTATGCTTTCTGCCAGGAGAACTGAAGGATATACCATTGACATTTCGTACAAAATTTCCCTCTATTTTGTAAGGCTCACTGCGACTTTCCAGGAAATAATTATTTTCATATTAATGACGTTACGTTAATCTTTTGTCGTCATCTTTCCAAACACGAGCACGTTACCTTGAAGAGCACATGATGGCCCTCTACTTATAACAATAATCTCACATTAGGTCGTCTTAGGTTTTCTTGTATTTCTATTCCGCAGCATGATATCTATTTTATGATTCATTTTAACTTAAAAATAACCAAGGTTATCAACGAAACTTTGGTATCTTCAATTACGAAAAGGCAATAATAACGCTCAATGCGAGGAGAAACTTAAAGCAAGATGTTCTACCTCAGCCGAGTATCAACCGTTGTTTTCCTGTCATACGATATAAACAGGCAATAAAAATAAATTACTTCAGATCGTCACTTGAGATTAGTGAGTTAAATTAATTAACAGATTTGTCTTTGGCAAGATAAGGCAGTAGTGAATCTAGGGCAGTATTTTTAATAACTCGCTTTATTTAAGCAATTGATCCTGTTTACCCGTAGGAGTCATTACTGCAGTAAAGATCAGTAATTTCAGCAATCGCGATGGTGTATAAACACTTCTCCAGCATGGCAATGCTAACCTTGCTATTTGTGCTGTTTTGGAACGAGAACAGCGTTCTCGCCAGCCAAGGTAAGTTTACTTTATGTTTCTTTTCTTTGCTCCAGTTTTATTATACACGTACAATCGTAGTATTACAGGCCTTATATATCGCCATGTAGTATGTAAAATGTACTCAATTATCACTTCTGGTAGGCTGCACAGTATGTATTAATGTCATAATTTTCTGTTCAGTAATTGTATCTGCTTGTTTGTGTAGAACTGCGCGCTTGACATTGATTAAATTATTTTGTCTTTAACAGAATGTGGTTCAGTGGTAAACAACTCGCTTTCAAGTCCTGTATATTCAATATACTACCCGGGATATATGGACTGCAGTTATTCTGTTCCAATTCCAGACGGCATGGCGCTGTTAATCAACTTTGACGAGTTTGACTTGTTGTGGCTTGGAGAATGTCGGTAAGTTAATTTGACTCTATCATTGTAGTGGTAAGTGAAATGGCTCTTTTTTTTTTTTTTTTTTTTTTTGCTTTTTAGGATCAGGGAAGGGGTTTCGCCCACCCCTCCATAACTTCGCTACTATAAAAGCTATGACAAATAGACTTGGGGGATTGATAGTACATTAAAAAACGTTTCCTTTGACGTCCACAACAGGAAGTGAAGTCATCATATCACGTGGTAATGGCATCATGATCGCCAAATGGCAACCATCTTGGATCCGCCATTTTGGATTTCTGGATTTCCTGAAAACTTCAGGAAAGCACTGGAATTAAGCTAAAAGTAATCAACACGATCAAAGGAGCACTAATATGAGCTAAAAAACACCCAATTTACAATAAGAAAAGTAATTTTCTTCATTTTGACGGCCGGTCATTTCACTGCTTACCATGATAACATCAAAGTCAATGAACACTAAACGACCGCACAAAATTTTTCCCAGATAAACTTCTGAAAAGTTGCTGAAGTTTGATAGCGTTTACGCAAATGTTGAAAAAAAAATAGCCAGGTTCAAAGTCCTCGTGGGCAGAATCCGAATGATTATCTAGACTTTGACGTGCAGACGGAAGGAATGGATAACGCGTGTATGTTTAGGGAACTAATGAAGTAGGTTAAGTAACATAAGTAACAAGGAAAATTAACTGAATGTTTTAATATTCAGTAAATTAAAATTGCTACAGACAGAGGGCTCTTAATTTCTCTTTACCAAGAGCAAAACTACTCGCCCCCGATTGGCTGTGCTCTTCCTTTCTATTTTTGGTTTCTTTATTTTGTGCCCAACAACTACGACTACGACTACGACTACGAGTTTGATTTTAAAGTCAACGATAAGCCAAGTTATTTGTGCAAAAAATGCATGCAAATCAAATGCTTATATAGCTTGGAAGGAAATGAATAAAGGTGAATTTTCGAGTCTTAATATAGAAACAAAAAAATATTATCTGTGTTAAAAGCTAAAAACTTCGATCGTTTAGACCCTTAGCGGATTTGTTTGGTTGCCAAAACAAATCATTCAAGGTGACCAAGGGATTTCACCTCGTTATGGCTTCTTTCAACGAACGATAACAGAGAAAAACAATGCTCTTTAAATGGGTGTCAAGGACCAGGTCAAACTCAGTGGAAGTAATTACTATTCAATTTCTTGCTTCGGACGCACCGTTTGCTATTTTTAACAATGTTTTGTCATGTGTTGGGATAAAGCTTTATAGCGCTGGTGAATCAGTTAATTTGTGACTAACATTTAGTTTAATGAAATAAGGCCGTGTCTTTCTTTACATGTTTATAACGATCATTTTTCTTGTCTTGTGCGCTAAGAAAGAGGTGAATTGTTTGTTTGGTTGTTTGTTTTTCGTACGGATGAGCGGTTTTACTCCAGGGCTGAGTGTTTCATGAAGTGCCTTGAACAGCTCAATGGTTTTAAAAATTTTTGTCTTGTAATCGCAATGAACCGTCGTAGAATTAAGCATTACTCTTAATTCTACTCGGCCTTGAGCAATTAAATATACCTATTTTCCCCTAATTCGCAGGTTGTTGACGTTTATGTTTTCCTATAAACGACATTTCAATTAGTGAGACGTATAAATCGTTCGGCTTGAAAGCAGATTAGATGTAAAAGGTGTTGAACACATTTTCTCTCAAACAAGTACTGAAACATAAAAACAGAACAAAACAAAAGCTATGTTAGAAAGACACTTTAATAAGTTATTTGTCGTTTCTGAGGAAGTAAAATACATTTAAAATTTGTCAGTTATAAAAACAACTTAGGGAGGGCATTCTTGGGGAAACCATTACAAAGATGTTTTCTAAGAACTATTTTAATACAAAACCCTTAATGCTAACTTGGGAAAGCTGCAAAAATACCGCATTTGATCAACTGGCAGTGTGTATATTGTAAAAGAGACTTCTAATTTAAGAGAACTTTACGGCATTAAATGTTTATTTATTTAGTTCGATTTGAATAGATTTGGATTTTATCAAGGGGAGACTGTTTATTTAGTATGCCAGAAAAGTTAAGCGCCACATTTTAATGAATAACATTTAAATTGAACGTATCGTCATATCTCATCCAGAAAAATTAGGGGATAATTTAGTGAATTTGCACGATGGTGTTATTTCTCTGTCCAGTCCCATTCAAGGGGTATTAAAGACTCCTTTTTCTTCGCTGATTTTCTGTTTAAGACAGCATTGAAAAAAAACAAAACAAAACAAAACAAGGTACCAGTTGTTAGACATTTTTTTTTTCTTTAAGGAACGCGTCTCATATTGCAGTTATCCGAGTAGAAGAAGCCTGACTCAGGATTGCTTAATTGTCGGTTGGAAAACGGAAAAATGGCAAGCAAGGAAAAGCACACTTGGGTGAAAACTGTGGGCAATTAAAAAGGGTACCAGCAAATCCTTATTACTTAACGTGTGAAGATGTCACCGAAAACGAAAAAGATAAAACGTGTTTCATTAGGCTCACAAAGAAAGATTGGACTGTCTCTAGACGAAGTGATCTATCGGCCACAGCAAATAAATTTTTTCCAATACCGCCACATTACTATTCGTAATTAGAAAAATTATTTTCCTTGCAGTTATGAGTATCTGAAAATTACTAATGAGAAGAAAGAGTCTTTCGGCGTGTACTGTGGGGAGATGACTGGAAAGTCTGTTTCTGTATCTGGAGACCAAGCAATAATAACATTCTTCTCATATGGTTATTATGCAAGAAGAAGATTTCGGTTATCCTTCACCACTGGTTCACCAGGTAAGAACATATTAGCTGAAGACATCGCAGACATTTAAATTATAACAAATAATAATAAATAAAACAGCAGGTACTTACTTAAACTTGTTTCAAAGATCATGTTATCATTTGTAACTTTACAACATCACAAAGTAGCATGGGAAATTCCGTCTAAGAAACAGCTGAGAAGCTGCTTCAGCACTTGCGGACAATTAACGCGAAATTTAAGGGGCTAGACAAAAATGCACTCCTAAGAACTTTGCGACCACCAGACTTTTGCCCAGTGCCATGGAAATCTTTATGGGCTATTGTTTATTTGACCTACTGTATCTAGTTGCTACATCTAGATTACTTTTTATTTTCAAAGACCACTTCCTTCCTTACTCAATCGTCTTTCAATTTATTGTCACTGCTACGCCATCAATGAAGACTCTTTGCACTGATAAATGATTTTATTATGCTTGTTTTAGTCTCACCAAAGGTGGTGTCGCCAGCACCTGTTGTGCGATTGCATCCACACGTCGCACTCGTGTGTACAGCTAACGGAACTCTTCCCATATACATGGCAGTGATAAGAAACTCAACAATTCTGGTAAATGCAACAAACACTGCACGCATCCGGATAAAGGAGGAGGGAAACTTCACATGCCGAGCAAGAAGCAAATATGGAAACGACGAGAGGAAGTTCATAGTAGTTCTTGACGGTGAGTCATTCATATTAACTTCTCTTACTGATCTAGCATTTTTTTTAAACGTTTTACAGGAGTGTTCCTGCTAAGTGAATAATACAATTTAGCTGCATTTCAAGCTTCATTTCTGTGCCGCATTTTGTTATCTTTTGTTAAGTTCAAGTTTCAATCCCTTGGTCTTTCGTCGCTTTTGAGTGTATGGGAGACCTTGTTAACTGATTTAGTGTTCACAGGCATAAAAAAATGTATAAACAATAGCCTCCATTTGGCGCGAAAATATGCTCAGATATTTGTCCGCGGACATTATCTGTTCCGAGAAGCGAACAGTTTTCCGAGAGCGAAGCTCGAGGAAAACTGTGAGCTTCGAGGAGCAGATAATGTCCAAGGACAAATATCTGAGCATATTTTTAAAGTCAAATGGAGGCTATTGTGTTTATTATCCTTCAAATATTTTTCGCAACATGCGGGAATCTCACGGGAATCGGCAGGATCTGCCATTCTGTCATATGTCAATCACGTCAAAGTTTGTCAGTTGGCTTCCAAAATCTCCACGTCAGATTTCACTTCAGGTCGAAAGCGTTTGTTTGGGGAAAAGGTAAAAAATTTTAAAGGAAAGTAAACTTGTTTAATTCCGTGAAAGACAAAAGCAAGATACAAGTGGCGGATAAGGTTACAGGGAATCAAACTACCTCTCGAGAACAAGCTAAAGATCACTGAAAGCGAAAAACTGTAAAGTATCGCATTCCGTAAAAAGTGTAAACTGCCGTCAAAGAAACAGCCGGAGCTTTGCCGTTCTCTTCCTTTATCTCGTGTTCAATTGCAGCAGCACTTTATATCGAAAATACAATTGTGGAATTTGCTAGCCGAAAACGACCTGTGAAGAAATCGAAGCTGAACCTGTAGTCGAATACGACGCCACCGGTTGTTTTTGCTGGATTCCATCAAAGCGCTTTCTTTGCTAACTTGACATTGAATGGAGCCAGCAACGAAGTCGCTCACAATCACTGTGGATTAAACTTGTTGCTCGAGAGTAGGACAAGCTGCTTCTCTTCGTAGAGAATTTCGACATCTTGGGGTATCATGGCTGGTTTTTGTTTCGTGGACGAGATTTTATGTTCGCGAGCGATCTCGACCAGGTGAGCATTGACAGCATCATTTACCGGCTTGAACTCTGTCAGTAATGGTCCTGAAATTTATGTTTTCGTTATTTAAATTCCTTATATCCAGGCCAGCACGAATTGCTCTCATTGAATTACAACTGTAATATTTGCCGTCGTGTGAGCGAGCTTCGAGCTTATTAATTAAACTCGTTTAATAGCTTGTTGATGGCTTTCTCATTTCGCCAGACTGAAAGAAAACCATAAATACTCTTAAATGAGATGGGCTAAAACTTTTCGCCTTTCATATTTTTCAGTTTTACCACATTTTTAATTCAAGGACTGTTAAACAGAGTTCAGACCAAGAAATATAAATTATATAAATTATATCTATCCCAGAGGTCTGCGCATTACATCGACTTGGCATTTGCGCAAAGGACTTCATTCTGGACAAGATGGCGGGAAATGAGGAATTTGCTTGTTCTTCTTGTTTCGAAACAACTGAATATACTTGTCTGAGATGTGAAAGATTAAAAAAAAAAAGAATCTATTCTTGATGTGCACACGCAGTTCAAACCGCCAGAAACTTTCCAATACAGGCTTTATCAAAGGCGAAGCGTCAAGATTTCTCAGAACAAAATCTTCAAAAACAACATTTGAAGAAAACATTACTCTATTCAAACAGAGATTATGCAACAGAGGTTATCTCGATAACCTCATAATAAAACTCTTTCAGAAGTCAGCCTCCGCGAAAGAATGTCGGCACTACAAAACAAACTAAAAACCCGCAAAAACATTTTGAGGTTTGTTATGGAATATCGCCCTTCTGTGCCTAACCTAAAACAATTCAGATGAGTAAATACAGGAGCCATAATCAGGGATGGAGACCGTAAGCGTGGGGTTCACGCATCCCCATGAGTTGTACCAAAAAAAATCTATTTTTAGAAAAAATTGTTCCCCCCCCCCCCCCCCCCCCCTTCACGACATAAACCCGCGTGAATACACGCAAAATTTGCGTGGGGCTACTACCTTATATGTGACACGGAAAGCAGCTGAGAAAAAAATTCACTAAAGATAAAAAAGTCCTTACGTGTCTGAGTACATGTCCGTACAGTGTAAGCTTTTTACATTCATTCAACTGTAGCAACGCACGCAGCGCCACCGTTTTGGCGCCTTTTTGACTATACTGTGAGAGTCATGTGATCAATAGGCCGCTTATTCGAACTTTTCCCGTCTTCTTTCAATTGTTACCTTTTCTTTGTGAGAGTCTAATTCCTTAAATGTGGGCACTGAGGAGATATTCCCTGGCAGAATTTTAAAATTTGGACGCCATTTTGAACGGGTAGAAAACAATTTCAATTTCTCCACGCGCGATCCTGGCCGTTAACACGCGTGCGCGCACGCGCAAATGGCGTAATTTTTTTCTAAAAATAGATTTTTTGGTGCAACACATGGGGACAGGCCCACAAGTCAAAATGGCATCTCGTTACGGTCTCCATCCCTGATTATGGCTCCTGGTAAATGACACTTGATAGAAAATCTGCCTCTGCTAAGGGAGATCTACAAAGACCATTCCTTACTTTCGGACAGAAAAAGGGAGATCTTTGAAAGCCGTACTCGTAAGAGCAAATTAGCTTTGAAGGTCATATTCTTCCTATCTCGACCAGTAGGAGCCGTGTTTGGCCTGTCTTTATTATTTTACCAAACAAGCTCTTCCATGTCAGAATTCATCTTTCCCGCCATTTTGAATCTTGTTTAGCGTTAATTAAGTTCGACTTCAGTTAGGTTCGACGTCTGAATCAACTGCCGAACTTAATTATTTGGGTCGACCTTAATAGGTATTAGGTTCGGCTCATGTAAAGTTCGACGTATGAACCGGGCCTTAAATAACTCCGAAAATTGCGTCGTTATTTCTAATTTTGTCTTTTTAGTTTCCAGCTAATATCGTCTTTCCTCGAATAGTCAGAATAATATTTGTTTTAAAAGGTATCGTCCTCATGAAAGAAATCCGAATTTATCGGACCATGCCGAGATGCGCAGAACGTATGTGCAGTAGCCCAAGGCAGCCATGTCCTTGTAGCAATTGACACATAAATGGATAAGGAAGGGTATTGCCACTCCAAAATTGAGAAAACCTTAGATTTAGCTAATCCTGGTATTCTGTCTTTTGGAACGGAAATGAGATTACGGTAATGAACGCCTACTCGAACAATTTTACTTTTTTGGAGAAAACCATTAAATTATGTATAGTTTTGCTCCTGAAGAGAAAGTGGCCTATGTTGGAAACTGTGTTGGTGTATTATCCTTTACAAATATCACTAGAAAAGTACGCGTTTATAACAGTAACTTTCATGTATGAAAATATATCAACTAACTTGAGAGCCATAATGTTTTAACATTCAGAGAGATTTTCAGGTAGTGATATTTGTGTTCGTGGTGACCTGGACGATACTCGGTGTAAAAACCTAAAAGTCACTTGTAAGTCTTACAGGATTTTTTAAAAAAAAAGGCAAACAAAAGGTATGAAATCTGGTACAACAATTGTTTGTGAGACAAAAAGCTAGAAAAAAAAAACGTATCGAGGCTTAATTGAGGCCTTAAGCTACCGTTAGGATAAAACGTTATTAAAAATCCAAGCTTTCGCCGATCGACGGCATCATCAAGGTTAACAGAAAATATTCCGTGTAGAGCTTATATACAAATAAATGTGACGTAAAATTTATGAAAGGTGTAAAATACGTGAAATGTACGAGAAGTATAAAATGCAAATATGGATAAAATAAATGATAAAACGATTTAATGAGCGAGTGCCACCGATGCATAAAATAGTCATTAAAACAAAAGGTACCGCGAATTCGTTGCATTCCTCTCGGGAGTTGAGGGAAGGTTTGTACTTTTTTATGTAAAATGCTTAAAATAGGCGTCGATTTGAGGGATCGTTTTCCTGCACAATGATCTTGATTTCAATGTTTTTATAGTCTTCATTTTGCATGCAGAGATGTGTTTCTTCACGGAGGAATTTCCGTTATTTAGATGTTCCCTTATGCGATCGTGGATAAAACGTGTGGTGCTACCTATGTATTGTTGATAGCAGTTGTTACACGTGATTTGGTAGATGGTGTTTGTTCGTAGAGACAGTTTGATGTCGGAAACGGGGTACTTGTCCCTGGTGCATATACGCTCCGTGGCCGGTTGTGGGAGAGAGCTCGTCTGAGGGTGTATGATCTGTGGGCAACACGTACCGGGATGTTCTCTTTTCGGAAAATGTTAGTGATCCTGTGGTTGAGCCGTTCTGAGATGTACGGAATTTTGAGATATGACCATTCTGTGTTGGTAGGTCGAGAGTCTGTTTGATGGCTCTAGGAGCACTTTATTTGGTCTATGCTGTTCTCTGGATATCCGTTCAGACGGAGAATGTCATCGAATATATATATATTGATGTTTTCTCTTCGATACGGAGTTCCGCTCATTGCAAAAGAAGTTGATCTTTTATTTCTTGGGTATTGCCTATGGATAGCTTTTATAGCTGTTATAGCTGTTATAGCTTATTGATAGCTGGTATAGCTGTTTTCTGTAAAATTTGAAAGAGCTTTTGCCATAATTGGATATGGTAGCTTTGAAATCGAGTAGTGACAGTGAGAGGCCATTCGGTGCTGTTTCCGGTTTCTCAATTTCAAACTTCAATTTGGGGTGTAGATTGTTCATTGTATGGTGGAACTGGTCTGCCTTATCTTCCCTGGTTGTCTGGAGATAAATGTCGTCAACATATCTCCTGTAGGGGCTAATCAGTAGGTGTAAAGAAAGGGCGATAGTTTCTTGTCTGTCCATGAATAGGATGGCCAGAATGCCTGAAAAGCTAGAACCCATAGGCTGACCATCTTTTTGGCGGAAAATTAGATCTTTAAAGGAGAAGTACATTTTGTTTAGCGTGACTGTGAGAAGATCTGTTATGTCTTGTTTAGAGAAGT
>NW_028145698.1:1885000-1917500 GCF_977016875.1 Pavona decussata
AAAACCTCTCTTATTTGATATGATTAATGATGGATGGACGGACGGCCGGACAGACAGACAGACAGAAAAACAGGGAGGCAGGCAGATTAGAGTGATCTACTATTTTTAGTTCACGGATTTTAAAAAGGACTGTCTTTTTTAACATATCAACAGCATCAACAAAACAATTACCTTGTGTGTCAATTTACGTGATTCATATATACATAAAGGAATAAAAAAGAATACACGTTAAATGCTACTCTTTGATATTTACTTTCCGTTGACCTCTTTCATCAGCATGCCCGGAGCCTTGTGTTTGTTCACCCTGGCAGTACGATCGCACCTTGATAAATGTTTCGTGTGTAGGGAAACAACTGACGTCTATTCCTGGACCATTACCAAGCGATACTGGATTCCTGTAAGAACGTCCGTCTATCAATAACATAAGCACAAAACAATCATGGGTGAAATTCGAACCGGAATAACACTTCCAGCGCACATCATTTGTTCGCATTTATCAATATTTGCTCAAATACAAAACTAGTAATTTCACTCCAGACGATTCGAATTCTATTCAGTTTCTTTTCCTAGTGGCTTAGGAAAACTACTCAAACCAGCTATCCCCTGGCTAAATGCAGCAGTGCTATCAGTTCTCATACATCTCATTATTTTTTGCGTCCTCTGACTGGACGGAACTTGGCACCTGGTAACAAAGAAAGAAAGAAAGGAAGAATTTTTAAAGAAATGTCATATGTATCAGTTAAAAACATTTTTGCTATAAAAAGGACATCGCTATTTCCGATGTTTTATTAATCTCACAATAGAATAAAACGAGCTTTTATCTGACGCATTTCAATGAACCAATCCATTGAAGCATAAGCTGGTTATTACTTTTTGCCTCCTTTTGCGATGTTGTCTATGAGCTTCAGTTTGATAATGCGTTCCATGCTCAACCTACTATGCTTAAATTCTGTTCCCAGTTCCATCAAAAGATTAATTAATTTTAGCTCTTACATTTTCATTGGAAAGACGGCTGATGATTCACCTTATTTCAGAATCCCAAGTTAAAGGGATTTTTTTTTAGAATTCATTTTACTTTGTCAACAAACGAGGCAAAAATGAAGAATAGAAAGTTTTTGGCACTCCTTTCTTTTTCTTTTCTTTCTTTTTGTTTTAATCTTTGATGTCTTAGTGGAAACGCATCAAAACATAATGATAAGGGCGTTTATGATCGACATAACGATGATTATGAGAAAAAAGATTATAATAATTATGGTAATTATGCCTGTGTCCTTTAAGCATTTAATAGGGAATGTCTACTAACACCGAGCGAGGGGTGGCACATGATAAAAAAAATGAAAGTCCTTCAATAATTGACTAAGGATACCCTATGGTAGTTCTAGCAACGTGGTGGTTTTGATTTCTTAAATCTTTTTTTAAACCCGGAAAAACTGAATGAAATCTTTTCGGGCCCACGTGTAAAGAAGACCACCCAAAATAGACGTATGCCATGCCTTCCCTCAACTTCGCTTTGTTTAATTCGCATTGATCAAAAACCTCCTTTTAAGTTTGGAAATGTGCAGTTGAAGAGTAACAAATCGTTTGAGGCCAATAATAGATGTCTGCTTTAGTTTTGAAGGTCATGGGGAAGGCACTGAAAATTACTAAGATTGGCCCCGTCGAAATTCTCAATTTGGCGCACTTTTTCAGGAGAGATTTTCCCTACCCGGTAAAACACCGGATCACTTGATATTTAGAATTCTTGATTGACGAAATGTCGTTCTAAGACCAGGTTTAAAATTAGTTTCGGGCTTTCTATCAGCGCTGAGAACTAACGCTCTCAAAATACCGATAATTGCAACATTAATCTGTCAACAAGTGTAAACAATAAGCATGTTTCTGTCAAATTCGCCGAAGACTTATTGTAATTTTTTTCTTGTTTCCCTCAATATTACGATGGAACATAAAACAGGAAGCTCATATTTAGCTCACCTTGAATAAGATGTTATCTAAGTATCAGTTTCTTGGCTTAACGTACCATACAAAGCCACCATAGCTCGAAGGGTTGATAATTGATCTCCTTATTGACCAATCAGGACTAGGCTAGCTGCTATCACATTCACGTCTCTTGACAAATGCCAATTGAAGGGGAAAAAATCCTTTGACGGTAACAAAATGCTGTCCGCTCAAAGGAAATATTAACAAAAATGTCTAATTTTTGAGTTCTGCACATTCATCTCAGAAACCGCCGAACTTTACAATCTTCCGCTTTCGACTGTTTTTGATATTTTTTCGGTCACGCAACGGCTTCCCTTACTGTCTTTACTTCGGAGTGATTGGTTTTCCTTACATAATGGCCAAAATGAAATAACTAAATACATAAATAAATAAATAAATAAATAAATCCAAACATTAGGACGTCTGAAACTAGTTTCTTTAAAGTTATTTGAACATGCAAACGTGACTGTTCACGTATTAAGCGGCTTTTGAATTTCACCGTGAACAGTGATGTTCATTCAGGTTCACGGTCATTGTGTGGGCGTGAATTGTTTATTCACCAAAGATAATTGATACAACTTAGAGCTTGAATGATGTTTTAACGAAAGGAAATTGAACAGAAACCGGTATAAGGTGATATAAGAAAACTTTTTGAGTTTCTCATCCAGAATGACGGTAGTTCTTTTCGCATTTATTGGATTTGCCAACATAAGTAACAGCTAACAAGATAAAAGATATACAGACAGATAAAGAGTTCCGTGATCACTATGATGATAACAGTACCTGAAATAGGGTCGGGTGCATCAATTCCTCGTTAACAAGATCCTTCAAAAAGTTCAGTTTTCTGTTTAATCGTGAATTTTCACTGATCTGTAGCACTTTTTTTTTCTTTCTAAAAATTTGTTTATTTTAGTTACAATGATTTACTGTAGTCTTATAAAACACCGCCGCTCTGATTAAGATATTGTCACGCACCTGATGGACATCTCAAAATGATGCAGGAACAATTCACCAAATATACGTCTCTTTATACCATAAAATTTCTATATTATAAAACACTTTGTAATTTTTTTGTAATTTGCCGATAATTTCAATCATTCTAACAGCCATTTCGGTCACTCTGTGAAATTTGCGGATGTTTCAATTATCTGACAAGGTGAACAGGCAGAAAAAATCTTAGTAAACCGTTCAAATCTTCCGTTGATGCAACCCTAGTGCAGAACCGTTAAGACAACAACAAACGTATTGCATACCTCGTGAAAATCTACAGGACAGACACGTTTCGGGACAACGCTAGCAGTGTTGGAATAACTGATGTTTACTCCGAAGTTGAGCTTGTCTTAGCGTGCGCGTGACCCTTACTTCCTCTACATTTCTGCGCAGACCGTTAGAGTCTTGCCACAAGTCGTCTTTTTATACACCGAAAGAGTAACCAACAAGGCGACGGAGTCGTGAGGCGAACGCCTGACTGGACCCCACATAAACGGACTTGAGAAAGTGTAACGTAGGCCATTTCTCCTGCCTATCCCATCTCAGTGGGACATTAGCCGGTGCAGAGGTGCTGACCAATGACGAGATCCACCAGGGCTGTATAAACATGCTGCAATACTGAGAAGGTGAGAAAAGCAGACCGTGAGATAGGCAAGTCCGGTCCGTAGCTTTATTGCGAGAAACTGGTCTACTGTCTTTCGGTTAATACACCTTAATTTTGTCATATACGCTGCCCTCCTCTGTAACTGATTTGCGAACAATGGGCCAATTTAGTTTGGAAACAGTGCAATCCAAACGCAGCCTGATCCTACGCAGTCGTTTTTTTCAGGGACATCGTATTACCTGCTCCCCTAAAAGCGACTGCGTGGGAGTATAACCCAGACGTGACTAGTTTCTGTCTTTTTCGTCGCTGGTATTTTGAACTTTGAACTAATCACTACATAAATCAATAAATGATGCCGTGACCGCAGGCCTATTGTAGATGCTAGTGAGACGATACAGATAACAGGCCAGAAACTGCAAGCATTGGAGCCCGAGCCCTATGTTGCATAGGACTCCCTTTGGCTTGTCCTTTTACACAGTTCAGATTTTGAAGATAAAATACTTTTATTATATGACATCAGGAGCTACATTTAGGCCTTTAGACGCAGTAAATTCATACTTGGTATCTTCAGACGTCAGCCCTATTAGGTCTCAGCTAAAACGCTCATCGGAAAATGCAAGCCGGCGAACTCTGATGGTGAACAGAGGTGGCTTTGTCAGTACATACCAAGAAACAACACCACATGAGACAGGCGCCCTGTTTCGCGCAACACGTTCATCAGACACGCTGCGTCGCCAGCTCTCTAGTGATAAACATTCCGATGTCGCAGGTCACTTGATGTGCTACACGAACTTAAACAGGAGTTTGTATTCACTGTAAAGCAAGCAAATCTTTAGTGGAAGGCCCACATACCGGCGCTCTTTCAACAAAGATGCTGCAAGGGTCGACGTCCTAGAGCGACCTGAAGAGTTATCAGTTTTGGTTATCCGCGAAAACCAAAGTGTTTGATTTAGAAAACGCGATATATTCCATGGCATGTCAGCATAGCCCAAACTCTATCTAGACCTGGTCTTTTTTTCCTTTTTTGTCTTCTGAAGATGGAGAAGGAGAGGGAATCCCCTCCATAACTTCAAAAGTGTAAAAGGCATGGTAATGAGACTTCGTGGAGAGATTGTACGTTCAAGCATGTCTCCCCTGGGGTCCGCAACGGGACATGATGACATCATACGACAGCTAGACGTGATGGAAGCGGTCAGTCTTGTGGCCAACACGAGCACTCTCTACGGTGCGAAACGAGAAGTCCTTTGACAGAGCTTCAGTAGACCATGCGGAGAAGCTTGAGAGACAAACCAAGCTGTTATCAGTGGTCAGCGTAGTCAGTAAGAGAACAACTGACAAGATATGGTATGGATACTCGGGTCAAGTGCGTCACGAAGGACTAGGTTCTAACTCAGAAGTCCTATTTGACAGCCAACCAGAAGTAAAGCAGACCCTGCATGCAGCACTTGCAGGATCAGACCTTCGTGACATAAACACTGAAGCGTGATGAGTTGACCTCATTGCCTGATGAAGACTAGTAGTAAGCAGTCGAATCGTCTCGATCTACAACTTGAGTAACTACATCTAAAACAAACCATTTTTTAATTTATTACAATGCATCCTACCACGGTGCCAAATGATCCAGTTCAAGATCAATGATCGATGTGTGCTAAAGTAGCTATAGCAACCTTCACACCAGGTTTCTTCTTGCACCTTGCCTCGGAGAAAGCACTGGTGGATGATGAACCAAAAGCCGATATCGCGGTCGCAACATACGGGGACGGCTCCATTACCAGCCGCTGTTCGGGAAAATAATATTGCGATTTTCGCCATGATTTTGTTAGCGCGAAGGCTCGGCGCTGGTAAAAAGCCCGCAGCTATTTTTTAAACCTGATTTTAGAGCGATACATCCTCAATCTAGAATTTTAAATATGAAGGGATTTAGTGTTTTACCAGATCGCGAAATTCTCTATTAAAAAAGTGCGCCAAATTTAGAATTTGGAGCGATCGAATTTTTAAGATTTTTTTGTAGCTCCTCATGACCAGGAAAATTCATCCACTGGAGTATTTTTGGACTCAAATATTTAATAAACACTTCAAAGACAAATTTTCAAGAAGAAAACTGGGTTTTCTTTAATGCGAATTGAACAGAACGAACTTTACGAGAAGGTGTAAGCCATGTTTATTCCGGGTGTTTTTCAAACCACAAGGGGCCGTCACTGTTTTGTCTATTTCATTTCTTCCGGTTTAAAAAATATATTTCAGGAAAAAAAAAATCCTTCCACGGTTTTAAAACAACCATGGGGTATCTCTGAACGGAATATGAAGAGTTTTTAATTTTTTATCATGTGCCACTTATTTATGATTTCGCTCGGTCTCTGCAACTAAAGAAATCATTGGAAATGAGGTTATCCAGGATTTGAATCTGATTTTGAACCGGTCGCCTGCTTTAAACGCTCAGCCACTGATTGGAACCGACTACGCTGGCAATATGGTTGTTTATTAACTTATAATGGAAAGCTTCTGGTAGACATTTCAACAAATTTTCTGCAATTAGGATCACCTCCGTCACTACTCTCCCGCTCGATCGGTGATGCACGGCCAAATCCACGAAAGAAAATTGATTTCTAGTCCGCTCCCCCGTTACTGACTAGAAAGGGGGAGAACTCCCTGGAAAATATCATTCAAGAAAAAACAAACATATAAAATGGGATCATGATGATGTTAATTCTGCATAAACGATCATGTAGAAAAATGAAGGCAATGGAACTGCAACTGCTTTGTTCAGAGATCCTCTAAATCTCTTTATAGTCTTAAAATATAAGGGTCCAACCCTATATTTTGTTTAAACCCTTTCGTGATAGGAGAAAACTCAACGATTAACATAAACACATGATAAGTAAAAGAAGTGTGATTATGATGGACATGTTGGTATAAAATTTATTTATCTTTTGGCTCCTTTGAGAAAAAATGATTTTCAAATAAGACCATGTCATTATTATTTATTAAGACAAAAAAAATTGTTAACCAACATTAGTAAAGATGTACAGTATACCTTATACTACATGACCAAAAATAAGTCACATAATAGCAATCATCAAGGTGTGATTATTTGTTGACAGGAACTTGGCTTACAACAAGCTGAAGGAACTGCCCAAAGGAGTTTTTGCTAACAATACCCAGCTGTGGATGCTGTAAGTATAACTTCTTCTTTGTCTGTAAAATAATAATCGAGGGGCTAGTGTTCCTTGAAAAGAAATATTGCGTTTGTGTCTCCTATAATAAATTACAGTCTGCAAATGGAAGCGGATACTCTGTACACACTGGTTGATCCGCTGTAATTACCTTTGGTTGTGTATCGCAAAAAGCATGAAGACAGTTCTGTTTCATCCATAACCGTGCTGTTCTCGAATGAATCGAATGGATTACGTGTAGTCCTAAGTCGTTCTCCTTCTCTTTCGAACGAGCGTGAAGCGCGCGCAAGAGCATGGCAACGGTCCCCTATTTTACCGGGCCCGGAAATTGCCGGGAAAGATTACAGGTGCTTCGAGAAACGCATTATCGGGCCCGATAAAGTTTCCTGATAACGGCCCCTGAAGTTACCGGGACTTTCGAGAAACGGGCCCCCGATAATGCGTTTCTCGAAGCACCCGTAAACTTTCCCGGTAATTTCCGGGCCCGGTAAAATAGAGGACCGTTACCAGGCTCTTGCGCGCGCTTCACGATCGTTCGCAAGAGAAGGAGAACGACTTGGGACTACGCATAGTCCATTCGATTGATTCGATGGAAAAGCACGGTTATGAATGCGACAGGACTGTCTTCATGATTATTAGAGGACAGTGCAATACGTGCTAAGTTTAACTTTGAGTTTTTCGTTGTGTCAAAGAAGAGCAACTGAGAGAGATCATTATTTTGCATCATCATGGAAGCAATGATCAGTTGCCTGAAGTAGCTCGATTCTTGGTGTTTAGTATTAAGTGTAGAGAATATTGGGTATAAGGAATAATCTCACACAAGGTTTAAAACTGAAAAGCTATAGTTCAACTGGCGTGATTTAAGAGCCGTTGTCTGAGCAAACCGGGCAGGCGTCACGGATGGGGGTCGACCGATTTCCTTCATTTTTTAGCTGTTTTCTAGTTTGGTCAGTGATGTCGAAAGGCAATATTTTTATATTCCAACACCTTATAGTTTTCAAGATCCGACCACCCCCCCCCCCCCCCCCCCGTCAAAAAAAAAAAAAAAAAAAAAAATCGGCCGTTACGGACGAGAAATCCGGTAAAATTCAAATGCTTAACTTGACAAATTACTCGCTACTCAAATTCTGCCAACTTCGAGAATCTCTTATTTGGATAGTTTTTCTCTGATTCTAAGTCATCTCAAACTTTCTCGATACGTTTATTACCTCAAGAGAGAAATGATTCGTACGCAATAAAATTCGAAAGATAAACATGTGCGGTTTATTGACTTTTCGTAAGATCGTTTTCTCAAAAAGGCGGCCGTTTATGGTGAAAGAAAATAGTTGTAAGAAATCATTATCATCCCCTTAATACGGATAACGAAACTGAAGTTTGGGATCTACAAAATCAGAAGCGCTTTCAACCTTGATTTCAGGTGTATTTTATCCGTAATATTGGACAAAATAACATGTCACGCATATTGTCACGCACCTTTGTTGACAAAAATTTTGGCAAATTTTAATTTAAGCTGTGGCTCTTTTCCTTACAATTTGATTGGCTGCCGAAATAAGAGCCTTAATTTGTATTTAGAACCCTAAACTGGTCAATTAGTTCCCTTCTCTGATACATGTATACTTAATTTCTGATTTTTGTGATGTTTATATTCGATTCTTGATGCTTTTGAAGTGTTGCTGGAACTCAGCTCGCTTTGAAGCGTGGCAATCTCACGAGAGAAACAGTGAACAGCTTTCTCAAGCGTTGATTTTTTCCAGAGTTTCTGAGAGTCATAAAAATTCTTGGTCTGACAGTGATTAAACCTTTAAAGAAAGCGCTTAGTCCATCAATTTTTTTTGGGTCTAAATGGAACTGAGTATATGAAATAATATTTCATTAAAATATTCATTTCAAATAATATTCTTTTTTTTAATACGTAGCAACGCACTATATCAAACAAATGGCTCAACAATCAACGAAGGAAATGTTCTGTATTAGTTTAGCTAATGTTGATGCCTCAACTTATCTGTTAACATTCTTGAAATTTTAAATTTGCCTACAAATTTCGGAAAATAGCTCGTCAAACATTTTTCTCGTCGGAATTCACTCATCATTAGAAAAGCGGGGAAATGTTCAAACGTCGCATTTCACATGTGCCGAATAAAACTCGAGAATTAACTGCATGTGAAATGCGACCTTTGAATCAATTAAATTCGACAGTTTCGAATTAAATTCGACCTATGTCGAATCTGCGACTGGAACAGTCGAATATTCGACTTAAGTTCGACATTTGATTCAAACGTCGCATTTCACATGTGCCGAATATAATACATAAATTATAGTAAATTATTATTATTCATTTTCTAAACACAATCCGTAAATGCCATGCGCAGAAGAGTATAAACAGCACTTTGAAAAAATGGCGGGAAGCGAAGGAATGTGCAGTTCGTGCTTTTAAAAAACAAAATATACTTGTTTGACGTGTAGCAACTATTATTGTATGAGTCGCTCGGTGTTTGAAAACGAAAAGGACACTCCTTGGTGGAAAGAGGGAAAATCTGTGGCATATTGTGAGACGTGCTTCAATGAAACGATGAAAAGAGGCGGGTCGAGTGAAGGCCAAGTTGAGTCATCTTGGCTTTAACTCGACCCGCGCCTTTTCAGCACGCTGTTGGCAATGAAGATATTACTGATGTAAAGTACATGAAATGATTCATATATGAACTGCGGATGTAGATGAAAGTGAGAAGTGATCATAGCAGTGAATTTTCCACTTTATGCCATTGGAAATACAGAGAAGCCTGAAAAAAAATTCAGGCTTCAACGTTGAAGCCTGAATTTTTTTTCAGGCTTCTTATTTCCAATTGCATAAATTGGAAAATTCACTACGAAGATATTACTGCAAACAAGCCGCATTCGTCAACTCGTAGCACGGAAACAAAAACATTGAAGGCGGACGGAGTTAAATTCGACGTCTGAATCAAATGCCGCATTTAAGTATTTTAGTCGACTAAAATAGGAGTTATATTCGGCACATGTGAAATGCGACGCCGAACCAAGTGAACATAGAAGTTCACGACCTCCAGAATGAGCTGTTTGTTTTAAAACGCAAATTAACCCTGTGGTCCAGTTCCGGAACAAAATAATCCCACGATCGTCTCAATGAAATCTTGCAATCATGATTTACACAGCCATCTTTCCTCGCTGGGTATAAGTGGAAGAACGCGAGATCATCAAACTGTAGTTTGCTTGTGAACCGACCAGTTCCAGTTGGAGCGGGTAGGAAAAAGTCATTCTTACTTTTCCGGCATGAGAAAAGTTTGAGTGGCCAGTCTTCAGTTAATTTTTCTTTCCTCCATTAACAATTCCAACGAGAGAGCCGCAATGTTGATAGCCTTGCAAAATATGACGATTTTTAAGGTATTTGTAAGCCTTATCACATCGATCAATTAGCACTTAGGAAAGGAAATAAAATTCTCCAGGTAAATATTCTTTGTTTCTTACTGATCTGGCACAAGTCTTTTCATTTGAAGTGTTTGTTTGGGTAAGGTTTTTTTTTCTTCTTATCCCAGGTTATTACATATAGAAATCGTGTCACCTTTTTCTGTAAAAGTAGCTTAAGAAATAGAAGGAAAATATGTACTATGCCTGATTTCTGTGAAATGTTACCAAATGTTACCCCGCACAATCCTTGTCGTGTAAAGGGAGGGGTGGGGGAGGGGGGGGTGGGAGACTGTGTCTCTAAGGAGCGGGTTTTTGACGACGCCGGCACCACCTACAATATATGATGATTTTTGCAGTTTATGACCATGCGGCAAAAGTAGATCTCAGTAGCAAGGTTTATTGGTATTTATAAAGAAAATGGGGGTAACAGCAGAGTTTTCAGAGGTAATTCAATATATTACGTTGTGTCACCTTTGCAGTAGTCTTTGAACTTCCCATCGTCTATTTTTTAAGTTTGGCTGATTAGATCTCCTGTGAGATCCAACGTACAAGCAAGCAGGATCTTCGTTCACGGCTTTGTAGTTTTTAAAGTTATAATTCAGTAGCATTAATTCTAAAAAGATTTATAGTACATATCAATGCATGGCATCTTTTTTTTCTTTTTCAAATTGGAGCTAAATGATCTAAGAAGAACGCGCGGTTACCCCCATTTTTTTGATTTTATTATTCCTGGCGGACATTTGCTTTTCCTGGGATGTCATAAACCGCACAAAAAAACCTGTGCCTTTTCACGTTTCACATAAAATAGCGTGAACCTCTTGACTTTAGCTTCGCTTACTCGTCAAATGAAGCTGTTTTGCGACTCACTATGGTCAGTTCATGAAAAAAAGTGCGGTAATAGTAGCGGATCCAGTGGGAGGTTCCATGGGGTCCGGACCCCCCCCCCCCCCCCCCCTCCCCATAAGACCAGTGTTTTTTTGTATTTTTATTTATTTATTTATTTATTTATTTTTGTTCTTTTACTACTCGTTTGACACTAACACCTGACACTAAAATTCTTGCATCGCAAGATATCATAGCATATCACTATTGAATTAGTTGCCTTTTAAAAAAAAAGAAATCCTTTTGCCATAAAACTTAATTCTAGTGCTCTACAGTGCGCTACTCTGCTTTCTTTCAATCGGTTCCAACTGCCGTGGTGAAGCATGACAGTCTTCGTAATTTAGCAGAAAAGTAGCCTGCAAAACGGGCGTATCAGTTTTTTTTTGCGTTTCTTTCAGGCGAGCGGAGGCAGGAACAAGGCAAGCGCAAAGCAAGAGTGACGCGCAACGGGAGGGGCTCTCTCATCGCGCGTGACTTGCGCTCTGTGCTTGCCTCTGCTCGCCTGAAAAATGCCAAAAAAAAAAAAAGACAACGTTTGTTCTGCAGGCTAGCGGAAAGCTACAATTTGGCAACACCACTTACCTACACCGTCCACACTTCTTTCTGGGTTAAACTAAAGGCAATACTTTTTGGAAACATCGCACACCAAATTTACCACGACCGGGAAATCTTATGGAGTGTGTAAAATATGCTGACAGGGGGGGGGGGGGGGGGACTCGGTGGTGTAGGGCATAAGTAAAAACGTTTCAAAAGTTTGGAGCCCCCTCTCCTGGATCCGCCCGTGGGTACGGAGTGAGTTATGAACGATTTTTAAACATGAAATTTAATTTACCCACTTGTTTTCAACAATATAGAGAGAAATATCGGAAGAAATACTTACGTAGTTCTCACGTAACCGGCAAACGCAAAATAGCCTGTTGTCACGTAGAAAAAGCGACCGGCGAGGGGCAAAAAATGGCGGGAAAATCGTGGTCACGTGTTTTTTTTTTTTTTTTTTGCCGTTCGCATTTCACGTTTACGCGATGCTAATTAAATCTCTCTAATATTTGTGCAAGCACCTTTGAGACTACGAAATTGTTTTTAAAAATTTACCAGAACACAAATAGCTGTGGTTGGTTAGTGTTCTGTCACATTGATGTCACCATGGGAACCAAGTTTTGACAACCCGTTTTTCAAGAGAAAGGAAAATTCCTATTTTTAGCTGAAGAAAAATTACCTTTGTCACAGTAACATTTATGTTTGTAGATCATATTTAATACTGTTGTTTTAGTGCCAGTCTGACGTATTGTACGGTGGCTGGGCTCCTGACGGTGGACAGAAAGTGGTAAATTTAGCCCTCCTCCCACCCCTGGAAAACGTGTTAATGAAATCCACTTGCATACTTGAGCAAATGAAATGAAATCATATGAAATCCGCGCCGCTGAAATTGAAAGGTCATGCCTTTTGAATGAAAATTAGTTGAACCAGTGTTTTATTCAGAAGTTTAGCAAGATTTAAAAAAGCGACGCGATGGAAAATCCGAGAATATAAACAGTCATAGCGTTTTACATTTAGGTATATCCATCAAACAAATGTAGTGTAAGCTTTTATATCCAAACTTGAAGAATTTGTAGCTAAAGTGTGCGTGACAATGTGCGTGACATGTTATTTTGTCCAATATTACGGATAAAATACACCTAAAATCAAGGTTGAAAGCGATTCTGATTTTGTAGATCCCAAACTTCAGTTTCGTTATTCGTGTTAAGGGGATGATAATGATTTCTTACAACTATTTTCTTTCACCATAAACGGCCGCCTTTTTGAGAAAACGATCTTTAATACGAAAAGTCAATAAACACACATGTTTATCTTTCGAATTTTATTACGTACGAATCATTTTTCCTCTCTTGAGGTAATAAACGTATCGAGAAAGTTTGAGATGACTTAGAATCAGAGAAAAACTATCCAAATAAGAGATTCTCGAAGTTGGTAGAATTTGAGTAGCGAGTAATTTGTCAACGCGTTACCGAAGTTAAGCATTTGAATTTTACCGGATTTCTCGTCCGTAACGGCCGAGTTTTGGGGGGGTGGTCGGATCTCGAAAACTATAAGGTGTTGGAATATAAAAATATTGCCTTTCAACATCACTGACCGAAACTAGGAAACAGCTAAAAAATGATGGAAATCGGCCGACCCCTATCCGTGACGCCTGCCCGGTTTTCTCAGAC
Source organism: Pavona decussata (assembly GCF_977016875.1). Classification (NCBI taxonomy): domain Eukaryota; kingdom Metazoa; phylum Cnidaria; class Anthozoa; order Scleractinia; family Agariciidae; genus Pavona; species Pavona decussata. The sequence continues at coordinate 1,898,254 of NW_028145698.1, forward strand.
AACGGCTCTTAATCGTTTTTTTGCGGCAGATGCCAAATCGACTTATGTACACTGTTTTGTATCACACAACAAGGTGCGATCAATTGAAATACGACTGAAACTATTTTGCGAAAAGAGGGATGGTTTTTTTGTTCTTTATTCTCGTTTTTCTATCGTGACTACAGAACGCTTCTTGTTCTTTTTACCTCTAGCTAATGCAGCAAACACCATTTGTGTATTTCGACGACCGCGCCTGATACGACTCTCATCGCTTTCTCTCATGTATACGTTTATTTGTAGCATGTCAGATTTCTGACTTCCTCCTACTTATGAAAATTCTGCAAATTAACACAAAGAATTTCGAATGATATATTAAGCCATAAAAGAAAACAGTTTCGCTTGCTGTAGGATTAGTTAATTTAGTTTACATGACAGGAAACCCTTTTATGCTAAAAGGAAGCCATTTCGGAGTAATAAAAATGTGCGCCTTGTTTACCTGACAAAATATTGATTTATTTTTTCTTCCATCGTTTGTTGATAATAAGAATAAAATAGTAATATTTCAAATTTATATAGCGCCTATATGCAAACACCCTAAGCGGTTTTCAAACATTCTCTAAAACATCCTCTAAAACAACACGACAGCAACAGTAGTACTACTCCTGTATTTACGTTTGCTTCCGGAGCCAGCGGGCAGCTTTTCGCTGTATTTCTCCGCAATTCGTCTCCAAGTTCATTCACAAGCCACTAAATTCTCGCTCGTGAAAGCCGGAATCTTTCTATGACTTCACAGTCAGCCATGTCGGCCAAAATGGGTCGTCTTTGATAAGACCGAGGTCTTCTAACTAAACAAAAAAGTCCGCCTCCGGCCGCTATTTTGTTTAGTGTCGCAACATTTGCGATTTCCCGGTAACTTTACGGGAGGTCATGTCCTCCCGTAAATTATCGGGATCGTAAATAACGGGAGCTTCGAGAAACACCCGTTAAATTATCGGGGACTTAACGGGCCAATACCGGGCCCGATATAACCTGCAATCATACCCTCCCTCCCTCCCCACATCTCATCCCGGGGAAAGAGGGCATGATACATTTACTTGTCGGATTACATGTTCAAAAGCCAGATTCTGGTTTTTTCTCTGATTGGTCGAAAAACGAAAGATTCTTTGAGCCACGTTCTAATTGGTTACATGATTGCGTGTTTGACTTCCGGTGTAATTCAAGATTATGGCGACCGCCGAGAGCGAATTTTTCGCTGCTTTTACTTCCTCTCTTGAAGACTTTATCCATAAATCTTTAAAGGATGAACTGACAGAATGCATCCGAAGGATCGTTTGCTTAAAAGGAGATGTTTTAGCCGTCCTTCCAACGAGATTTGGCTAGAGTGTCATGTATCTGTTGATTTCAAAGCCACAGTGAAAGCCAAGATGAAAAAATTACATGCTTCGAGTGGTTTCGAAACATCTGTTGTTGTAGTGAGTCCCCTGGAGTACATACAAAAACAAAAAGTCGAAAATGTTGAAAAAGAGGAGTTTGGAATCACTGCAGCCTCAATTGGGGAATCCGTCGAGGTCGACAGAGAAATTGAGACAGGGAACGTCGACATTGTTTACGCAATGATATGCTAAACATCGATGGAGAAAGGCGTTACGCGCGGTGTGGCAATCTTCACCAGACGAAGGTTTTGGTAGTCGATAAAGTTTCACACAGTTGCAACCTGGTAAGTTCAATACAGCATGATAATGTCGACGTTCGAGCAGACGTTTTTCACGCTCGCTTGGAATGAAGCTGAAGCATTTATAAATACGTTGAAAAACTGTGAAACGCTGTCTCGTCGATTCATTCCTAAAAGTTTGGAAATAATTAATTTCGAGTGCTCAGCTCTTATCGGCCTAGAGAAAGCCATTGTGTAGTTTTAGAAATTTTAGAATTGGCATTTAAAATCATAGATTTCATTTGTTCGTAGCATAATATTGAGTGTTAAAAAATATTTTAAAATTTTGAGAATTAGCTGAAGATGTATTCATTTCCGGTAAAATCTGGTTGGCTTGCTTTAAAAGCATGACACAAGAACACATCACGTAAGCAAACAAGGGGCGGCAGACGACTCATCCAGTAATTGTATCAGGCGTCTTTGTTTTTTCTCCCTTCTCCCAAACGCCGACTCTTGCGCTGCCACACTTTCGCTCTCCCCCGGAAAAAAGAACGCCTGATCGCAGGTTAGGCCCGATAAGTTACCGAGTCTTTCAAGAAACGGGCCCCATGCAGAGGCCTAAGCCACGGCGCCATAAAACAGTTAATCTGAGAACTAAAATCAATGCAACTAAGGGAATGATTGAAAATGTGATTCAGCCAGGATCTGAACCTGGATCTCCAAATTATGGGTCGGAGACCTTAACCACTCGGCCACTGAAGAAAAACACGCTTGCAACGAGGCTGATTATTGCAAGCTTTGAGAAAAATTTCAATACATTTTCTGCAATCAGGATCATCTCACTGCTAGCTCCCGCTCGATCATCGGTGATGCACGGCCAAATCTATACCAAAGAAAATTGATTTCTATTCCGCTCCCCCCTTACTCACAAGAAAGGGAGGAGGCTTGAAATCGATTTTCTTTAATTGATGGTGATGCTTATCAGAAATTTTCTGGAATGTTTACAGCTGGATTTTAACTCATTTTTTATCTATTAGAAAGTAACTCTCACATACTCACAAGTTACATTTCATGCTAACAAATTAGACGACCGCATTGAAAAACTAGCCAAGAAAGAGGCATTTATCGCTTTAAACGACCACAAGCTTAATTTTAACGACCATCCGACATGCGGTCTTACTAACTCTTCCAAAAAATCGGTATAATGAGCGAACAGATCCTCGATGAAATTACCACCTCTATTAATTATTAACTACAAATTCTAATTTTAAAACTTCATTTTAAATTCTTCAATATTTCTCATTTCTCTCAATTTAACCAATCCTTCTAGAAAAACTATCTCCTCCCAAATATACCCAAAAATCACCCAAACCACAACATAGATTCACGGGACGAACATAAAGTTTTTTAATTGCTTGAAACGTGAACGATATATTTCCATTAAAGCCATGTTAAGTGCGGTAAAATGGCGTTTACGTTAAGTCCCCCCTTAATTGCCCACATCCAGAGAAGAAACATGGACAACTGCTTCAGAAATGGTCTCTCTTAGGTGATTTGTTAACAGTCCCTGGAAAACCTTATTCAAGAAAAAATAAGCCTATAGAATGGGATTATGCTTCAACGGTCATGTAGAAAAATCGAGGCAATGGAACTGCAACTTTGTTTAGAGAGTCTCTAAATCTCTTTATAGTCTTAGAATATTAGGGTCCTACCCTATATTTTGTTTAAAGCCATAAGTGATAGAAGAAAACTCAACGATAGACATAAACACATGATAGGTAAAAGAAGTTTGATTATAATCGACTTGTTGGTATAACATTTATTTATCTTTTGGCTCCTTTGACGAAAAATGAGTTTCAAATAAGACCTTGTGAATATTATTTATTTAGACAAAAAATAAATCGGTTAACCAACACTAGTAAAGATGTACATTTATAGCTTATACTACACAAGTAACATGATAGCCATCATTAAGGTGTGATTATTTGTTCATAGGAACTTGACTGACAACGAGCTGAACAAACTGCCCAAAGGAGTTTTTGCTAACAATACCCAGCTGCGGTGGCTGTAAGTATAACTTCTTCTATGTCTATCAATTAATAATCGAGCGGCTGGTTTTGTTTGAAAAGAAATATTGTGTCTCGTATAATAAATTCGTTTTTGCAGCCTTTATTCATTAACTAGGCATGAATCAATTCTCAGTCAAAAACTGAAAAGGAGTCATAAATTTACTGGTCAGAACACGTGGTCGTTTAAAAGTATCGCCGTTTGTGTTGTAAACTTATTAGGGAACTTAAGCACCGGACGTTTTTGGGGCGACGGCGACGTCTACAAACGAGCCAGCCTGGGTAAGAGGGCGCCGTCGTTCCCGCCAAAATCCAAACTTAAGCAAAGAGGTGTTTTTGCGACGGCAACCCTTTCGAAAACTGCATGGAACAGCTTGAGAAGACCTCTGTGAAAAATGTCTTTTCGTGAAACAATAGAGATGCTGTTCGGCTGGCATATGATGGTAAAATAATTTCTGATGAAGAATTCTTGGTCTTGTGGGAGAGCTGCCGTTCCAAGAACCCAGATTTTCCGCACAGTTCGTATGCAAGATTTGATCTTGAAGACATCAACGAAGCCGAATGTTTGGCAGAGTTCAGAGTCGATTATCGAGCTTGTTCAATCTTTCCTGGATTGACTCCCAGATTTTGCCACGGTCTGGACTGCCCTTCTTGAACTGAAACAATTCGCTAGCAATCATTTAACGCAACAGGAGAATGTCGTGGTCATCAGTCAGTTCCATTACAGGTTGTTTTTAGATAGCCATCTTCACGCTAGAGGCTTAAAAGTTCAAAAAATGACTGTAAATACTTGACAATTACTCGTACAAGCGCCAACACAATAGAATAATATTTTAAGCATCGATAAGTACAAAACATTGAGGGCAAAATGATATAAAGGAACGAAAATCATGAAGGCGAAACTCACGTTTTACACGCAACGTCAAAATAAGCAAAACAAAGTAGGCGCCGAGTCGCGACGGCTGATCATGTCGGCGGGAAACGTGGATCGGAAGTAAATTTGACTTCCGGTCGACGTCGCCCCGTAGAAAACGTCTGGTGCTTAAGTTCACTATTGGTGTGGGGGGAGGGGGGGGGGGGGCATGCTTTAGAAGGTAAAATGAGGAAATTTTTTGAGTTACGAGAGCTACTTAAAGATCTTTGGTTATATTTGATGCATACGGAATGGATACGCCTTCCCGCAGTGGACATCTCAACAGTATTTGGATAAAAAAATTATCACAAAAGGGTAAACGGGAGTTGGACGACGCCATTTGCATCAATACAATAATCTTTGTTTGCATTCGTTGGCTGATAAGCTGCCATTTAATGCATTCTGTAAGGACCGGTTTACAAGCTACTACCTGTCAGCGGATTTGGTGGCTCCACAGTATTGGAAAACGAATCCCCTCTGTATTTTGACAGACGATTTACAGCCAAAGGCGTCCGGATTCAGGAAATATGGTGAAAAGCATCAGTTTCTTATAAAATCGGGGAGACACTTTCGTACGGACCGCAATGTCAATAAAATTAAAAAAAAAATTAACGTACACGTACGAAATACGCAGGGATACATCTGGTATCATGACCCCGGCAATCTTAGAATTTTCTCAAAATTCGAACTTTGTACATCAAGTAGTTTTTGAGAAATTGACCTTTCAATCTGTCTATCCTTTACAAAGTATGTACGCCCTTGTTGCAACTCTTTCCATCCAGCTGTTGCGCGTTCTTTGAAAATTTTAACAGCTGGTGAATTCCTGTAACGTTAGGAGTAGCCAGCGTGTTAGACTCTAGGACAAAGGAAGGTGGAAGGGAATCGGACACGTGGGAAGCGAGGGATCCGATGCTAGGATCGGTAGGACAAAGATAAAAGGAAACACGGTATCGTAGCGCAACGTCCACCTCTATTGCAACATTTTTACTTGAATTATATTTACAATTTACAATTATAAGCGTATAAACTGTAACTGTAAGCTTGTTGGGTCCTTATTGGTCGTCCGATGTAATAACCTTTGATTCTATAACGCGGGAACTTGAATTACGGCATATTTGCACTTATAACGGATGACTAGAAATGTAGCGGCCTTTGCGCGTGATATCTTGAAGTGGAAAGTTTTTTCCCCCATCCAACGGACTTGGAAATTCCACATATTGACGTATTTTACATATGCCTGACAAAAACAAACATTAAAACAAATCCCGCCATTTAAGAGTGTTTCTGTGTCTACTCTTATTAAGTATGCATAATTAATGTCTCTTTGTTTTCAAATAACAAGGAAGTAGTCGGAAGTAATGACTCACTCATTCCATAAACTGACACGGTCGTATATTTAAAAGTTTTAGCCAATACAGTGTGTGGATATCATTTAAACTTACAAAGAACTTGGAGAATCCGCATTTTTTTCGTTGGTAGGTACTTGAATAACAACCAGCTGAAAGAACTGCCCAAAGGAGTTTTTGAACGTTTGTTTTGTTTTTCTGTTTTGCTTTTTACACAAAACAAAAGACGTAGTCATCTAGAAAAAAAAAAGTGGAAATTTGTTGAGCCGTTTTAGCCATTGAAAGATCTTTGCTTAGGTTTGATACGGAATTTATAAGCCTTCTTGCAGTAACAACGCGAACAGTATATGGATTATAAATTTGTAACAAAAGGGGAAACCAGAGTTCCATCACAGCATTTATGTTAACAGAAGAGTCTTTGCGGAGCCGTAACCAGGATAAGACATATTGGATTAAAAAGCGTTCTGTGGTTAAAAATGTTAAAAAAATGAGCTTTCTGCTATCAGTCTATAGCCTTCAACGAATGAAAAATGTGGCGCGTAAACGGAAATATATACAAAAAGGGTGCTAAAACTTGAGAATAACAAAAGAAGTGTGAAAAAGCTAAAAGATAAAAATTTAAATGAGGACTAATTACAATAAAATGGAATATTGCCTAGGCAACGGTTTTGGGTTATTACCCGCGTCTACAATTTTTACTGTGTGTCGGGATTCGAGTGTTTTATGTACGCGGTAACCGTCACGAACATTGTCGAAATCAATGCAACGATTGTTTTTTCACGCATGATTGGCAACATTAGAGCCGTTAGAATAGTTCTTTAAGTTGCGTTGATGTTCCTTTTTGCGGATTTGGAGGCATCTTCCAGTTTCTCCTATATAGTTCCAAGGAAAGGTTTACATGGAATTTTGTAAACAACATTGCATTGAAGATCCAAGGGTTGTCTGAACTTTGGACACGGGAATTCTTGTTGAATGGTTTTGAGTGGTTTGTTGACAACATGGGTATCATTTTTGCTTTTAAACCCGCAAAAAGGACCATGGCAAAATATGGCATTATTCTATGGTATCGCGATTTCTCTATAGTTCTGTCTTACGCGAGAGACGTCAATATCACGCGGTATTGCCGTGTCACTTCTGCGGGCTGTGATTGGTTCCAAAATAGTAATTGAGATTGCGACACTCAGCTGGGTTACCCAGTCCGTACGCATTAAATTCGAACTGTTCTGTCAGTTCTGTGATTGGTCAAAACTGACTGTGACTGGCGTCGCTTTATTCAAATGGTTTTCCGAACTCTCATGCAGAGTTGATTGAACTTTTCGTTTACTGATTGAAAACGGGCTTCAGTGCTCTCATTTCAACAATTTTCGTCGAATTTACCCCTTCACTGGAAATCTTCATTACAAATGGTATGTTCATTATACAATACTTTTCAATTCATTTTAATAAAAACCTGAAATTCTAAGAGATCTGAAATGGCGGTTAGTGATTAAATTATCAAAACTTCAAAACAAACTTCCAAAACAATCAAGCGTTTCCAATTAAAAATTATTCCGATTGTCTTCAGCTTAAGTCTTGTAGATTCATTTTTCCATTAACAGAGGAAATGTCACTTTAACAACGTTTAACATTGTCATGAAATTGAACGTCACTTGCCATTTGGGAAGTAAATGTTAATCTGGCAAGAGTTCAAAATGGAACAATTAAAAAGATTGGAGAACAACTGTCACTGTTCGGCGCTCGTCGCGTTTACAGTTGTGGCCGTGCTGTTGTAAACAGCTGTAGAGCATCTTCCCGGTTCTATCAGTCGATCAAACATTTCCTTCTGGGTTTCTACGGCGTTTTGACTGTAGGACTGGATGGAGGTAGCCTTTTGGTAGGCGTGCCAAGCGAGCTCAGAGATTGCCAGTGGATCAAAATGACCTCGAAGACTTTGAATTGATTGAATAGCTGTTTTTCGACCCGCGGAGTTGGTAAAGTTTCCCTCGTTTTGGATATCTGTCTTCTCGACCATTCTTTTCATGATGTTGGCCAGTCCGTCTCTCTTCAGTGGAAGCTTCTCATACCAGATGTCTTCTCTGGATGGGCTGGAAAAAAAATTCACCGATACCCTCTGGTCTGTGGCTTAAATACTTCTTTAACGCAAGGTACGGATCTCTCTCACCATCCTTTCCATGAAATATTTGTTGCACTTTCGTCTTGCTTTTGGGTTGTCAGTTACGTTTCCCCGGCCGGTTCTCGTTTTTGTGGAACGCTCTGTGTATTCATAGAATTTTCCTCGGTCTGTGAAGTCCTGAACCTTACAGTGGAAGTGTTCTTATCGGCCTCTCATGCCTAACAATATGGTGTTGTTCCACCATATAAGATGTAATAACTGTCGCGGAATTATCAAACCAATAGCACCACTCGTCCACAGCTTTTCTATATGACTTTCATCCAACGGATCAGGCCTTTAGTTGCTTCGGCCTTTAGTTGCTTTCTCTTTGAAGCGAGCTTCTTCTTAAGATTTTCATCCTCTCAGATGTCGAAAGACTCGTCGTCCTTTCTTTCGAGGAAAAATCTTCTTAAACCATTTTGGTAAGTGCCCAGGGTGGACGGCTCGTATTATTTGCCAAGCCTACCTTTTCTTGTATCTCGTATTTCGAGAAAGAAGTGCTTCAGCAGGTCGGCGGCGTTGGCTTTGTTGATGCTTGTCAACTGCAGTTTCTAACCATATCGATCATTGTACCAAGCTTGAAGGCGACGAGCAGCACTCAGTTCTTTTGACAGTGTTCTTCGCGACCTGCTTTTTTTCTGGAACTCTTCAATCTCCTCGTCGTCTAAGATAACAATGCTACTTCTTTTCTTTCTCGGCTTAGTTTGGGGCTCAGTTTTGTCAGATTTCGGCTCGCTATCTTTACTTGGCGACTCTCTTGTTTCGCTTTCGGTATCGATGTTGTCAAACAGTCCGGCTCAGTTATCAAATTTGATAACCGGGACCAAAACAAACTATTAGCCAATCAAACCGCAAGTTACAGTTCACGTGACATGTTATCATAGCAACCGTCTTCTTTCAATATGGTGGCCATTTCAATATGGAAACATTTTGATGGGGCTCTAATTCAACATTCGATTTCGGTCGCACAGTGAATTGTCATGTACACAAGGAAAGGTTTAGAATAGGAATTTTGCCCTGACATCAGGAAAATACGGAACAATCTTTGTACATAGTACAAAGCTCATTTTGATTTCTATCGAAAGCCTCATAGCGTCGCGGTGGTGGACCGAGGAAACCTCGAGCGGCTTTGGCTGACGCACAGAATTCCTGAGCGATAGCCGATCAAAAAGAAATACCAATCCCAAGAAAATAACTTCCATCAAAGATGCGTGTTTATTGCATAAACATTAACATGATTTGAACTTCTTGTTGCCTAGCTCCTCTCCTTCTTGTCCTTCGTCAATCTGTATGAATGAAGAAATTTTGCGTTATAACTAACTTTTGGGACTTCAAATAAATTTTTTTTTCTTTCTTGTACCAGGGATTTCAAAAGTGCAGGAGGCGATGATTCGATTGAGCAGCGACGTGTGTAGAGTCGCTTTGATCTGTCCTAGATAACTGAAGCGACGTACTGCAATAGAAGTAAAATAAAAAAAAATAAAATAGAAGTGCAACGGCCAAGTCTCGTTTAAATTGTTCTTGAAAGGGTGAATTGAGGTTGTTTGCTGTGGCTCAAAGCTCGAACTGTTATGAGTCTGGCATTACACGGGCTTAAAAAACCAAGCATAAATTTGTAAAGGATTGGGAAAATCGTAAAATCGTACTGTGAAGGCATACCTCAACGTCCGGCATGTCACCTTCATCACCTAGCTCTGAAACCAATCTCTGTGGTTACTGTCGGCTGGCTGGTTAAAATCTAACGACGAGAACAGAAATAAAAATATGACAGTCATGTAAATGTAAGCTTAAATGTACCACCTAGAAAAATACGAATTATTTCCGTTCGTACGGTATCCATATTAGTAACGATACTGAACAAGACAAAGACATGTAATTGCCAAGGAGGCATTTCCGGAACAAAGCGTTCGATAATTTTCGACTGAGTTGTTTATCAAAATCGTTCCTGGATAACTTAATTTTGAAATCCTTCCCCTTCATCACTAGACTTTCCCGCAATCCATGAGCTCCTTTTTCTCTCTATTAAGAAAGTATTGTACTCGGCCTTAGTGGCCTATTTGCTTGCCAGCAATATCCTCAACGTACACGCTTTTTTGGCGCTCTTGGACATCAAGACAATGTTCGACAATTCGTCCGGTATTTCTTCCACCGAGGGCAACTCGCATTGTAAGTTAAAAAGGATCGTTTCCAAAGGTTAAGTAGCTATTTTCTCTCGGTGGAAATCCGTAATGCTGCCTTCATTTCTAGTCATCCTAGAAGCACCAGTAATTAACAATGGCGGTCAGTAGCGGAATCAGACCGCAAATCAAAATATTATAGTGCCCTCTTACAATTTTTCATGCCCTCCGATAAATAAGTGTTGAATCGAAAGATATATTAATGAAGATCACGACATTTTTTCTTCGTGTACCACAAAAATCTACAACTACCTTAAAATTGATGGCAAAGACAATAAACATACCTGAAAGAGACTGTCATTTCGTACCAACTCTTCAAATCGCAAGGGAAGATCTCGCATAATTCTTTCCCGATGGTCGTCATTTTTGTAGGGCCTTGAAGTTTATTGTTCTATCGACGTTTTCGCCTGGAATTCTGGGTATGGAACTCGAACACAACCGAAAAATTACCGAAACAATTGAACGCTCTCCGAAAACTCACCGAGCTCTGAGCTGGCGCCATGTTGTGACGTCACGCGGTTATCAAATTTGATCAACATTTGGCATTTCGCCCAATTCATCACCACAGGAAACGATATGGGACCTCGACAACTCTTCCATTGAATTTCCACGCTACTGCTGTTTCAATTAAACGATTTTAGACATTTAGACACAAAAAATTACGAAATTGCCGGCAAATTTCAAAAATCCCGCGACGAAATTTGTTTGCGCGTGCAAAATGTTGCCATGGATACGTTTGCAGGTGGCAAGAATATACATTTTGACCAGGCGCGAAATAATTTATTTTCAGTTTTACTTGTCTATATAATGGATAAATCGCGATACAAAATTAATTGCGATTTTGAGACGACAATACCGCATTATATTGATGGCGTTGGAAGAAAAAAATCCGTATTGGGTTTCGTCGCTACGCGACTCCGCCCAATACGGTATAAAATTTTCCCCAACTAGCCGTCAATATAATGCGGTATTGTCGTCTCAAAATGGCAATCAGTTTTTAATATCAGAAGAAATAAACATGCTTAGAGAAGACTTGCTAAACATGCAATGTTATTGCTTTCGCCGAAGGGCATAACCGTCAAATTGAAGTACCATGGCAAAGCTTAGGGGTCACAGCTTGCGGTCGACAAGGTCGCAGGTGACAAGTCATAGGTTACCGGTATAAGAAAGACAGAAACATAGAGTGACCAAGAAAGCGGTCATTGCGCTTGTGGTCACTATCGACTTGGGTGAGAGATTCAAGAGAAACGCAATGGCAGATGATGAGCCATGAAATATGTTAGTTAAGTCGTTTAAACAGAGATCAACTTTGGATTCCATAAATTTGAAAAGTATGTTAACTTATTTCTATCTATCAGAAAGTATATCTCACATAAGCACAAGTTACATTTCGTGCCAACAAATTACACGACCGCATTGAAAAACTCGCAAAGAAAAAAGAATTTAACACTTTAAATGACACCAGCGTAATAAAAACTGAAAAGGAGTCTAAAATGTTCCGATCAGTAAAGATGGTCGTTTAAAAGTGTTCCCTTTCGTGTTGTGAACTTATTGGGGGCATGCTTTAGAACAAAGAAGAGGAAAGTTATTGAGTTACAAAGGAGATTGAAAGATCTCTGGTTATATTTGATGCATGCGGAATGGTAAGCCTTCCCGCAGTGGACATCTCGACAGTATTTGGATGACAAATTTTTAACAAAAGGGGAAACGGGAGTTTAATGGCACCTTTTATATCAATACAAGAATTTTTTTTTTGTCGTTTGTGATAAGCTGCAATTTATTGCCTTTTGTAGGGCCGCTTTACAAGCTACTACCTGTCGACGGATTTGGCGGCTCGAGAGTATCCGAAAACGAATCTCTTGTGTATTTTCACAAACGCTTTACAGCCAATGGCGTCCTGATTCAGGAAATATGTTGACGAGCAACAGTTTTTTTTTTATTAAGTCGGGCAGACACTTTCGTACAAACCGCAATGTCAATAAAAATAAAATAAAAAAAATAAAAAAAGGGATGTCGTAATACACTTACGATTTACGCTGGGATGCACCTGGTATCATGTGAGCCGGCCTTAAGTTGAAATACCCCGGCAATATTATAATTTTCTCAAAATTCGAACATTGTACAAAAAGTAGTTTTTTAGAAATTGAACTAGCCTTTAAAAAGTATGTACGACTTTGTCTCAACTCTTTCCATCCAGCTGGCATAAGTTCTTTGTAAAATTTAACAGCTGGTGAAATCCTGTAGCATTAGGAGTAGCCTGCGTGTGAGACTCTAGAACAGGGGAGGGTGGAGGGAAATCAGTCGCGTGGAAAGCGTGGGATTCGATCCTAGGATCGGTAAGACAACAATAGAAAGAAACACTGCGTCGCAGCGCAACGTCCACCTCTATTGCAACATTTTTACTTGAATTATACTAACGGTTTACAATTATATGCTTATAAAGTGTCACTGTAAGATTGTTGAGTCCTTATTGGTCGTCCGCTGTAATGGCCTTTGATTCTGTAACGCAGGAATTTAAATGACGGCATAGTCGCACTTATAACGGATGACTTGAAATGTAGCGGCCTTTGCGCGCGATATCTTGAAGTAGAAAGTCTCCCCTCCCCCCCCCCCCCCCACCCCCCTCCCATCCAAGGGACATGGAAATTCCACATATTCACGTATTTCACATATTCCTAAGAAAAACAATCATTGAAACAAATCCCGTCATGCATAAATGTTTCTGTCTGATGAATAATGCATACTGTCTCTTTGTTTTCAAGTACCAAGGCGGCATTCTAGAAATAATTAAGCAACAATTATTCTGAAAAAAAACCAGTACAATACAAAAAAATATATATACACAGCACGAAAAGGCAGATTTACTAAACTTTAGTACACGCCGTAAAGTTGCGTAAAGCTGTAAACCGAACTTTACGCATTCCCGTAAAGTTGCGTAAAGCGTAAGTCCGTAAAGCTCTGTTAAGGAGTCGTAAAGGTAAAGTAAACTGCCGCCTTTACGACGTCCTACTTAATGTGCCGTAAAGCCGAAATAAACCTAAGGTTTAATTCCTATGTAAAGGTGATTAAGGGCCCGTAAAGTAGAATTGGCTAAGATTATATTCTTCATATCATTTGCGAAGCAAAGGTTAGGTGAAGATCTCTTGTGGACTCTCTTAGCTTCTCTGAGTCCGATGGACTTTTCCAGGGCTTATTTTTCGATTTTAATTTCTTAAATACAAATGGCGACAAATACTAGTCCAGTTACTAGATAGTCTTCCAAATCAAAGGAGAATTGCAGACGGAGAAATTTTTGGCGAAGTCGTCTTTATCGGTAGAGCCTTTGCAGTCACTCGATGTAACTGTGATATAACTAGAACTGCGCTACGTCACCCATTCTTCTTTGAAACGAGACAGCTTATTTAACCGCGCGTTTTTGGATTTAGTGCTTGTATTTAACAGTGTTTGAAAATTTTAGCGATTTTTAGAAGACTAAACGTTAACTTTCGGACAAAACAGAACAATGACGAAATAGCAAATTTACACAACTTTGAAGAGACCGTAAATTTGCGCAAAGCTGTACATAAACTTTACGCGTCTTTACGTGGCCTCGTAAAGTTCAATGTTTATGAAGTAACGTAAAGTAAAGATGAGGTTTAAGTCGTTAATAAAGGGACTTAAAGATCAGATAAAGTCTCTTGCTTGGCTGCATTCTTAAACACAATCAGGAGTTTCTACTGCTTGCCCGTCCCATGGTCCCTTTGCCAAGAGTACTCTTTATATTGAATGTGAATATTTGAAACTTTTTGTATCGCCCCAACAGAATTCACATTTGATATTCGGGCACCGAATGGAGTTATTTGATCTTTTTGATTTTAAAGTCAACCGGCCTCTGGAGCAAGAGTAATACTCGGATGAACAAAGTATGGGACGATCTTATGAACGGTCACAAATATAACCAGAATTCTTCGCCCGAGCTTCACAGGGTTAGGATGACGAAAACACACGATAGCAGGGTGATGTGGTACGCTGAAATGGTTACAAAGACAGTGAAGAGTTTGGCCGTGTGTTTTCAGCATTTAGTTACATTAAAAATTAACGAAATAAAGCTGGTCATGATTTTCAAATTAGAGCTCGAAACAATGTGCAAATATTCTCAAAAAGGCAGAAAATGGATGGAAAATGAATCCAATAAATATCAATAGGAGATTGATTTTAGACGCTGTGAACTGTTTCCAAAACTGAAGCCGGTCCCTTCATGACATTCCTCACATTCAAAAATGTGAGGAATCGCTATCTTCAGCGATTCAAAAAGAATTAATGGGATTTTATACAAAAATGGGAAAAACGATAAACTCTGCAGTGTAGAACTTCTAATACTCACAGGGAGACAATGCAATTCTAAAGGCCGCGTATTTACAATACAATAAGAATCTTTCATTTTAAAACATCTAACTTGCAGAGTAAAATCTTACAGTCCTAAATCTGGTCAAGTCGACAACCTACACCCTAGTCTACAGTAATAGTTAATTGCAATTAGACATAATGTACTGAAACGTACTGGCGTCTCAAAGAGGCACCAACCCCCTTCCCCCCACTCTTTCCCCTTAGGAAGGCCTGAAACTCAGGTTGAAAAAGGCATGGACGTGCGAATGAAGAGGTAGTTGAATACACAAAAATATCCATAGGTCTAACCAAGCCAGGACAAAAAAACACCTACGTATAACAAGAAAAATAGCAAGTTTAAAACTGATTCCAAAAAGTCCTTGGCACTATTGTAACTTCTAAACCTAAAAATCCTTCCTTTGAGGCCACACCCCTAAAAGTAAAACAATTTTTCCTAGTCTTGAAAATAACCACAATAATAAGATCCTAATAACATACATATATATGTGTAATTATATTGAGCTAAGTTGTGTAACTCCATACAAGAGTGTTACAGTTTTCAATTAACAATCTGTAGTATTACAGAACGAATTGTATAAAGCATGCCATCATTTTCTAGATAAATAATTAACCTTTTGTTCTTTAACAGAAGCTAAATTGTATTGTTTTATTTAAAGAGTACTTAAGGAGTAACAACGTTAACCTGAGCTTGAGTCTTAGACCTGAGTTACGGTAACTCAAAATGGGTAAAGAACTGCTACTCTTATCGTGGTATGATATCAATTTGAAAAACTGGTATCAGCCTACTTTGATGCATTCAAAGAAGACCTATATTGTCTCTTCCATTCTCTTTAAATGGGTCCAGCTTAACAAGTGTCTCATGGGGGAAGACTCTTACCTACAGAACTGCTGTTGCTAACAGTATTTTGTCATACTTCACTATTTTGTAGCATTTTCTAAAGTACATGTACCTAGGCAAGACGTCCTAGGGAAACAAATCTAATTTTAAAAAATTGCCATTGTTTATGGCCGGCTAAGGCATTTTACATTGCCTAGTCGGGCAGGTGTGCGGCTTTCTCCCAGGTCCTTGCAAATTATTTCCTTTCTGTGATGTAACCGAAATGGATAGACCAAGATGAAAGACAGTAAGAGACCTAGGAACGAGGCTACATCTGGCCCTCAACTGGCTAAACTCAAAGGAAGGGAGGTAGATTACCCATCTTTTTCTCCAAATCAGAGAGAATCCAGCCTTTGAACTAAGTAATTACTGTTAATAAAGACAAAAATGCTACAATAGAAAAT
Organism: Pavona decussata; assembly: GCF_977016875.1. Classification (NCBI taxonomy): domain Eukaryota; kingdom Metazoa; phylum Cnidaria; class Anthozoa; order Scleractinia; family Agariciidae; genus Pavona; species Pavona decussata. The sequence continues at coordinate 1,914,205 of NW_028145698.1, forward strand.
GTGAAATACATTGTGCTTATTCACATCATGGAAATTCTAATAATTGAACACGCCATGTTTTGCATATTGACAACTGTGAACTACTTTTCAAGGCGAAGTGTGTCCATGCAAAAGGTTTTTTTTATCTAGCCAAATGGCCTAGCTAGACCAAATATGATTGTGAATAGAAAACTTTCGAATCTTTCTGATGCAACAAATATGACCAAACAGCTACCGTATTTACTCGAATAAGCGCCGCGGCGCTTATTTAATTGTTCGTGTCTCCTGTGCGGCGCTTATTCGAGGGCGGCGCTTATTTGAGGGCGGCGCTTATTAAAAGGCTCATACCACAAAGCCAAAACATTTCCTTGCTGCAACAGTTACAGGGAAGAGAAAGAGGGAGGTTGGGCTTGTCGTACCGGCGAAGTTTACAGCCTTCACGCAAGAACTGAAGAACGCGAACATTTTGAAGAGAGAACTGAATGAAAGAGCATCAAGATATACTCACTTCGAACTGAAAAAAATCACTATTGATGACAGTAAATTCCCATTGCTGGCTTAGAACCGCATTGCAGCGATTGCAGTGTATTTTTATCATTTTATGGAAATACTCAAATAAGCGCCGCACCGGAGCTGCGGCGCTTATTAACCATTCCGCTCCATGTGCGGCGCTTAATCGAGGGCGGCGCTTATTCGGGGGCGGCGCTTATTCGAGTAAATACGGTAATCTGAATTTCCAAGATATCTTAAGCAATGTTTTCTAGTAACAACATCATAATTTACCTACATTTAAGAATCTTCCTCTTGATAATACTTCATGGTACATATAGAATTACATGTAGGAGAAAGTGCACTGGATTGGACACACTATCTGCTTCTTAACTCCATTAATTTTCTCATATGCAGCAGCAAACTTACAATGGTATCTTTGCACAGGCATAAAGTTTGCAGGTCCAGGTTGATTGAAAGTTCTTACTTTCCAGATCTCCACAGGGCGACGATAAAGTTCTCTCTGCAAATCCTCTTTGTACCAGTTGACACATGCAAAAACATGCTTCCGGTAGATATCCCCTTCGAATTGGATGGTGCTCACTACGAAAAATTTTACAAAGCCAGGTCTCATCGCTGCTGTAGGTTTAATTTGACCATCACGATCTGCCCATGAAGCCATCACCCTTGGTGATCGAAGGGAGCTGCATTCCAACATAGAACCAATCTTCTCTCCAGCTAATATGACAGAACTATATTTTCTACACATTTCACTGACCATGCCCTGTTCTATGTGCTTCTCAGGGTACATAGCTTGGTAGGTTTCTTCTAGGAGCTGGTGATCATCAGAATCCAAAGGGATCAATTTATATGAACTTGGCAGCTTAAGGCAGCTTATGTCTGACCAATCAATGGTGCCCAGTTGTCCACGAGCTGACATATGAAACAACACTGATGAGCCAATGGGTATGCTTACAGGCATCTGTGATGTTTGGTACTTATTGAAGAAGGGAGTGAAAGTTTCACTGTGTTCCTCAGGTAAGGCAGCATTCAAAATAAATTGCTCTGAAAGAAACTTCCTCATGAGTTGGATTTCGATTGACCTGTTGTTAGCGGCAGTACTACCAAGGATGCCATTGTAGCGTTCGAAGGCAAAGCACCAAAAGCTGTAGACAGGGCCATAGTCTTCAATACACTCCTTCAAGTGGCAATGAAGATGCATATTTATACCAACATCATTCTTTCCATATAGTTCCTCAAACTGACGGCAAAACTTAAGCAAAAGCATGTCAGCTCTTTTTAGGTCATTGTGTGAAAGAACTGGAACAGTGAGAAGGCGACATGCCATTACGAAGGAATGCCAACAGTTCAAATGCTCATTTGGTAGCAGACCATGAAGAGCATTAGTTAAGTAGATAATTGTCCAGTTTTTCCACTGTGAAGCTTTGTATTTCCCATGGTTAGAGGCAATCTTATGTGGTAATCTTCCAAAACCAGTTCCTTCATCCAGCTTGTTAATCCTCTCTTCAATAAGTTTAAGCTTGCCTTTTGTAAGAAGGTCTTTCTCTACCCAAAGCTGAAACATTCTCTTAGCAATTCCAAGAAAAAGATTGTGCATTGGGTCAATCACAGTAAAACGAACTGCATCAAAATATTCTAGTTCAAAGAGCACACTAAAATAACAACCATACCGTGTTGCAAGTTTCTCATGCGTTGTCTTGTTTACTGCCTCCTCACCATGTGTGCATATCTTCGGTGTAAGTCATTACATCGTCTTGGCCAGTGTTCTCCTTCAAATCCAGAGAAATCCCTTCCGGTCTTGACAGACCCTTGGAAGCTTTTAAAACATTTGGAGCAAGTCCTTTCAGCTGAATGGCCTTTAAAACCACAAAGTTTCCTAGTAGCTGGTATGTCAGACGCTGCCAAAAGAATTGCACCACGGAATACAAGAGGAATGTGACTCAGACATGAATGGAGCCGTATCCCTTTCCAAAGGACTTGCATCTTATCTACTAAAGGCTTTAAAAATGGGTTTATACTCTTGGGCATAGTTTCCATATCTGGTTTGACACCTACAAGAATTACATTCTCCCACTTAAAGCGCTCTTCCCTTGGTAAGTTGAATATGACTAAGTAAATTACTCCCACTGAAACATCACTCCATCTTGAATAGGGCTGAAACCAGTCCACATTTAAGCCAAATGCTAAACTTCTTGGTGATTTTAAGAAGTCTTGTCCTTTGAACGTTAAAAAATCCTTCCATACTTGGCCATCATAAATATCACTGACAACCCCATTTGTAACTTCTCGCTGTCTCCAATGCTCACACTTGTCGACAAAGTTGGGCCTTTTCAGCAAGGTCTGAAGCTGGTTTATCACGCTGTTAAAACAGTACACTTTAAAAGGATAAAAACATTCCTTTCCCTTTCACAGCACAACTCTTTTTGCCAGCCTCACTCCACATTCCCTTGCTCCCTTACCCTTCTTAAAAGCTTTGTGCGTACAGCACTTTGCAACAATCCTTCCTCCAATTCTTTGAGTGCAGTCACCAGGGTCATACAGGGATGAGCAGTTGGGACACACCACGTATTTAACAAAATCATCACGGTCAAGTTTAACCAGTTGTCGTAGTACGTAAAGGGAAGTTGGGAACATAGTGCAGAATTTAACAAGATATTCACAATGACATGTTGTGCCAACCAGATGCAAGAACTGAAAAAGGAAACGAAGAAGCCATTCAATCCCATTGCTGCTAATTTTGCAATTTGCTTGCCAGAGAAGGATAAAAAGAACGAACCACTGGAGCAGGGATGTCATTTTCTTGGAGA